>NW_015505184.1:5911441-5955117 GCF_001515645.1 Sinocyclocheilus grahami
TTATTGAATTGTTGTAAATAAATATCACATTTGCAACTGGTCAGTTCCCAAAATGCTGGGAAATCACTTCATGTAGCCCTACAAGAGTGATTACTGATAAACTGCCTGAAAAAAAAGAAAGTCACGTTTTAGAGAAGCTGACTTTCAAAGCTGCTACATAGTAACAACTTTCTACTTCGAGGACCTTGATAGAGATGTAGTGGAGTGAAAAGTGCAATATTTGTCTTTCAAATGTAGTGAAGTTAAAGTCATAAGTTCCCAGAAAAAATAATACTCAAGTAAAGTACAGATACTCAAGTAAATGTACTTAGTTACTGTCCGCCTCTGCTCGTAAGACATGGTAAATACAGTTGCAAATGGACTTTGCTTTTTCATTTGGAATGTGGCAGTCACTGTGCATTCACGAAAGCGAAAATGCAAATGGTAATGCAAAATTTGCAGTTGCATTTGGATTGTCACAATTTATGCGCCCACATGTGGAAAACACAATTGAAAATACAATTTGCAATTCCTTTTGGAAAAAGTCCTGAATATTCTTTGATAAGTCTGCCTGCCTGAGATGCATATTCACTCTCTGACAGCAGGTGGCGCTTATGGAACATCAGCGAAATAGTCTTTCCTTGGTTACTGCTGTAAACAAAGCAGGACTGCACTTATAGGCCGTGTCCCAAATGGCACACTTCATGTGCACTTTCGGTCTTGAGGACTTACAGTGGCCGCTACGTGCGCGTGTCCGTTAAGTCCACGAGACCGTAGGGTGTCCCATTTGTAGGGATGCACCGATATGAAAATTTTGGCCGATACCGATAATTCTTTATTTTTGATAACCGATATGTTGGCCGATAAATCTATATCCAAATTTTTATATACTTTTTGAGAGCCTGATTACAAAAAAGGTCTCCTCATTAAAAACCACATCCCGAACACTTCAACATAAGCAGCCTAGTTTGAACGGTGTATGCTTTAAAAATAATTTTACTCTCCCATTACCAAATTTAGTCATAAAAAAGTCTTACAAATAAATAAAATAATGCATAAATAATGCAAACAAGTCACTGGACATCATTACACGTGTAAAGAATCAAAATGAATGCGCCATAGATCAATAAAACAGAATAGCCTCTGCACGGACAATAATTAAATGATTTTAATTACTAAACCATATTAGTGATTTTTGGATATTTTAATAAAAAAATCTTACATATTGTGCCTTTTAAATGCATTGTACAAGATGAAAGATGAAAAGAAAATACCATCTCAGAACAGTCGGTTCCCTTCAGTGATACATTAATATAGGGCTGGGCGATATAGCTAAAAAATGTATCAACGATACAATGTTTCATATACAGTGGAAAGGAATAAACCTCCACAAATCCGTGATGTGTTTTCTAAAAGTTTAAACTGTTTTAACTTTGCATGGCTTTCTATACGTCTCTTCTGTGAGATGTGAGTGCAGCAGTCATATTTGTCCGTCTAAAAATGCGCTGAATATGCGTTGTGTGTGAATGGCTTGGTTTCGGTTTTAACCCATTCAAGATTTTCTCTGCATTGAGCTTCTATATTTCTCTAATATTTTGAATGCATAACACAGCAGCGGCGCATCTCGTGGGCTAGATTAACAAAACATTAAAATGCACTTACATCACCGGATCTCGTGCGCCACTGATGACGCTCCCTGATGCACACCTAACATTCAAATGCAAATGTTTATTTTAAATTCGACTAATTCATTCTTTATTCACAATCTCCTCATCGCAGGCACAGCACTCATTTCAGCATGTGTTCGTGCTTTTGTGGGTGCTGTCTACGTCACTCATAGCATGTGCCTATATCGTGCGCTATATCGAACATTTTTTCTATCGATATCAAAGGTGTACCGTCGATAAATATCGATACCGTTTCATCGCCAGGCCTACATTAATATAAACCCCACCACCAATGCAATACTTGGGATTTTCTTCTAATATCTCGCGCATCGTGAACAGTGATCTTGCTCTGCCTGGTTCAGTATTTTTCTCTTTGCGTTCGTCTTCAGCATCTTTGGCCTGTATTACCGGCTGTTTGCAGACTTAATATAATAACAATGTAATATCTCCACACAAATGACATTTTGGAATCCGGAACAGAGATTGGTCAGTTCCAAGTTCAACAGAGCACAGTGTCAGTGACATTGAGTGATTGATGGCTAATATAATGAATCTAAAATCTGCATTAAAGTCAAGAATGTAAAGGTGAAGTTTAATTGGTTATGTATGTTGATTAGAATGTCGGAGCCATCACTGTCATCACTGCATCAGGCACATACTGTGCAGTAATTACCGAAAGTTTTGCAAAGAAATTAAAACGGGTCGCACCACAACAATTATTTGCACTCAATGCAAATTATTTGCACTCAAATGCACCCAAATATATTTTGAGGTCGCGCTGATTAGAATCCGGGAGCATATGGTCGCAAATTCGAGCCCTGGGATTGGAACGACGTGAGGGTAATTTGATAACAGAATTGTTGTTTTTGGGTGCGCTATTTCTTTAACCTTTGTTGCTGTTCTTTAATCTCCAGCATGTTATTATTTTACATAAATTTCACTAAGCCATACTTTATCTGCATGTCCCTCTTTAGGTGGAGAGAATAGTAGGCAAACGCAAGAACAAAAAGGGCAAGACTGAGTACCTGGTCCGCTGGAGAGGCTACGGCTTTGAGGGAGACACCTGGGAGCCGGAGAATCACCTGTCCAGCTGCGTCGAGTTCATCCATGAATTTAACCGGCAACACAGCGAGAAGCAGAAAGACGTAGCTTTACTCCGTTCCACACGCAGCTCTCCCAGCACAGCTGGAGGCAACGCCCGCAAACAAATCAGCAGGCCTCAGCAGTCCTCAGTGAGTCCTAACACAGCGAAGACCTCTCCCCCCACCCCAAACACACCCTCCACAAAACGGCTTCAGCCAGCACAGCATTCACCGCACAACAGCGATGCGCAGCAGCAGAAGAGTAAGCGATCAGCTGGCGTGAGTAGCAGTGGCACTGCCATTACGAGCACAGTCACTGACACGGCTCCGACGGCAGCGCTGACAGCTGCTCCCACTTTGAGTGCGCTGCGGCGTAGTATGGACCTGGCTAAATCTGGCATCAAAATCCTAGTGCCGAAGAGCCCAATGAACAGCCGCACTGACACAGAGGAGTCTCCCAGTGAGGCAGCGCACAGTCTGGAGCAGGGAGGCCAAGAGCCAGATGCTGTGCCCCCTGAAGTGGCCTTGCTGGAGAAACCCGCCAGAGCTGTGCGTGTACAAGGAGAGGAACGGGCTCGTATGGGCACGAGGCCCAGAACGCTAACAGCCCTTCTGTCACCGCAGATTCCCATTACCCCCGCTGCCATCCGCACGTTAAACGGGAAAGGTAGAGTTCTCTCGACTTACACTGAAAACATTACACTACATTCTTTTGAGGTTTAGTAGAGTGGATTTTAGTTCCAGGGCTGGAAGCACCACTAAATATTTTCGTTTCAGCCCTACTCGTATAATTTAATGGATTGTGTGTTTCTAGTTAGGTTTAGTAGAGTGGATTTTAGTTCCAGGGCTGGAAGCACCACTAAATATTTTAGTTTCAGCCCTACTCGTATAATTTAATGGATTGTGTGTTTCTAGTCATGGAACAACACAATAAACGCTAATAAACAAGCACTTGATGAATGAAAGCAAATGTGTTACTGCAGAACATCAAGTGATTTTTGAGGGTACCTCCTGGAGTTGATTCAGAAGGCGTATGTTATCCTGAATATAACAATGCTAGCTTTCCATTAAAGGGGTCATATGATGCTTTTTTTTAAAGATCATTATTTTGTGTATTTGGTGTAACAGAATATGTTGACATGCTTTAATGTTCAAAAACGCGCTCGCTCTCTCTCTCGCGCTCTCTCTCGCTCTCTCTCTCCCCTGCTCTCTCTCGCTCTCTCTCTCTCTCTCTCTCTCTCTCTCCCCCTCGCTCTCTCTCTCTCTCTCTCTCTCTCCCTCTCTCTCTCTCTCTCTCTCTCTCTCTCTCTTAACATTTGCTACAATGGTCTTGATTTGTATAACAGAAGGAAATCATTTTAAAATGTAATCGGTCTAACTTTTGTTTATACTTGCATATGCAGATGACTTTCACTAAAATTAATTAATTTCAGGCCATGATGTTGCATCCATAAATATACACAACCCTTCAAAAGTTCAGTTCAGTAAGATTTTTCAGGGTTTATGAATGAAGTCTCTTATGCTCACCAAGACTGCATTTATTTGATCAGAAATACATTAAAAACAGTAGGATTTTGAAATATTATTACAATTTAAAATAAGAGGTTTTATTTATTTAATGTATTTTAAAATTTAATTTATTCCTGATGGCAAAGCGTATTTTTCAGTGTCATTCCTCCAATCATCAGTGTCACGTGATCCTTCAGAAATCATTTGAATATGCCAATTTAGTGTTCAAGAAACAGTTCTTATTAATGTTGAAAACAGCTTAATTTGTTAAGTTTTTTTTTATTATATATTTATTGATATTTACAAAATAATAAAAGTGTTTTTTATCATATATATATATATATGATTATTACTACAGTATTGCTATATTTTATTTATATCATATTTTATTCATTCACTTTTGCTTTTGATGTTGTTTCATAGGCGTGACTACCCTCATGGAGGCCTCGTCTGCAAATGGAACAGCCGTTACTCAGAGTGCTGCAGCAGGAGTGATGAGCAGCTCAGGGCTGACAGGCAAAAGGCGTTTTGAGGACCGTGCAACTTTCGACAAGCGTCTGCGCTTTAGTGTTCGTCAAACTGAGAGTGCTTACCGCTACAGGGATATTGTAGTTAAGAAACAAGATGGCTTTACACACATTCTGTTTTCTACAAAGACCTCTGAGAACAACTCACTGAATCCTGATGTGGGTACAAATATATTTCATGTTAGAAATGTTGATTTGACTTTAGATTTAAAATGCATTAAAAGAGTTTGAACTTTTTAAGTATCTTGACATTTCACTCATTGGTTTTTATAGTTTAAAAAGTAAAAACCTCAATCTCTGAATTCAGGCTGGATGGTATGACAGTAAAAAAAAAAAATCTGATGCCATACAGTACATGTATAGTGTTCTTTCCAGACTGTGTCACAGAAAGGCGCATGTAATGGAAGCCATTTTGTTTTCACACGTCTTGTCACATTCTGACATAGACACAGTGTAACTAGGTTTCTATTATATATGATATTACTCGTACTGTGATATTGGTCATTCACCCCACTCTGATGTGATATAACATCACTCAAATGGTTTTCAGGTAATGAAAGAGGTTCAGAGTGCCATGGCCACAGCTGCAGCTGATGACAGTAAACTTGTTCTACTGAGCGCCGTGGGAAACATCTTCTGCTTTGGCCTCGACTTCATCTATTTTATTAGGCGGCTCACGGATGATAAGAAAAAAGAAAGTATCAAAATGGCAGAGACAATCAGGTACAAAATGATGAGAATATAAATATTATGACAGCTATTTTACCACCATATTTCAGGGAACTGTTTTGTAATAGTAGCTATATATAAACCAATGTGTTTTCTGTTGTCTTCAGAACTTTCGTCAACACATTTATTCAGTTCAAGAAGCCCATCATTGCCGCTGTGAATGGGCCTGCTATTGGGCTTGGAGCGTCTATCTTGCCCCTGTGCGATGTCATCTGGGCCAATGAGAAGGCTTGGTTCCAGACTCCTTACACAATCTTTGGCCAAACCCCAGATGCCTGCTCCTCTGTAACATTCCCTCTCATCATGGGAGTCGCCTCGGTGAGTACATCAAGTGTGCCTCTGCATGAATAACTTGTCTTTTTTGGTTTTTATGTATGTGTAATGTTTATACATTACACATACATAAAAACCAAAAAAGACAAATAATAATATTATTATTATTATATTATTGTCAATGTTAAAAACAGTCGTGCTGTTTAACATTTTTGTGTAAACCGTGATTAACTACCATTCAAAAGTTTGGGGTAAGATATAAGAAATATATACATTTTATATTTATTTATTTATGTGTGTATATATATATATATACAGTGGGTACGGAAAGTATTCAGACCCCCTTAAATTTTTCACTCTTTGTTATATTGCAGCCATTTGCTAGAATTGGCTGCCAATATTTATTGGCCGATTTTTGATAATTTTAAAACCATCGGCATATCGGAAGTAGCATAAAAAGGGCCGATACCGATGGTTTATTAATTAACTGCATGGAGACCACAAGTTGCATGTCTGGTGCATAATCCAACGTTTTTCTCAGAGCAAAATAATTAAATACTTGCCAAAACAAAATAAAATCTGTAGAAAATATAGTTTGTCAGGCGGCATAGTACAGCCATATGCAAACGTGACGCTGACGCATCCAACGAGTGAAATGCCCGCTCTCAGCTGTAAATTCATCATAGGTAAGTCGCAATGGCAATGCACCGGCGTTAGAGTTTATCCAAGGATATGTCACGAACCGCCAAGCATTAGGTCTACATTTAAGTGAGAATGAATGGCAGGTAATATCAAAGACTATAGAATACCCAAGACATGTTACTCGTATAGTTTTGAATGGGGAAAAATACAATGCTCAATATGGCCGCTCAAACACAGGAAGCCCAGCCTTCTGAATGAAAGAGCCAATCGCTAATTGTTAAAGTCAGTGCATCACTGCAGCTGCCATTAGAAGTCCCGGTTGCTATAGAAACAGTCAATGTTTTGAGACGTGTGCTTAGGACTGCGCATGCGCACTGGCTAATCTTAGCCTGAAAAATAAGCTTTTTATAACGATATTTGTGGAAAAGAAACAACATTTATGACACAGTTGTTGTCAGATTTCTTTGGTGATTTCAAATATGAAAGCTTAGTGAACAGTTTTGGAGAACTTGATGTTTCCCCGTTCAAAGAGATAGGAGTTGCACTTGCATGCCCGAGAGGCATTTCAAAGATGGCCGCCGATTTACATGACTTGTCTTAAAGGGACTTTGGTAATATGCAGCTTTTTGTTTGAAACCAGTGTAGAACATAGATTCACACAAGGCGACATCACGCACCTGCAGCGTTTCTGTAAATGGAGAAAACAGAATTAAACTATATAGACTACATAAAAAGGAATATGTAGGCCTATACACAAAATATATTTCTCTTAAATCATTAACAGATTAACAAAATGAAAGAAAAAAAAATTGTGCTGAGTTTCGGAGAGTAATTGTAACGCGCTCCGAAGTTCACAGGGAAAAAACGAGACGGCAGAAAGCACTTTTCTTTATTTTACAAAAGCTTTACAGTTTTGAATGATGTTTTGCTTCTATCTGTATGACAAACCAGCTTTGGTATGACCATAAATTACGGAGTAACAGTTAGGAAAACAATGCAGTGATCGCGTCGGTGCCTCACACACACATATACAACAAATTTTTGCTAATTTGACATTACAGCCCAGGGACGCAGGAAGTAGGGGTGCTGAGGGGGCTGCAGCACCCCCTGTTTTCACATGGTTGCAAATGCAACGCAAGGGTTGTTCATTTAAATTTATTCAGTTTTAGCATTTAATAATTTATTTGTAATGATCTCTAAAATGTAAATTGTACGTGGGCTATAATAAACCCATGTTTATCTTTATAAACATGATTAATTTTACTTGTAATGTTTTCTATATGGGATGATTAGCCTAATCCTCATGAACACGTGACGCTAGCGTGCAACCCCCCCCATCCCCCAACACGGACACACACAGTACCCCCAACTGAAAGCATCTTCCCGTGCCCCTGTGCCTGTTCATTATCCAAATAAAATAGTTAAAGAAACATAAAAAGTTACACTGCTCAATTTAAATAGTCTGTAGTACAGTCTGTGCCGTTCAGTGTGACCAGCGCCTCACTGCTGATATAGCCTATATGTGAAGGATGATGTTTTACGTCGTTAATACGAGTGAAGAACAAAGCCTATAGTTTACATAATAAATAATAGGTTAGCCTCCAGATACTTCGCGAATACTGAAACATTTGGATTCATGCAGAATGAGAGAGGTAGGCTTCAGTTTAGTTTTTAAATTAATTCGTTTTGGCTTGACGCTTATATTTAGCCTAAATACAACTTTAGAGGATTTGTTGTGGAGAGAATGGAACTAAAATAGCCTAATTGTTTGTAATTTTGCTTTTATTTACCATTATTTTAGCCTACATTATTTTTGAATGCAATAATAAAATGCAACGTACAGCCTACTAATTTAGGACGTTTTTTCCTCGCAAAATTAACGCTTACAGGAATAGCGTTAATCCATGCTGAAACATTTTTTAATATCTTGAAAAAAAAATGATTTAATGTTTTTATTGCGTTGACAGTTTTTTCTTTTGTTTAATACATTTGGTCTTTGGTAAATCTAGAAAAGATGATGCTGTATTGGCTATGACTAAGAGAGATCATTCAAGTCTCATGATTTTTTTTCTTTTTGAGTATATTAAACGCTGTACTTTATTTATTATTATTATTATTATTATTCACAGAGGAATGCAGGAACAGAAACGTTCAAATACTGATTCTGCTCCGAGTGAACCGATCTTTTTTTCTTTTTTTTCCCCTGCTTTATGCAATTGACCAATATTTGTATCGGAATCAGCCAATAGTTGTTTGTTAAAATCGGTATCGACCAAAAAAAATCCTATCGGTGCATCCCTATGTGACAGTAAACACATTTATAATCTTACAAAAGATTTATTATTTATTAAGATTTATTGTTAGATAAAGAAGTTAACACTTTCTATAAATCATAGAATTCTGAAAAAATGTATCAGTTTTTTTTAACATTGATAGAAATAAGAATAATTGAGCACCAATAATAATTAATAAAGATCATGTGACACTGAAGACTGCAGTAATGACTGTGGAAAATTCAGCTTTGCATTCACAGGAATAAATAAAAATAAAATCTTTTTTAACTAAAATAAGGGGTGGTTTGGACCAATAGGGATTAAAATAAGCAAGGTTTAGAACTAATCAAGGAATTGTTGATCTAGGTTTTATTTTAGGTTTTAATTGAGGTGTTTTCTCGATTAATTTTCTCCGCCATTGTAAATAAACAGCAACAATGTTAATGTTCCATATCCTTCGTTATTGACTACCAGAACCTCTCTCTGACAAACGTAGCTCTTGCTGGTAAAGGAAGGAAACTTATAAAATGTCAGGCATCTGTATAAACTGCTACATAGAGAGGCCGTTAGAATTAATGGCTGATCAAACAGGCAATGAAAACATTAAGGGAGCCTGTACAGATTTTATTAGCCTGAAAATGTATTTATAGTATCAATTAATGGAGTAGTATGGCAGCAGAGCTTATGACAAAACAACCAAGATAAGAGAAAACCACTGGCAAGATTTGTGGAGTGACTATCTCCGCTTGTGACAGTACCGCCTTGTCCGTTTGATCACCACCCAGCAGGCACGCGTGAAGTGGGCATGAGAAACAAGAAATGTGGCAACAATGACTGGTGCTCATCATCACTGCTGCCGTTAAATCATAAATATATGAAGAGTTCATTTGCAGAAACCGATAACTCAGTTTTTAACCATTTTCAAAAATCATGTTTTTTTCATTGTGCATTCCAGTTAATCTCAATCTCAAACTGCAGTTGGATTATTTTAATTAAGTAAAAAAAATACAGCTAACCAACACAGCAAAACAGAAAAACATGATAACATAATAAAAAACATGTTTGTTTTTTTTAAACATTTTAAAAAACGGAGTTATCTGTTTTTGCAAAAACTCTTCATGTTCTTTTCTTTGTCCAACACCAAGATGCACCGTGAGCATAAGGGATTTGTCAATAAATTTCAAAAATCTTAATTATTCTAAATGTTTGACGGGTATATATTCATGTATGCATTAAAACACATTTATAAAAATAGTAAGCATATAATTACAAAGATAATATTAAGTAATTTCTTTTTATTTGTTCTGACCAACCTCTAATTTCTACTCTTTCCACTACGTCCGAGCACGGAGGAAGTAGTCCATTTTATTTAAAAAATCTTCTACTACCTGTCACGTGAATCCTATTCCAGCATATCTGGTTAAAGCCTGTTTACCTTCTCTCTCTTCTTTAATTACTGATATTATACACTTTTCACTTTTTGGTATTGTTCTGTCTTCACTCAAAACTGCTGTGATAACTCCTATACCTAAAAAACCGGGGGCTGATTCGAGTAACTTTGATCATTTTCACCCCATTTCAAATCTCCCATTTCTTTCTAAAATACTGGAAAGGATTGTTGCAGCCCAGGTCCGGGATTATCTGATATATTTTAGGATGTTTGGTATTCAATTCCGCTTCAATGCTGATGACACCCAACTTTACCAGTTCTCCAAACCCACCTCTACTTTTCCTCTGTCTATCCTCTCAGATTGTGTAGCTGAGATTAAAGACTGGTTTACATCAAATCTTCTTAAACTAAATATTAGTAAGACTGAAATTCTTCTTCTTGGTACAAAAACCAATCTGGCCAAGTCTAAATGTTCCTTAGTGAATATAGATAATTTTTCCAGTGTCTGTTTCTGAACAGGTTAAAAGTTTGGGTGTCATCTTTGACAGTGTTTTATCATTCGAAGCATATATAAACTGTGTCATTCGCTCTGCATATTTCCACATACGTAATATTAATCAACTTCATCTGGGTCTTTTGGTAAAGAGCACAGCAATTCTTGTTCACGCTTTAGTCACTTCCTGTATTTAGCATTGTAATGCTCTTTTTTTTTTCTTTTTTTTTTATGGTCTGCCTTCAAAGCTTCTCAATAAACTTCAGTTAGTACAGAATTTAGCTGCTCATATTATTTGCAGAACTCCTATAACTGAACACATTTCTCCCATATTACAACACTTGAATTGGCTCCCAGATCAGTACCGTATTGACTTTAAATCCTTCTTACTTACAAGGCACTCAATAATACTTATCTGACCTCCTTCATATCTACACTCCTACTCACACTCTAAGATTATCTTCTGTACACACTCTTGTTCACCCTCGAATTCACACAACTTCTATGTGGTCTCAAACCTTTAGTCATGCAGCTCCTCAATTATGTTTTTAAATCTCGCCTTAAGACCCATCTTTTCAGGCAGGTTTTTTTAATTATTACTTGTATGCTTGTATCAGGTCTGTCCAGGCTGTAATAATGATTATTGTTGTGACACTTGTAAATTAAATAATTATATATATAATACATACACACACACACACAGATTTATTTATTAATGTGTGATTTATATCTTTTTTTAAATGGATTATGAAAACTTAAATTATTCTAATAGATTTTTAGAATGTGTACAACTCTTTTGCTTTAAAACATCTACAAATGTTAAAACTACAAATAAAATGGCAACATAAAAATCTTTTGTTTATAATCTCTGCACAGGAGAGACTTGGTGTTCCAAAAAAAGGAAATATATTTGTATCAGCTATCAGCCAAAATGAGTTGAAAAATATCGGCATATCGGCAAAAATCCAATATTGTGCATCCCTAGAATTCTGATTTCTTGTTTCTCTACTGTCAATGTAGGCTAATGAAATGCTACTGAGTGGGAGGAAGTTGACTGCTCAGGAGGCTTGTGCCAAAGGACTTGTGTCCCAGGTTCTGTGGCCAGGGACCTTCACACAGGAAGTCATGGCTCGCATCAAGGAGCTAGTATCTTGTAATTCAGTTGTAAGTCATCTTTTCATTTGTTTGTTTTTTTTTCTTCTTGTTACATTTTCTCAATGCATACATCCACACAATCCCCTCAACTTTTCATATTGTGTTTTGTGTTTTTTCCTGTAATGGTCTTTCATTGTAACTCATGTGCATTTGATTCTCATAGTCTTTTTAGAATAAATTGTAAATAAGCTTTATCCTTAAACATGCTTTAAACCCTGCTTAGACCCTTGAGGATTTTGAATCATTGGTACATCATGTATTTTTTGTTCAAATACCGTTGCGATAACACTTCTTTACAAATTCACAATGCATCCACATCCATAAGTCATGTGCCTTCTTTTCCTTTTCTTCCTGATTTTGTTCCCCTCATTGTATTTGTCATGCTGATGCTGCCGTAAACACTGAAGGTTCTGCGCGAGTCCAAAGCACTGGTGAGGAACATTAACCGGGCCGCCCTGGAGCAGGCCAACGAGAGGGAATGTGAGGCACTTAAGAGGGTCTGGGGCTCTCCTCAGGGCATGGACTCCATACTCAAATATCTCCAGAAGAAAATCGATGAATTCTAAGTCAGTTAAATGTCCTACGGGTGTCAAAACCTCCATCCTCAAGTGCCTGATGTTATTTAAACAAGGTTTGTCAGTGGTTACTTTTTTAGTAGGATTTTTTTTATGGAACAGTGGAAGACTGGCGTGGTCAAACCCGCACTTCATCTTCGTTCAACTTTCATTCTCTTCAGACTGCAGAAAGCAGCGTCTCAATCTGCTACACTTGATAATGACTTTAATGCAAAGTTTGTGATAAATCTTGCACTGCGCAGAAGGTCAAAATGCCTTGATATATGTCAATTCCTGTCATCTTTCTGCACAATTTCTGTTGTATCAAGTAATGACTTGCTTTGTCATAGAGGTAATACAGATTTGGGCTACTTTTCGAAGTACCGCTTATGCAGACTGTTTGAGAAAAGATGGATAATATCAGTGTAATTCAAGAAAAGGATGCATGAGACTTGAATAAGTAGAATTTTGCCCGTTTTGGATATCAGATTGTAATTAGAATCAAGTCTTTAGCAGGCTTTTCTTCAGCAGGTACTCTTTATTCAGCTAATAGAAGTAATCTCAAGCCTTGTTTATCTTGAATATTCATGCAACTCCTGCTGGTATTTACATCGGCCAGCCCTTTGAAGTTCTTTTTATGAATGGATACAGTTATATCAAGAAAAACAGACACTGACGGCAACAAAAATGACACCAGTGCTTAAGAGATTTAGTGTCAGTGCTGTTATACAGACTTGAAACCTACAAATTAAATTTTTGATTTACATGATCAAATGAACAAAATTAATACTCAAGTACATGTGGATTTGCAAAGCTCTGGCTTAGTAGGAATTTACCGTTTGTATCAAAGTTAACTTTTGCTGGCTTAACTTTAAACGTTTTCTGCTTGGAATTTTATTTGTATGTTCTCGATGTACAAACTGCTTTGGAGTAACACCACCAAATAATTTTGATGTAAATGTTGATGACAGTATTTCTAATTTAATAACTTATGACTTTATGAAATTGATTGAGGTATGTTCCTCGTGAGTCAATAAAGGATGCTGGCGTTTTTAAATCTGCTGGTTCAAACGGACTGGACTGCTGTATCATCAGAAGAGCCCTGGAGATTAAACAACCGTCTCTAAGGGAAGATCCTACTGAAATCCACCCCAAACATCTGTAGTGACTAGCTAGTATGCACTGTTATTAAATTAAATGGATTTCTTTCATTACAATTTTTTATAACATGGGTGGGGATGGAGTCAGAAAATTGGTTGTGAGACTGTCCACATAAAATTGCATAAAATGTGACTTAGCAAACGTCTTTTCCCCTAGTGCTAAAGCCCTACCTCTCAAAATCCATATTTTGATTTTTAGCAATGAAGCGTCCTGTTCAAAATCTCATGCTATAGCATGTTTCTGGTACAGTTATCTATGCACTATTCCTTATTCTGTATGTTTTTCCCTTCCCAAATGGTTTTGTAAAGTGAATTCTTGTTTACAAAATTATATTTATGATTGTGGAAATAGAATTGTTTTGATTATTTCTATTCTGCTTTTGTTCAGTTATTTTAATTGGCGATTTTTCCAAAACAATGTGGCAGGTTATATTTGATTATGAAGTGCATTGTGACATTAATGTCTAATACCTTTTAACTTTATGTAAACTCTGCTTCATTGACTTGTAAACTGTCAATGAAACTTTGATCTGTGATAATTAACGTTCAATATCTGTTAATAACCTTGAAACGCAAAACCAGAAACACATCCTAATTTTCTTAATGCAGCTTTGCAATATCTGAAATTTGTTTCGTTTTTTTGTTTATTTTGTTAATGAGACATTATTTGAGCTCAACCCTCTCGCTATTATGGATGTCTTTTGAATTCTGTATACAGGGTATTGTAGTTTGATGTAAAACATTGCTGATTCTATACCTGAGGAAAATAACTTTGTTCCAGTCACTTCACTGACAAAATTATATCTATTATCAGCATTTTTGGACTTTCAGCATAGCTGTACATAATGTGATCTGCCTTTAGTTTCAAATGCTGGTCAAAATTAGATTTTATATATATATATATATAAATAATGGCAAGGCATAATTCTTAGGGTTGATATACTAAATGCTATAAATTGTACAATCTGTAAAGATTATTTTTAGGTTTCTGAACATGTAACAGCTGTGAAAATGACTGGTCCAAATAAATTGATATTCTATACATTTTTTTTTTTACTTCCTGTTGTCCTCTTATAATTTAATAAAAAAAAACTTGAAACAACAGCGTACATTTTATATTTATGTTTGTATTTTACATTCTAACAAAGTTGCATGAATTAAAAAAAAAAAAAGTGTCGCATGTCCACTGTTTTAGGGTGGGCAGCCGTCTTGAGCACCGGTAGCCATGTGTAACCAGTAGTCCTGATTCTTGAAGCAAACAAAATTGTAGAGATTTTCACCACCTTTAAGGAATCCATGTTCTGTGGCTCCCCATGACACAGGACTATCCATAAATCCATGCACAGTGAGGGAGATCCATGGTGTAAATTTCGGGTCATCGAAATACTGCCTGGATGATTCAGGGCAGAGAAATAAACCGCTTGTAAGTTTCAAAAGTACACTATACCATACTTCTAACAATAATAATATTACTTAAACACTAATATATACACAGTTTTCAGACACTTAGTTGCAATTAAAGGTAAATGTATTATAATTTAACATTAAATACAATTAGCTGAACTTTAAAGTTTTTTTTTTTTTTACCCACTAGGGGGGACTTTATATACAAGGTTCTAGCATTAAACTAGATGACGCCGATCTAACTCAGTATGACATAAGGACATCACATCACAGCTGATTGGTTCTCTCCTGTATCCGGTAGCCAATGAGCTCACTGCTCAACATTTAAATACTTGGCTAATGCTTGTGGTAGCAGTTTGCAGCGCACTTCAGAAACCCTCCACCTGTACAGATCTGCTAAGGGGTGAATCATGTATGCTATGAGGGTTATTCCATATATGTTATATGTGCAGCAGCAGTATTTCTTACATGCTCACAGCAGCATGTTGTGGATGTATTGTCAGTAGCAAGTCTCAGTACTTGCTCTGCCGCAGCAGCAGCGTAGCAGATCTATTCCGCCAAGACCAAATACTTTAACATTGTCACGTACATTACCATGCCAATCCCTCCGAGAGTTGTCATGACAGAAATGTACATCTTTGTAATCTCATTACTTCTGTTGTTTTATGAAATATGGTTAAAGTGTACTGAATGCACTGACAAGAATTAAAAAAACTAAAATATACTGTAATGACATATCTATTGAAACATGTCATATGTAAATTTATTGCCATATCAATAAATTACATGGCAGACACAAATGAAACATTTATCAACATATCATGAATACAATAAAAAAATATATATTTTATAAAATTAAATTCAAAAAGACAAGACTGTATTGTAATGTACTTGTGATAAAGTTTTTCTGGGTCAACCTGTATTTAATTACACATTAGTAATGATAAAGTTGCAATTTAGTGCATTTAAAATATATTTATTTTAAATATAATTTTGTATAACACACTACTGTTAAAATTAGAATCGATTACTTTACAAGTGCTTTGGTATGTTAGTCAAAACATTAAAATGAGTACAATAAAGTGCATTTTTAATGTGTACTCTTTAAGTACACTTAAGTTGCCTTTTATTTAATTAATATGAATTTATTTTAAATGTAGTTGTTAAGTATTTGAAGTACACTACCAGTGCACAGTCAATACAATTTAAGGCACTTGTTTTTCACAAAAATTACAACAGAACTTTGAAAATAATGTTCTTGATCAATGTTGTAATAATGCCACCGTGTTTTGGGGAAATTATCCTACAAATGGCATACTTCTAGTCGTCTCTGCATATTAAGTTGGGATACAGTAGGTGACAGTAATGCTGGGCTCTCACCTGAGTTCTTGCAGCAGCACAAACACATTCTCAGGTGAGATAAAGCCAGTAACTGTGCACAGCAAGGCCTGACTGACAGAGCTCTGGGGCTCTGGACACACATATGTCGACAGGAAACTGTCAGCAGCATTTTCACTGAAAACATACATTGTTAAATTGAGAAATGCAGTCAAAACACACCCAGAACTCCTTTATTGTCATAGACAATTCATTTAGTCTCTGTGCCACAGTCTTCAGGTACTAAATGTACAATATATGGAGCCAATTCGACTATTTAGCAGATGACAATCCTACAAGAGCGGTGCATGATACAGCAACTGGCTTTTGTGAATTTAACACTTCATAACTGTTCCTCAGCTCACTCACCAGCTGATGTCCAGGTTTACCGCTCCAAGCCACTCCAAGAAGTGATGTGGGTCACATGACAGTGTCTTTCCTTGTATATCTGATGGGTAAAGTGTGGGACATGGTATATTTTTCAGGGTGTGATGGCTGAAAGCAGGCTTGTGCTCCTCGTATGAGTACCGGGACAACAGCTTGTTAAGAGTCTGATCTTCATCTGAACCTGAAAAATTCGGAAAAACAAAAGGCTAAGGCAATTTAAAAATGTGTTTGTTAAGGTCAGTGATGGGGATGATGGATTACTTAAGACAAACCTGTGTTGTATTTAGTGAAAAGAAAGTCATATCTGAGTGGTAGTCTGTCCTTCAAACTTGAGAGAACCCGCTGGTATCGTTTGGTGCCTGGGGTCAAGCTTTTGTCAGTGAGATCCAGAGTCACGACTGCAAAACAAAGACATTTTATAATTATTATAATACGAGTTTTTGTTCACACAGAAAATGTTATGTTTCACATTAAAACACCTTCATTTCATGCATAAAAAGCTACTGAGAATAAAGAGATTTACCAAATCTCATGGCTTTTTTGTGATTGTACAGAGACGGGCGTCCCTCCAAGCCAAGTTGTTCATATGTGTCTTTATCTAGAGACAAAATTAACTGACCTGAAAAAAAAAAAGTTTAAAATGAACATTTCATATCTATTAGTCCATGTCTATATACTAATGTGCTTGTCACAATTAACTCTTAGCAGATGTTGGCATTTTAAATTAAACCAAATAGCAAGTATGTTAATATTAATATAGTAATAACTTTAAAATAAAGGGGGGGGGGGGGGGGGCAAAAGGTGGCAATATAAAATGTATAGAACATAACTTCTGGACTTACAGAATATTGTGATTAATGTAAAATAATAAATTAACCAACCACATTGATTCAATATATCAAAAGTATTAGAGTTTGAAGACAAGCGATTATCTCAATTATAGTAGGAAAAAAAGTTTCAAAACCATGTCATTTTATGTGTTTTTTTTTAAATACACTAAGGACCAGTTGCATAAACATAGTCACTGTGTTACCACTGTGTCTTAAAAACTAGTTTGATTAGCCAGCAGTTAACCAAGTGGTAATCAGTCTTAATTTTCAGATTCAAATCAGACCAATCTACGTTATGTAAAATACATCTTTTTTTATTATTATGACTCATCCTGCAGAAATGATGACTAACTTTTAAGACTAGTCTAAGCTGTTTATGCAACCGGCCATCCAGACAATGCTGTTTATCCCTGTAAGTGTCTTGCTTACCGCTGGAAAGAAGTGCAATGGCATTGTCTTCATCAATTTTGGTGTTGTAAGAAAGCGCATAGAAGTTTCCTGCGTACAAAGATAAAAATCGAAATATCTGATTCAACACAAAAAAAAATGATATTGACGTACAATAGCATATTTCTTCTCCTACCCTTCTTTACAAGCGACTCGAGGAAAGTTTCTTCCAGAAGTTGATAAACCGGCAGATCCCGCACTAAATAGTAAGAGCTGAAGCTGTGGAGGACGCTGCTGATATTCGCAGGCAGGATCCCACATTCAGGTATCAGCACTGAGATCTGCGGACACAGCGGCATCCACATACAATCGAAGCACAGTTGAAACATCAATATGTTCAGCAAACGTTTAAATGGTTAAACTCACTTTGTAATTAAAGTTGTGCTTCGACACGTGGATGTCATGCCGGGACTTTTCATTCAAGAAGTTTGATTTCTCGCACACCAACAGGCTTCTCGGGCACTTTTCCAGCTCTGGCGACATTTTGATATCTACGCGCAATGTCTACATTTTTATGAGATCAGTCGAGCAAAAAGAAACAAGCTGATAGAACTCCCTGGTTATGTGGCTTAATGTTTCAAAAAAACTGCTAGCAACATCTGTCGCAAACATTTGACGTCAGTTCCTGCTCACGGCGGGCTCATAAAACAGTTTGGAATCCATCTTATCCCCGTTTTAAAACTGAATTCATATCTCTTCTTAAATCTCTTAGTTGTATAAATAACAAAAAATCCCAAAGATTTATAAAATATTATGAAGAGATGTTTAAAGAAAATACATGTATTTAAAAGCTTTCCCTGTATATTAATGTTTGTGTTATTGTATCAATGGTAATGTATGCATTCTTGTGTCTCCTTGTCTTGTCATCTTTTGTTTTTCATGGTTTTTTGTATAATTCTTTTTTTTTTTTTTATGTCTCTCTCTTTGTTTTATTATATGTATTTGTATGTAATTCCTTGACAATGTTCTTATGCTATTGAGCATTAATTAAAAAATAAAACAGTTTGGATTTGTTACTTTATCTATTTTAAAAGCTGTTCGGGTTATTCTGATTTATTATAAATAACGTTCCATGAGGGTAAATCAGTATAACCGAGTTACTACCAAAACTAGAAACGATAATAGACCTAAAAAAATTTTTTTTATAATAATAATAAATAATTAAAAAACTAGAATGACTTATATATATATATAGCCTAAATGATCCTGCTCAATAATACATAATGGTTAGCTAAAATACCCTTAAGTGTTAATGTCTTTAAAAAAAGGGAAAAGATAGCAATCCCCCCTTTTAAAGGGAATTATGCAAGACATTTGTTATTTATAGGCTATATGTAAAACCCCAGTGTCAAATGTCCCCAATTACCTAATTTACCCCTTTCAAAATCTTAAAGAATTTAATCATAATTTGGAATCAATCCAAAAGAATCCTCTAAGATTAAAGGGACAGTTCAATCAAAAATTGTAATCATTTGTTGTTCTAAACCTGCATGAGTTTATTTCTTCTGTTGAACACAAATGAAGATATTTTGAAGAAAGTATTTTTTTTTCTTTCCCCAACTGATAAGTTTCCAGCATTCTTCAAAATATCTTCAACAGAACAAATAAACTCATACAGGCTTGGACCAACATGGTGAGTAAATAATGACAGAATTTTTCATTTTTGGGTGAACTATTCCTTTAAAACAAGATTCTACTAACTGAAATTCTGGAGGGGAAAACAACTTCAACATAATAATAATGTAATATAATTATTAAACCAACTGCACTCTGTTGTCATAAAGGGTGTAAACAGATCCACGTGCAGAAAAATGTGCTCACTGTCATGTGCGCACAAGCACTCTGCAGTACGTCATACTGTTTCTGCACTAGACAATGATTGACAGACCAGACAACATACAGTGGAAGACCAAATGTGACTTTAAAGATTGGATGTTCTTTACGATTCTTTATTATTACATAATACATTTTGCTTTAGTCTAACTAGGGAACAAATTATACATTTTTTTGGGCTACTCTAAATAAATATGAATTAAATTACATTAATTACAGAAGAAAAATCTTGTCACTTGTCAAAATAAATAGCTTAAATAAATAAAAAATTGCACAATGTAAAATCTTTGTTTTTTATTTATTGATAAATATATTAAATAACTATGATTATGTCCTCAAAGCCCTAGGCAGGTTTCTGGCTTTTAAAAGTATATATTTTTTTGCTGATTAGACATCAATAATTTGTTTGCAAAGACAAGTGACGTTGCTGTGACGCAACTCATGTGCACGTAGTATTTGTCAAGCATCTTTCTTACGCAAAGACTGCAGGTCCAGCTCTTATATTTAAAAGACCTTCTGCTCCTCAATTACATCTGAAGTGGTCGATATGATGAATACTCATGGACAAGGAGCAGTCAGAGGAAACTCAAACTTCAGACAAGACAGAGTGTCTGTCTGAAACAGAATCATCCCCTTATTCACCAAAAACCAACAGGCAAAGAGTCAAATCTCTGCCTGTAGACCTATACCAGCATGAATCTTCCTCACACAAGGAACATCCAGTCCGTGGAAAGAGAGTCCAGTTTGCAGACATGATGGGGTTGAATCTAGCAAACGTCAGACACTTTGACATCTCTGATGATGCAAATGAAACATCTGGACTCCAGAATCATCCTCCAAACCAGCAGCTTCAGCATCTGAATTCAGCACGTTTAGCACCAGCCTTTGAAATGCCTGTTAGTTCGCTGGAGTTTGATATGAAGTCTCGCCGTGTGGGAGTCGCATTGGAGAGTGTCACAATAACCGCTTCTGAAGTGAAGGGTGTGATAAGAGTGATGCAGAGCAACGCAAGAGAAGCTGGGGTCAGGTACACTTTAAACAACTGGCTGACATTTTCGGATATACAAGCTGCATTAAGACTGAATGAAGAAAAGGGGCTAGAGTGGGAAAAGTTTGACTTCGTTTTGCGCACGCCATTCTGTTTTGACAAAGATTCATCAGTGCATTTCGCAGTGTATTGTCAAACTGATCACGGAAAATACTGGGACAATAATGATGGACAGAACTACACTTTGAGGATTCAGACACACTATACTTGACAATACAAGGATTTAATTGATGCAACGATCTGAAATTTAGTTCAATAAAGTGAACTTGACTTTTAGTTGCATGATCATTTATCTTAATCGTTTGAACACATTTTAATTAAGTCATACTACCATATTGTAGGTAATATGTTTAGTCTTGCCATATGTCTTAAAGATCTGCAAAACGAACTTAAGTGTTGTTGCTCAAATGTAGGTAATCTATTTGTGTAATTTTTTTTCTATTTACATTGATTCTCATATTCTAGCCATTCATTATATGCATCTTATTTATTGACAAAAAAAATATAACATAAACATACATTTACAGTATACTCTAAATTACCATTTTACAAACATGGTCGACTAGTGTTGCAGCTCCCAGGATAAACTGATTTGTCATTAACAAACCAGACATTTTGATTCTGAAGACACTTATAAATGAGGCTCTTTTTCAACAATGGTCTTCTGGGCAGAATACAGATGGCCAATGGAAACCTGTGAGACAAGGATAAGAGATACTTAGATATAGGACACTCAATGTGATTTTAATTATTAGCAACTCTAAATAGTATTACATTCTCCTATTTGGAACAGGCCATTCAAGTTCGTTGGCCATAAAAATCATATTGGAATATTAAACAAAGCTGGCATTGCTTGCCTGTCTCTTGATGGCTGCCAGATTCTCTCTAGCGTGATTTATGAGCATATCCAGTGTTTTGGGGTTGTCAACATGAAGGTTCTCCCTGAAGCCATCTTTCACTCTGCGAAGTGCGTATGTTCTGAAAACAAACAGTATTTTTATAGTAAATAACCAGTAGATGGGACATAATAGTTTAAATATAAAACGAATTAAAAAGACATGCGTCGTTTACATACATACATACATACATACATACATACATACATACATACATATTTGTCAACATGAAGGTTCTCCCTGAAGCCATCTTTCACTCTGCGAAGTGCGTATGTTCTGAAAACAAACAGTATTTTTATAGTAAATAACCAGTAGATGGGACATAATAGTTTAAATATAAAACGAATTAAAAAGACTTGCGTCGTTTACATACATACATACATACATATATATATATATATATATATATATATAAATTATCGTTTAAAATTACTAGTTTAATAATACAGTGACAACTAGACTAAGACAACATTCACTAATATATATAATTATAATTTATACAGAATATTTTTTCACAGTGAATAATAAAAAGCGTACCTGTAATTATATGAGGGGAATTTTTTACTCTCTTTCATAAGCATCCTGTAGAGAGAGATCACTTGAGCTCTGCTGCACGACGCCATGTTGATTTCAGTGTAGTTCTTCTCGTGTTGCGTTGAGTTGCGTTTGATACATCGCCATCTAGTGTCAGGAGCCGTTGAGCAGATGGCCGTGGAATGTAACGCACTATGTGCATTCCTACAATAAAGAGGCAAATGCCATTTTTAGTACCAGTACATTTCAGGACATTTTTGCAGATTACCAACCCATGGCAGTGTTTCATTCTTCCGACTGTATATTAAAATGGAAATGCAATTTACTGGAGGTGCACTTTTTGTGCAATTTTTCAATGCTACTTTTTATGAGCGCTATATAGGGCAGTTAACATCACATTAGGAGAAATTCATGTCCACAGTAGTGTTGTGCCTGGGGAGACCACAGAAGATCCCTAGGGCCGCATCATGGCTGACTGTGGGCATATGGGGCCTCATCACACTAACTGTGCCGTGTAAAACAAGACTGATCACTTTTTGCTAAATGAAAACTATGTGGAAAAAACATAGACTCCTGAAACAACTGGGTCTAATGTATGTACTGTATGTATCTTTTACTGTTATTTAACTAGCAAATATATCTGAATAACACTTCTGGTGATCAAGGAATTCAACTACCATCTTCAAAATTCATGTTTGTTTGTTTGTTTGTAATTAGAGGTGCACAATAACAGAACGAAACACCACCATCTCAAAAATTCCTGTTTGTTTGTTTAATAAATAGTGATATACAATAGGGGAATGAATCACTATCATTTCCAGAATTCGTGTTTGTTTGTTTTATAATTAGTGGTGGACTATAGGGTTGACAAAAATCACTATCATTTCCAAAATGCATGTTTGTTTGTTTTGTAATTAATAGTGAACAATAAAGGAATTAAACACTGCTATCTCCAGAATTCATGTTTGTTTGTTTGTTTTGTAATTAGTACACAATAAAGGAATTAACACCGCCATCTCCAGAATTCATGTTTGTTTATATATATATATATATTTTTTTTTTTTTTTTTGCAAACTTACTGTAGCACTTATACTCCATACTCTATCATTTAGATGAAAAGCCAGCCAGAGAACCTGAGTAACCTCAGCTTCCTGAAGTATACCCCGCAGCTACCATACAAAATTAAATTCATTACAAATGTTAACATCTTCATGAGCATTGAGCTGAACCATTGAAAGTCTCCGTCTCTCATCCTTGACTTTCTGCATTCAAACATGTCACCTGTGTTTATTATTCATCCTCTGCTTCTGCTGCTTCCATTTCCACAGCGTCCACATAGGATCTACCGTCTGCCCCATTTACTCACACAACCTTCTGCATTATTAACAACCAGAAAGAGCCTGGACTCTTTCTGTTTTGTAGCCCACAGAACGGAAGACATGACGGTACAATGGCCTTCTTCTACGTGACAGTTATTCAGTATTTTGCATATAAAGAAACTGGTTCTGATCAATTTAAGATGCACAGAAGAATTCTATATGCATAAAGTCATGATTCATATGATAAGCAGACCTGTTTGATGGACTTTAAGTACATCTACACTGGTAATTAGAGTCTTCACAGGTACATAGAGCTGATATTTTCACAATAAGATGGTGCACATTACGTAGTATTATTGCTCTAGACAGCTGGTGTTTGTAAAGAGCACATTCTGACTCTCCTCAGATACCAACTGCCATCATCTGCTCTGACAATGCCTTAAATATATTCATCAGAGGCATTTCCATGAATTATACTAAACTTTTATGACATTTACAATTAAACATCTAGTCGTATTAACTGTTTTCAACTGGATTTTTTTTAACTATATTTAAAGCATGGGAATATGGTTCAGTATGTTCACTCAATATTTCTAAGAATGCCATATAAGTACAATTAGCAATTAGAAACATTTGTTCTCAGAAATTGCTAGTAAATTCTACAAACAATTACAAAGAATGGCAACTAATACAATGAATTAAACATGATATTTTGAAGTAGAACGTAAATAGTATTTTCTTGTAAAACACACTACTGTAACTAATAAAGTAGACTATTTATATACAAGCTTACTATGTTCACCTGCAATGTTGTCCTGCAAATCTCTAGTTATATCTATTTCTGCTACCAAAACATGCGAAGCGATCATGTCCGAGTGATTTATTGTGTTCGGGATGCTGTCTTGAGTATGGAGGAGTCGCTAAATTATTAAACACTTATCTTAAAAACTGGATCTTGCATATACAGTACAGAGACAATTAATTTGTGCATATGTGATGCAATCGATGTTGATTGAATAAATAAAGGAAATCTTGTTTAATTTTCCACTCACAGATCCCACTTACAGTATATTCTTCTCTCAAGGTGACTGAATTAGATTTGCTTTTATTTTGTTCACATCAAATTATGTAGCAAACAAAAAGACAGATGTGTTTGAGTCGATGAATGCACAATCCCTTCAGGGAATGCTTAGGACCTTCAGCACAGCACGTGTTAATAACCAGGTCATGGTCCTATTTCAAGGGCTCATATTCACAATAAAAAGAGCATCTGGGCCTCTCCTGCCATTAATATTCCACCAGAGATGTGCCCCCATTTTAATATGTATTGTGTGTGTCTTGCTTTAGACAGATGTTCAGTTTTTTTTTGCTATCATTAAAGAGGAAAAACGCTGGGGGGATGAGCATGCAACTCCTCGAGGAAAATATATGGAATTACTTGCATTTAGCAGTTCATTTTATTTAAAGCAACTCAATGTACTGGGAGGGGGTGACAGAGCTTGAACCCACTGAAACTATTTAGATGATCCAGAATCTCAAAATACAACAAATCATATGTGATGTACTGTATGGAGAAGTCAAACAAGCAACAACAACAAAAAAACTTTAAAAAATCAGGGTGTTTATTCAAACATTTGATTTACTTGATTCATATTTCATTTGCTTCAGTGTCAACAAAAGATGAGACACTTCTCAAATTTGCCCAAATGCCTTTTTAATTTATAAGTATACATTTACAAGTAAATGTCATTATCCTATACTGTATTAAAATAATCAGTTTATTGAGTTAATTTTATTTGGGCAGATTGGTCTATGAAGAAAAAAGTCTGTGATGTTAAATATGTGCTTTTCAGACAATAATATGTATTTTAGGTGTGCTTTAAATAATAATAATAAAAATGATTCTAATTATTGGTCCTCATTGTAGAATGCACTGTTTTTACCTAATAATGGTCCAAGAAGAAAAAATGTGTTTTAAAATTTTTTTTCTCATATAATAATATAATGTAATTCACATTTTTACTTTGAACTATTTTCAGATTTTGGTAAAAAAAAAAAAAAAGACCTAAGACCCATTTAAGAGAGTTACTTCGGAATTCTTCCATAGGTCAAGGAGTGCCAACGAGTCCTATATTTAACATAATCATCATATTATGTGAATCAAAACATGTACTGAGTCAGTTGAAGAGAGACAGGGATGCATATTATCCATTCTGTAACTTGTTTCAGGTCAGATCTTCAGGTTTATTACTCAAAAGCAAGCCAAACCACCAGTGTGGTAAAACACATCAGCAGTATCTTCAGTTCCACTGGTAATAAAACTCTGGATACTCCATTATCCCCGGAGCATAATTCAAACAAGCTTCCCTGATAGTTCAAGCTCCGGGACTGCAGTTTCAGTTTTTCCCAAAGGTCTGTTGCTCCTTCTTGACAATCTGCGATTGCGGTGGAGGCACACGAGTGGAAGTCATTCCAATATCTGCATGAGGATAAACATAAAGTGCACAATCTGTTTTAGTCCTTGCGAATGAAATATGTTTCAGTATTGTGAGTCTGAGTCACGGATGGCACGAGTTCCATCCGTCGGCGCCATCATGTAAGATGGCGCCCACACTGATGGCTGCCTCCGTGGCGTGCTCCGCAGTTATCATTGAATCCATCCTCTGCACTTCAATAACTGTCTGGTTCAGCTCAGCTACCAAATCTGACCTCAGAAGACTACAGAGGGTAGTCCGGACTGCTTCTGAGTTCTACTCACGGATACACTCTTAAAAATAAAGGTGCTTCAAGAGGTTCTTCAAGCAATGCCATAGATTAGTGAAACAGAAAGGTTCTTCAGATGTTAAAAGTTCTTTATGGAACCATTTAGACAAAAAGGTTCTTCTACGGCATCGTGAAGCACCTTTATTTTTAAGAGTGTATCTGAATATGAGAAAGACCACCAGATGTTTAATACTTAGCTTCTTCCAGAAATGATTGCAGACAGTGTGTACTTACGAGCAGATGGTCTGTAGGTTTTCGCTGTCATCCAGCTCTTGGGGATAGTTCACCATGTTTTCTCCCAGGCTGAGCAGGCAGTCTGAGAAACCTTTAAATACGTTTTCACATGTTCCTCCAGCACACGCTGCCTGTAACAATGAAACTGAAATACACCAGAATAAATCACCCAGAATAATACACACAAAATTTTGCACTTAAAAAAAGCTTGAGTATTTCATATCATCCTCAATTTATAATTTATAACCCAAACAGCCCAAATTAACTAAACTGTGACCTTCACAGTAACATTCAATAAATACATAGGCTAAAGATTACATTAAATAAAAAAAGGATATATTTTATAATGTATTTAAAGGGATCTTTTTATCAAAATAAAACGATTTTTTTTACTCCACAAATCTACAAACATTGATGTGTCCACAAATCAGAAACCTTTTAAGTTCAACATAATACAATGTCATAGATCACTATTTTCCAGAGACTCAAAATTCAATCAATTAACCTACATCTTTTGACTAAATCTCACAAAGGTATATGAAACGTGAAAGGTACATTCATATGAAATGACAAAATAAAAAAAAATAAAGAAAAGCATTGCCATTCATCAATGGTTTTGTCTTCATACACTTACACTTATGGATAATGAATTTACCCCAAATCAAGATTACATTTACAAAAAAAATAAATAAATCAACATTTAGTCCTTTTGTAAAATAAAAAATTTCTGACTATTACTAATATTTAAATATCTACTATTTTTGCTCATTACACATACTGCAAGAACAGTTGGCTCAAGGGGATCCAGTTTGAGTCTGAACAGGTCAAGTTCCAATCCCATGTCCCTTCTCTCATCCCTACTTTCCTGCCTCCACATTAATACACTATACAATAAACTATTATACAGTAGGTTACCTGTATACCTGTAGTATTAGAACCCCAAAAAATGCCCTCGTAAAATAAAATAAACTCTGAGTAAAATGTTTTAGTTTAGATTGCTCCGAGACCACTGATAAGCAGTAGGCTACATACTATTTACCATCAGATGGCACTGTTGTCAAATTGGTAAGGCTTATTGTGTGTAAAGCTACTAGAAGCATGTGTTTCTTCAACACATGCTTATACACAGGTAGCCTATTTCAAATAATAGTAACATCCATATATGCATAAACACTCATTACAACACAGAAGTGAGCTGTACCTGATAGCTGTATCAACTTGAACTATCAGCATTATTTTTAATTGTGTTCAATCTTATCGCTTTCTCAGTTTTTAATTTAGAGATCGTAAATTCGTAGTTCCATCCTATTTAAACCAAAAGCTTTACATTTAATTAATCAAAATTTTCTGTAAAAGAAACAATAGAGAAAATAAAAACTAAAAAAGGAAAAGGAAAGACAAAAAAACTTTAATCATACTAATACAAAGGAACATGGAACTTTGTGCAGGATGGAGAACACTATGTAGGCCAGAGGCAATGACCCAGGTCACTGTGGGTCAGAAACATTGCTTATACCAGCACAAGGTCACTCTCATGTGATTACATAAGGTGATGCAGAGACTGCTCTCTAGTGGCAGCACAACCACAAACTCACAGACCCAATGCTGTTGCTGTGACACCTCTCAGGTATAAGACTTATCCCAGTAAAAGTGATTTAAACCTCTAAGTTAATGTAACTAGTTAACAGTTTTTGAGACACATCTGTACATTAGTCAAATGCCCTAGCCTATATGAGTTAACTAGCCTATACAAATTTCAAGTGATAATGACTGAAGGTAAATGTTTTGAAATGTTTAAAGTTCTCTCCAAAGAATGGAAGTATCATCTCTCTCATAAATTATTTATTTGTTTACTTCTTGACTGTTAAAGCAAGTCGTTTTCACTCAAATTTAGCAAAATACGCAGCCTAATCTTAGCTCAGTTAAGAAACGGATTTGAGTATGTCAAAATGTAGCCTATATTTGTAACCAAATGCATCTTCAAGGTTGCAATATTTGCACGCTGAAAACTCAAACACCATTAGTCAAAATATGAACTATGTCACAGAAAAAGCTCCAAAGGACTTCTTAATACTTAGGATCTTTGCATACTGAGTTACATTCATAGACCCACGATTTGCACAGGGCTGTTGTCGAAATTCACAGAAAGGCGGGAGCTACGTCGAATTACTTCATCTTCGTCTTGACATTTAACTCCTCGTTTCTCTCTGAGACTATTAAACGCCCTTCCACAATATTTTTTGAGATGATGAATGCCCCATTATAGTATGACGACCAACAGGTGTTTGTCTTGTGATAGCAAGAAGGCACCAAAGCGTGTTGCATCATCAGTATCCTGTCACTATTACGGTTATATTTGAGTTTATATCGTGTCTACGAGTTTACATCGTTGTCTATGAGTTTAAATATCGTCTACGAGTTTATATCGTTGTCTACGAGTTTATATCGTCTACGAGTTTAAATATCGTCTACGAGTTTATATCATCTACGAGTTTATATCGTTTTCTACGAGCTTATATCGTCTACGAGTTTAAATATCGTCTACGAGTTTATATCATCTACGAGTTTATATCGTTGTCTACAAGTTTATATCGTGTCTACGAGTTTACATCGTGGTCTACGAGTTTATATCGTTGTCTACGAGTTTAAATCGTCTACGAGTTTAAATATCGTCTACGAGTTTATATCATCTACGAGTTTATATCGTTGTCTACAAGTTTATATCGTGTCTACGAGTTTATATCGTTGTCTACGAGTTTAAATATCATCTACGAGTTTATATCGTTGTCTACGAGTTTATATCATCTACGAGTTTAAATATCGTCTACGAGTTTATATCATCTACGAGTTTATATCGTTGTCTACAAGTTTATATCGTGTCTACGAGTTTACATCGTGGTCTACGAGTTTATATCGTTGTCTACGAGTTTAAATATCGTCTACGAGTTTATATCGTTGTCTACGAGTTTATATCGTCTACGAGTTTAAATATCGTCTACGAGTTTATATCATCTACGAGTTTATATCGTGGTCTAGGAGTTTATATCGTCTACGAGTTTATATCGTTGTCTACGAGTTTATATCGTGGTCTACGAGTTTATATCGTCTACGAGTTTAAATATCGTCTATGAGTTTATATTGTCTACGCAACATAAAATAGCAACTGTTATAAAATTTAAACAATATTTTATATACTTATAAATATACATTATCTCAAAATTAGTTTGTATGTCTACAAAAAGCTTTGAAAAGATGTTGTTGTTGTTAGACACTTGTTGCTACATTCAAATCTATCTATCTATCTATCTATCTATCTATCTATCGTGAATAATCAATCGGATGCGGCTGAAGGAGTGAAGTTTTCCACCCCTCCCGTAGAGATGCTCACAGCTGAACTCCAGTGGCAGCTTCAGTAACACACGTCCCCTTGGAGACTAGAGCAACACGTGATGCGTCTACTTATCACGTTCACTGAACAGCGCTCAGGAACACACTTTGAGGAAAAAGTGACTTTTCTGACCCTCATTCGTCGGAAGTGTCGATGGCCATCATTCCTTTAGGGAGCTAACACGGTGGGCGATGTGAAGTATCCAGTTGGCGAACTTTGCACATCCTCAAATACGCCATTTTGATCGCTCTCCGGAACAAGTTTGCAGTTTTTTTTTCTCGAAGTCCATCATCTCTTTTCACCATCACCATGTCTCGGCACAATCAGCCCAACCCCGACAAAGTCAAGCGTAAGTATTGTGCACTTTTCTACTTGTTGTTGTTGTTGTTTACGTTCTCCATCCTGCCGATTGCAAACTTTGGTGGATGGATACTATGATAGAAGTTTTTAAACTTGGAAAACCGAGGATGTTGAGATGATGTCCGATCTTTTTTCCTCGCCCGGGGTTTGTGCTTCCTCGTTTCATTCTCGCATCCAAAGGTTGAACGCCTGACTACAGGAATTCACTCGCGTCTAACCAGCGCACATGTAATTCATACCTGAGTTAACTTTAGCACTTTAAATAACCATACATTCAGTGTCACTAATGTGGCTTTATCTCCCATTTGACAAAAGGAAGTTTAGCTCATATATTGTCATCAAAAGTGAGTATTTTAGAGTGAACCGAAGAAGCATCCACATCTGAACTTTGATCGAAGCTAACGCGTGGGGGGTTGGACACGCTTCCCTTTATATTGTGACCTTGTCGGGACATGTTGTATTTACGTTTTATTTGTGCTTTCGACTTTTCCTCACCATCGACAAGTTATTATTGTTCACCAAACCACCCTTCTTTCGTCAGTCACACTTTGCAAACTTAATGTTTGGGAATGTCAAAAGTTTTAAAGGAGGAAGTTCGCTGTCGTCGTGACTATCTTTGGGTTGGGTTTGCTGCACGAGATGAACGCCGAATAGGCATACAAGAAAAGTCGGCTTTTATATTTGCACCAAGCAGCCACATCGACGATACAATTTAAACCATCTCAGTTTTGGATGACTAATTACTCGGATGCATCATATTGTTCGTGCGGGTGCGGGTGTGTATGTGCTTGCGCCCTCCTCCCATCATCCTCTGTTCGTTCTCGCGTCTCTTTGGAGAATCAGAATGTGCAGAGATCCGGATGAGCAGTTCACATTCCATTACCAAATTCAACACTGGGCTCCAGGAGGCCTGCATCATTCACTCGCTGCCTCCCCGCTATCCGCTGACTTTTAACTACATCTTGCTTGATTTGTACAGTAGCTTTTATCCAATGCACTAAAGTGCAATGGGGCACTAACCTTAAAGGGACAACTTTGTACCTTATCTTCCCTTAAAAGTTGCATATTACTACCTGAAAGTGGTGTAAAGTACTGTCTAAACCTTTTAGAGGTAAATAAAGGCCTTTTTCTTCAGTTGGTAATCTGAGGATATTGCTGAAATATTATGCTGTGGTTTATGGTGATCTACTGCATGGTGTATAATTATGTACAACCAGGGGTCCCGGAAGGTACTCCAGGGGGTCTGAAGAGACCACAGCCTATATAAAACATAGAATTAAATTACATTCCTCACAGATAATCTAATAAGCAGTATATAATGTAATTTTTGTTTTTATACTGGAGGTTCCTGGGTCTGTAAAAGTGGAAAACGTCTGATTTAGAGGTTTTATGTTTGGAATAAATTTTGCCCATCATCACCATAATAATATAGTTTTGAGAAACATTGCTAATTAAAGATAAGTCGCTATATTTTGTGCAATCGCAAAGTGATTTTAAAAGATTAAACCATTGCAAATGTACTCTGAACCAACGTGGGAATGTGTTGCTTCATCACCTTATGCAAATAGTTAACTTTTTTCGTTTCTGCATTACTTTATAAAAGCATCAACTTGTGCTTGTTTTTGCCTTTAATAATAACAATATATATTATATTTTAAGATTTTTTCGCTGTCTACTGTTTTCTCCACATGGAGAGGCAAGGTTAAAAAACAAATCCTCCTTTTCTCGTTTTTCTAATAGCTTCTCCTCTCACAATGCAGGCTGATGTAGGGTGGAGATGTGTTTGTTCAGACGCGTAAAGCAAGAAGACCATTGAAAATTCAAAGGCATGTTCTAGTGAACAGTCAACCAGTGGTCTGGGCTGTAATCTCCTCTGTCCTCAGCAGGGAGTCGCCAGAGTTGAATAGAGAAAACCCATTGTGAGCATCAGAGCTGCCGTGCTGATAGTGATAGAAAGGGCCATCAGCTTTTACTCCACTTTGTATTTAATCACTCTGAAGTGTATTTAAAGTCTCAACAGCCCTATTGAGTGGATAGATTCATTTTGTACTTTTGTTTTGGTCTATTTTAATATCGAGACGCAGCCTTGGAAATGTTTTAATAGACGGCTGGTACATCTTGATTAGCCTTGATTAATATAGATTAATTAAAATGAACTCTCTGGGGTTCCCTAGTAGACTTCCTTTGACAAACATGCCCAACCGTGATTGTTTACTGAGTGTAAAGACAGAGGGACCAGTCTATTGAAGTCCCAGCCTGGATGGAGAAACTTAGTTGGTCACCTCTCCGAGCCGTTTGCCCCTAGTGATGGGTGTTCTGTTCACTTATCCAGGGGTAGAGATGGGCATCCTGTTTCGCTCTGGAGCTATTTTTAACCTGTCTATTTTAGATAAGATTATGTTCCCTCTCACTCGAAGGGAATGGGAAGCTTGGTTTGGTCCTGGGGTGCTGAGTTCGACACGGTACCCTGTAGGGCTTAAGAAATGAGTTTGCAGATGGATGCTAACTATTTGCATGTTTTATTCAAATTTAAGACACAGTCTTTAAGAATGTTTAGTTTATGGCCAAATCAAAAAATGACTGTTGAAGGTTAATGGAATAGTTCGCCAAAAATGAATGTTTGGACACACTGTAAAAAAATCAAGTTGAGAAAACTTAAAAGTTCAAGGCAACCAGCTTCAGCAGATTTTTGAGTTTAAACTGAAAACTGAAAACAACAAGTTTAGAAAACTCACAAATCCCCTACAAAAACAAGTTGAGAAAACTCACAAATCTGCTGAAGCTAGTTGCCTTAAACTTTTAAGTTTTCTCGACTTTAAATTTTTTACAGCGCATAATTTACTCATCCGCATGTTGTTCCAAACCTGTACAACTTTCCTTCTTTACAAAAAAGATGATTTACAAAATTTCTCTTTTTTTCTCTCCATACAATGAAAGTCAGTGGGATCTAACATTGTTTTTAACCCTGTTGACTTTCATTGAGTGAATAAAAATAGAAATAAAGAAATAAAGTCATACAGGTTTGGAAAACATGAGGGTGAAGAAATTTAAATATCATATCAAAAGAAAAATATCCTTTTATGTATATTTTTGCATTGGAATGTAGAGAATATACTGTAAATGAATTTGACCTTCAGTCCATGCGTGTCAGTTAAGTTTGATTTTTGGCCTTTCGTAGTGAAAAGTTTGGGCATCTCAGGACTAAATTGTTTACTTTTTAAAAGATAAAGTGTAGTAAAGAAAAGCTAAAAGTGAAACCGAGTCCTCATGAAAATGCTTTGGTGTAAGTGGGACATGGATGACAGGAAATAGAGCAGCCTGTGTGGATAGAGGAAGTTAGAAAAAGATCAAAACAATAGGTAGCATAGCCTTACACTGTTTGTTTGAGAATTAGTTTTGTGTGATAGTCAATCAAACAGGTCATAATAGTCAAAGTGTGATGTTTTACCACAATCATAAATAGTTTAGCTCGCTAGCTCTCCTTTTTGAGGAATTGTGAGCTTTGCTTTCACTTTTTTACGTTTGTCTGTGAGAAAAAGAAGTCGAATCACACACGGCTTTGCAGGCCTCCTTCTTTGCCTCCCCCTGCTACTTCCCCCGCCCCTCTTCTCCCACCCTGCCTCTGTTGCTGACTAAACAGTTTTGTCAGCTGGCAGTTGCCCACAGTCTGTGAATTTTTGATAGCTTCTAGAGAGGGAGCACAGCGTAGGGAGGTGGAGATGCTGAAGAAACGCTCTTGTTGCTCATTAAGGAGTGAAGGAGGGAGACAGAAACGGGAAGATGGCAGGTCGAGTCACATTTTGGAACCAGTTCGTCTTGTACTAGCATTCTTTGCAGGCTTCCCAGTTTCGTGTTCAAGCACTGAACAAACATTTGAAAGATATGAAAATATGCCTGTGGCTAATTCATCTGTATCACGTATAGGGGTTGCTAAAAGTCAAATTTTTGCTTTGTAAACTGAGAGAAATTTGGGTTATGATCTGACATAAGTGTCACAAAGCGCTTCTAATCTAATGACGCAGTGAGTGATGTTACGCATGTCATGCATAATTTTCTGAAATCTCATGACAAAGCTGTGACTTTTGTTTCAGTTCCAGTTCATTGTAGTGATTCACGAGATGGAAAAAGCAATGAGGGAGGGAAGGTGTGTGACTGAGTGCAGGAGTCTAAAACTGGGAAATCTAGGTGTGCACAAACTGTCGTCCTCTTGTGTTGACCTGCATGGACTTTGAATCATACAGTCTCCTCTCGCTAAGCGCAAGAAGGACTGAGGACAGATCCTCCTCTGTGTCTCTGAGAGCGATGTGCAATGGGAAACAGATGTGGCTGGGCTGTTAGCTCAGTGCTTTCCTTCAAAGAGCTTCAATTAGCATGTCCGTATACAGAACGACTTCATAAGACATATTTGGTCAGCTTCATAGATTTGTTATTGTAAATTCCTTGTCTGTCAGCTTTGCAGCACAGTTTGCACCAGTTTGTCTGGAATTTTCCCAATTTTTGCCAAACAAATGCATTGCAGTGATATTTGACCCATAAATTAAACTTATTCATGACGTTTAAAAAAAAAAGCATCTTAGTGTTATAATAGAAGTTACTTCATGGCTCTATATTTCACATCTTTTGAAGCCATATGATAGCAAATGTGTGAGTAATAGTTCAACATTTAAGTCGTTACTCACTGACAATCTTGACCTGCTTTAGTTGAGCAAAGTTTGATGCCTGATTCTTGGAAAATGTGCTTTTTGAGTCTTTTTTTAATGAATTAATTGATTCTGTTCACAACAAATGTTTAAATAATCCGTTCATGAATCGTAACAGTTCCAGTTGCAATGGTTAAATGTTCACTGGAGTGAAGGATTATCATTTGGTTGCAGTTTGGTTTATTTCTCACACAAAACTATAATGTGGCTTCAGAAGACTTGGAATATGATGTATAAGTCATATGAACTATTTGTCATTTTGGAGGTCATTATATTTAAAATAGTGAGAAGGATAGTGAATAAACAATGACATCATTTTTCTTTTTGGGTGGACTGTCTCTTTAAACAAGATATAACTCAAAGCACACTCATTCACCAGCACATCCATCTCATTAGTGAGTGCTTCATGGCACATTATCACAAGATCAGGGCATTTTGGGAGAGGCTGCTAGAGAACTGCCTGAATCACCTTAATCCCGTCGACTGATAACAGTCAACTAACAGCATAATTCAGCAAGAATGATTTCATAACCTGTGATTTTTTTTTAATCAGTCCCATTAAAAAACAACTTTTAAAGGTGCTAACACATTATGAAAGCTCCACTGAACATGACATCAGATGATATATGTATAGGGTCCTTTTTTAAACAATAATAGGGCCCTACAAAATGTTCTTAATTTTTCTGGTAATCAGATGACGGCATAAAACATTAATTTAATTTATCCTAATGGTGAACAAAGTGCTTCATGGCACATTATCACAAGATCATCCCGTATCATCTGATGTCATGTTCAGTGGAGCTTTCATAATGTGTTAGCACCTTTAAAAGTTGTTTTTTAATGGGACTGATTAAAAAAAATCACAGGTTATGAAATCATTCTTGCTGAATGATGCTGTTAGTTGACTGTTATCAGTCGATGGGATTAAGGTGATTCAGGCAGTTCTCTAGCAGCCTCTCCCAAAATGCCCTGAAGCAGCGTAGACAATGAAGCAAAAATGGCGTCCTTTCAGGAGGAGAAACCTGGCCGCTCCCGTCTCTTCCAGCTCTTAGAAAAGCTCTTTGAAGGCACGCAATGTGTTCACAGTGAATGTGGCTGTCCACCATCCTGGCTCTCGCTTATGTCTGATAATCCACGCTTGCGTCCAAGCCCCAGCTATGTTAAGTGTTCAGTACTTTAAACAAAATGATGTTAAAAGCAGATTTCTTTGTTCCCACACTCACATTTAGCAGCTTGCATAACATTTGCAAGCAAATAGTACATACAAAACAGTTCTTAAGCATGTGTGCTCCAGCAAGAAAAATGTTTTAGTCGAACTGTTAAATGAAGAACATTTATTTCATAAAATTGATCCAGGATTGTCAGACTTTACTTTATCAGTTGTACTTCATGTAAATGTTTAAACCATAAAGTAATTGTATTTTGAATTAATTAATGAATTAATCACCATTTGCAAAAGCTTGTCGAGGAGCAGAGGATTCCTGACAGAACAGGACAGGGAAAACAAAACATGGAAACGAGGCAAAGGTCACTCCTGGTTCTTTTGTAGCCCGGTGCATCTCAGGGTTCCAGTAAATATTAACCTGCTTATCACAGAGAATGGGACATGTTCTTTTAGCGTACTAGAATGAGACAAAAAACTTTTTAAAGACAGTCACATCAAATTTTCAGTTTTTTGGCTTATATTTCATGTCTGTTAGCTTTGAAGTTATTTGCAGTGTACAATTTTCAAAATATGCAATACTTTTAAAATTAGCTAACCTTTAGCACATATGTGCAAAATGTACAGTCTTTCTGGGAAAATGGAACAAAAATAGTCAAGACTCGTTGTGCACTTACTCAGATGTTTATCCAATCAGATGCTCTCTAGAATGAGAATGTCCCTCCCCTAATTACCATCTGCAACGTAAATTGTGCTTTCATGTAGGGCTGGGTATCAATTCAGATGTCCCGATTCGATTCGATTTCGATTTGCAAGCTTTCGATTCGATTCTTGATTTAGATTACATTCTGTGAATAAAGTTTTAATACAAATGCTATTGATATTTCTATATTAAGTTTACAAATGGTGAATTAATAATTTTTTTTTATTTATTTAATTATTTTAAACCTATTCTTTTTTTTTGTATAGGGTCCTTTTTTAAACAATAATAGGGCCCTACAAAATGTTCTTAATTTTTCTGGTAATCAGATGAAGGCATAAAACATTAATTTAATTTATCCTAATGGTGAACAAAGTGCTGCACAACAGAGGTGTGCTGTTAAAATTAAAAAGATGTGATTATTCCTTTAAAAATAAAGATTTATTAATATTTATTAGCAGTAGTATCAAGTATACTCAAGTCTTAAGACTGCTAAATAGTAATATATTCTGACTGGTTCTTAACGTTAAACTTTTATTTTGACGGGTTGCCGTGAGGAACTTACTGCTGCTGTGTATGTGATATAACGGTAGTTTTCTCAAATGAAACGGTAAAATGCTAATGAAGTGACTCTCAGAGCAGCTGGAATGATATATGTATAGGGTCCTTTTTTAAACAATAATAGGGCCCTACAAAATGTTCTTAATTTTTCTGGTAATCAGATGACGGCATAAAACATTAATTTAATTTATCCTAATGGTGAACAAAGTGCTTCATGGCACATTATCACAAGATCATCCCGTATCATCTGATGTCATGTTCAGTGGAGCTTTCATAATGTGTTAGCACCTTTAAAAGTTGTTTTTTAATGGGACTGATTAAAAAAAAATCACAGGTTATGAAATCATTCTTGCTGAATGATGCTGTTAGTTGACTGTTATCAGTCGATGGGATTAAGGTGATTCAGGCAGTTCTCTAGCAGCCTCTCCCAAAATGCCCTGAAGCAGCGTAGACAATGAAGCAAAAATGGCGTCCTTTCAGGAGGAGAAACCTGGCCGCTCCCGTCTCTTCCAGCTCTTAGAAAAGCTCTTTGAAGGCACGCAATGTGTTCGCAGTGAATGTGGCTGTCCACCATCCTGGCTCTCGCTTATGTCTGATAATCCACGCTTGCGTCCAAGCCCCAGCTATGTTAAGTGTTCAGTACTTTAAACAAAATGATGTTAAAAGCAGATTTCTTTGTTCCCACACTCACATTTAGCAGCTTGCATAACATTTGCAAGCAAATAGTACATACAAAACAGTTCTTAAGCATGTGTGCTCCAGCAAGAAAAATGTTTTAGTCGAACTGTTAAATGAAGAACATTTATTTCATAAAATTGATCCAGGATTGTCAGACTTTACTTTATCAGTTGTACTTCATGTAAATGTTTAAACCATAAAGTAATTGTATTTTGAATTAATTAATGAATTAATCACCATTTGCAAAAGCTTGTCGAGGAGCAGAGGATTCCTGACAGAACAGGACAGGGAAAACAAAACATGGAAACGAGGCAAAGGTCACTCCTGGTTCTTTTGTAGCCCGGTGCATCTCAGGGTTCCAGTAAATATTAACCTGCTTATCACAGAGAATGGGACATGTTCTTTTAGCGTACTAGAATGAGACAAAAAACTTTTTAAAGACAGTCACATCAAATTTTCAGTTTTTTGGCTTATATTTCATGTCTGTTAGCTTTGAAGTTATTTGCAGTGTACAATTTTCAAAATATGCAATACTTTTAAAATTAGCTAACCTTTAGCACATATGTGCAAAATGTACAGTCTTTCTGGGAAAATGGAACAAAAATAGTCAAGACTCGTTGTGCACTTACTCAGATGTTTATCCAATCAGATGCTCTCTAGAATGAGAATGTCCCTCCCCTAATTACCATCTGCAACGTAAATTGTGCTTTCATGTAGGGCTGGGTATCAATTCAGATGTCCCGATTCGATTCGATTTCGATTTGCAAGCTTTCGATTCGATTCTTGATTTAGATTACATTCTGTGAATAAAGTTTTAATACAAATGCTATTGATATTTCTATATTAAGTTTACAAATGGTGAATTAATAATTTTTTTTTATTTATTTAATTATTTTAAACCTATTCTTTTTTTTTGTATAGGGTCCTTTTTTAAACAATAATAGGGCCCTACAAAATGTTCTTAATTTTTCTGGTAATCAGATGAAGGCATAAAACATTAATTTAATTTATCCTAATGGTGAACAAAGTGCTGCACAACAGAGGTGTGCTGTTAAAATTAAAAAGATGTGATTATTCCTTTAAAAATAAAGATTTATTAATATTTATTAGCAGTAGTATCAAGTATACTCAAGTCTTAAGACTGCTAAATAGTAATATATTCTGACTGGTTCTTAACGTTAAACTTTTATTTTGACGGGTTGCCGTGAGGAACTTACTGCTGCTGTGTATGTGATATAACGGTAGTTTTCTCAAATGAAACGGTAAAATGCTAATGAAGTGACTCTCAGAGCAGCTGGAGATGACATTCGTGTTCATATCATCATATAGTGAGACGGCAGAAGCTGAAAACACTGCGAGCGTCATCTGCGCTTTAGTATGCGTGTAGTAAACAAAACAGTGTGCCGCGCCATCCGCCATTCATTCATTGCAGAAATCATGGCGCCCAGATATCAAATGCTTCCGCAGATTTATAGTATTACTATAGCATTTCACCTGAGCATTGCGAATCACATGTATGGCCATGATAAGCGCTGAATGAATGACAGGCTTTCTGTTGTAAGTGGAGAATATATATTATAGTGGAGAAGACTAATGATACGATTCACGTTAATCAGATCTTGTTTTAAATGTGTGCTGAAATAAATACCGGAAAAGATCGATTCGTGGCTTTTGAGAATCGATATCTAATCGATGTCATTTTAAAAAACGATTAATCGAAGAAAAATTTTTTTTTTTGCCATGCCCTACTTTCATGGCTGTGATGTATCTAAAGCATATTGTCAGTGTTACAGTGAGCTGTATGTTAAAACCATAATTTTTCAAATTAGGACATAGTCATTTCCTTTATCTCAAAACTGGACAGCTTGCTCCTTAGTGCCCTCCATCGCTCCACGCTGATTGTTTAATTGTTTGTATTGGATGATGGGGTTTACTCATGTCCTCTTTTTGTTCATAATATGTAAAAATATTTACCAAGTAAACTAAAAAAGCTAATTCTATCCAATCAGAGAGCCTCCCCCTTACCTTCCTCCATTCCCAACCAATCACAGCATTGTGTCTTTACTATTAACTCTGTTTACATGTTTGCTGTGTAAATGCAGCTCTTAAAACATACCGTTTTGTGAGCAGCCGTGCCACTTGGATTAAGCATAATTTTCTTTCGTTTGGCCTGCTAACAATGTGAGTATGCCATGTCAAACAGCCATGACTGAGATAATCATTAGATAGGACAGACTAAAAACCAAATAAAGTAAATAGACACTTTACCTTTGGCCAACCATTTCCAGCTGCGCAGAGGTCTGTATTATCTGCATTTACACAGCCAGCGTGTAACATACAATTAGGAGTTTAGAAACAAACCATAAAAAGTGGCCTAACACACAAATATAATTTTGTATCCTACTCATGATGATGAATTTAACAAATATATCTTCAAAAGTTGTGTAGTACAAAGCAAAACGGATCTCTGTCTTGTTTTTCAGTACAATGTCTATACATTCTTAAATCAAGATGCATTTACTTGAGTTAATATAAATTAAGTTTACTTGGAAACAAGAAAAATATCTGAGTAGGATAAGACAAATAAACTAAATTCAAATGGAAACAAGTTTAATTTTCTTACTCCATTATAGGGGTGTAATGGTACATGTATTCATACCGAAAATATTTGGTACAGGTCTTTCAGTTCAGTACAGCATTGTTTTAACCACTGCATAAGTGGAACTTCATTGGAAACTTATAGTTTTATATATTGTTACTTTTGATAAGAAACAAAGTCTCATATTTCAAATTATGTCCATTTGTTTCTATAAATTCAAATGATAAATGTCGTTTTGGTGCTAACAGATCGCTGTATAAATTCCTCAGTTCAAACGTCAGCACGGAGCGCGAGTGAGCGCGATCATCCATTCCTCTTTAATATTAGTTTTAATGCGAAATAAACATGAATGAACATCTCATGCCTCACGTAAGCGCTCAGTCAGCTTGTAAACGAAACGTCACTTTGCCTTTTATTTACCTCAGGCAAGTCATCAGTGCCCATAGCTCATTAGTTACTTTTTTTTTTCATTAGTACAATTTTTTTTAAGTTAAGTGTTGATTATTATATTTAAAAATAAAAAGGGATTAAATTTAAGTTTGGGCTCTGTTGTTAATTGTAACCCTATATTTTAGAGCATAAGCTGAGGTAGATTTGTGTCCCTAAGAAAGAGCCTTTGTTCAGTAAACCAGTGTTTAATAAAAAAAATGTAAAAAGCAATTTTATGTTTAGTTTTTCCCCTTGCTGTACCGAAACCATACCGAACCGTGACGGCAAAACCGAGGTGCGTACCAAACCGTCATGTTTATTTACCGTTAACACCCCTACAGGAAGGACTTTTTATATTATGCTTCTCAAGTAAGTCTATCTTGATTTAAAAAAGGTTTAGATATTTGTACTGGAAAACAAGCAGTATTTAGCAAGATGTTTTTTTTTTGCTATGTAGGGTAAATCAGGTTGTGTGAACATATGTAAAATGCTAAAATAGCTGAAGAACCATGCAGCCAATTTTTTTTTTTTTTTTTAAATTGTACTGATAGACGGTTCCCAGATCAGTGTGCTCACCAAGGCAAAGTACAGAAGATTATGAGGGGTCCACAAGAGAGGGATTAGCATACACACACATATGGACTCTGCACGCAGAAAATGACTTTGTGAAGGTTTTACTAACATTTAGGGGCTTCCAAACCATTCTTATCAGATTCTCTGCATACTATTTCTATTTGTTTACTACGATAACGCTCTAAAACTATGCATTTTTATGTCTGCAACATTAGTTAATCCTAATCATGTGGACAGAGATTTTTTTTAAAACGAAAGAAGGAAAAACTCATGGCCTAAAAGAGGCTTGCAGAATGTGGCTTGTTGGGCCAAGAGGAAAGTTTTTTTTCCCACTTAAATAATCAGTAGTGATGCACCAAAATTATTTTTTCACTGAATCACTGAAATTAAAGTATTCGTTTAGCCAAAAATAGATTTTAAGTGTGCTTAAAAGTGAGTGTTTTGTTCTTTCATGATAAATTAAACTATTGTAGTATTCGGCAACAAACTGCCACTTGATATTTTAGCCAAACAAATTTGATGTATTATTAGCATAATTTTTGCTAAAGCCAAATATCTTAGTTGCTTAAATTTGTTAACACAGTGCATCACTTGATACACAATATATCAGTACCGAATCATGTTTTTAGTGTATCAGTATTGGTGAAAATTTGATATTGAATAATTTTTCTCTGTTTTTAAATTTTACACTTTCTTTGCCATCATCTGAGGCTCATATAAAATTAATGCTTAAAAACAGTAAGAATTTATTAACATGGTTAAATGTAATCTTTAGCAACTCTCAAAATAAATATCTAGGCCTATTTTTTATACTGTATATTAGTGGTGGGCAGTATGACCAAAAATTAATATCACGGTATTTTTAAAAATGAAACCGGTTTCACGGTATATGACGGTATTTTTTTATTTATTTTTTTCATGCATGACCGGGTGTAAACCACATTTTCTACTGATTGAGAGAGGAAATAGGCTACTTGCAGTAGATTGACTTAGAATGCCCTATTTTACTGTCATGATGAGTGAATATTGTAAAAAAATTCCACTCTAAATAGTGACGAAACATGACCCATTTGTACATGTTAACCAGGAGTCACTCTCATTTATAATCGCGACATCGTCCGATAAAATCAACATGCATGTACAGTAGATGCATGTTGAGCGGCTATGCGGTGGTTTTGGTTATATTACTTTTTTGTCTCATGCAGTGCACTGCCTGCGTCTGAGTAACAAAAAAAAAGTGCATTATATTAATAGACGAACTATGCTCATATTTATAATATATTCCGAACAGTCAGTAAGCGACAGGTGCTTGGAAACGCTGTTTTGTACTCCTTTATTGACGAGTTGGCTGTGGTAAGGCCAGCTGAAAGCGATGCTTCTCTGCTGCTCACTGCACAGAACAGACGCAGAGAGAGACGACACTGCGCCGGGAGAGTCAGACGGGGGGAGCACTGACGACATCTTCCAACTGAATCATAGCTAAGGTTTATCCAAAAAAGTCGCTACGTTTGTCAGTACATATATTCTATGAGAAAAAGCCGCTAAAAGCGTCTGAAAGTTGCTCAATCTAGCGCTGAAGTCACGCTCGTGTGTGTGATGGGAGCTGATGGCAGTGGGCGGTGGATATGTGAGGCGGTCAGTGGATATTGTGGATGAGTTCTTCTGTGTCATCATGTTCTATTAGTTTTACAGCTTTAGTTTCGAACTTTCACGCTTAGTAACACATACAGCTGTGTCCTCGCCACAGTGCAACAGTGAAAAGAGACCCCCCCTCAAACGCTTTGTGAACATTATTTAAATGACACTGGTATTGCGGTATTTTAAAAATTCATATCATAAGAAAAATAAACACTGGTATTCGGTATGAACTGGTATACCGCCCAGCACTACTGTATATTATAATTTTGTGATGCCTCAATTAATTTGTAGTTAGAGTTATTATCGTCAACTAAAATTAACGAAAAACATTTCTGAAAAACACTACTAAAATTACAAAAAAACATGAACTGGAAAAAAAAAAA
>NW_015505184.1:5955438-5963354 GCF_001515645.1 Sinocyclocheilus grahami
AAAAAAAAAAAATTTATATATATATATATATATACATTTTTTCAGCTAATTGTCAAGGCAACAGTCCTCATTTTTGTTTAGTTGAAGTTGTAGTACTGAAATAACTAAAGATAAATAAACTAATACTAAAAGCTTATCAAAAACTATATAGAGAGTGTTTCCCACAGACTTGCACTCTATTTGTGGCGGCATATCTATATGCAAATTAATTCTCTGCCAGCAGGAGGCGCTTAGAGCAGGAGAAATAGAGGTTTCCCTGGTAATGGCTGTACACAAAGCAGCACTCCCCGCTCACAAACGCTGCTTTATCAGACATCTCATGCAAGATTAAATGAAAATGACATCCAAAATTTTCTGAAGCCAGTCGGATTCCTTCAGAAATACAGTGATATAAAAACACCCGCACCAGGTTTTAATTTTGAAATGTGCAGTGCTCATGTTTATTCAACGAAGTCAAAGCCTTTTGGAAAATCTATTTGTGGCAGTCAGTTTTGATATAGTGGCAGGCCGCCACAAATAAATCAATGTATGGGAAACACTGATACTTTAAAAAAAGGCTAAAACAACACAAACAGAATTACTAAAACTTTAAAATAAAAACAGGAAATCTAAAAATAAAATATAATTTAAAATATTAACAAAAACTATAATAGTATACCACTGATACTAAAATAACACTAATTGTAGCATTTAAAATGTCAGATTTGAGTTAATATCAGCCATAAAATAACAAGTTAACAGAATTGGCCAGTGCATCCCTATCAAATGCTTTTATGGCCCATTTTTTTAGGAGTATGTAATAGCCAGTAGCTCGTGCATCACACAGTGAGCATCCCTCTGTCAAACACAAATAAAGCTTATTTTTGGATCTTCTTTGCTTCTCTCACTGGACTTCATCCTCTCTGTGTGATGTCATGGGCTTCGCTGGAGCTCCTGGCTTGATTGCCTGAAACAAAATGGTTGCTGTATGCAATAAAAAAAGCCAAAGGTCATGTCAGGGCCACCTGTTTGGAGTGACAGCTGAGCGCTGCTTTGCCAAAGGCCTCATATGCCCCCCTCCACCTCCCCGTTAACCCCTCGTGTTCATTCCAAGCAAGCACATTTGTTGATTTGCCTCGGTCTCTCAGTACTCCCTCACCTGCTGGAAAATCCAGCCGAAACCAGTGATAGCTGTGTTTTGGAACATGATCGCTGGTGTCTAGCTGGCCCAAGCTCAGTCAGGTGCCCAACAGCTGGTTCTCCAGTTTGAACCATCTTGGACCAGTTAGAAACCAGTTGGCATGTTGTACAACACAGATTCTGGTTGTAACTGGTTTTTCTGTTTCACTCATCTTACTTTTCTTACTTGATATGAAGAATTGCAGTATACTTTTATAGTTCTTGTAACATTTTATAGGGTTTATATTTTTAAATGACCCGGTAATTTAATATTTATTATTTCTGGTTTATCTTTTTTGCCTGGATACGATTGCAGAGCACTGATGGACACATTATAATCAATGCAGGACCTTTGAAAAAGAAAGTGTGCTGCAAAATAAGTTTGTGATGAAAACAAGATGGAGGAAGGAGGAGAGCCACCCAAAGAGAGAGAGAGAAGGGAGGAAATAGTTCAGCAGTAGAACCAGTTTAACCAGAAACCTTCTCTGGGTGTCTCCTCTTGTCAGGAATCCTCCTCCCGGTTCTTGGAGTGTTGTAGCCCCCATCCCCAGCGAGACTCTTCTATCCTGACACCTCCCCCACTCAACACAAACACACATACACACGCTGAAACTGATACAGGAACAGTGTGGTGTGTAGAGCCAGCAGAACGCGATAGCCCCATGAGCAAACACCTGCCCACAATCCAACACTTGCCTGTGCCTGTGCTTTGACACACTCTTGCCTCAGACACACACTCAGTTTCCCTGTCGTTTAGACCTTCTTAATAGCATATACTAGCAAAGTGTGCAGAAGTCTTTCTATTTCCTGTCATGCTTAGTTATATTTATTTGTTTACATTTTTACGTTCACAATTTTTGAGTCATAATTTATTTTTTAAATGTATTCTATTCATATGTATTTTTGATGAAAATGTCCTTTAAATTTTGTCAGTATCTTGTCATGTAATAATCAGTACTTTTTGTCATTGTTATTCTTGACAAATACACTTCCGTGTAAAAGTTTTTAAAATATATTTTTTAAAGGGGTCATATGATGCGATTAAAATTTTTCCTTTCTCTTTGGAGTGTTACAAGCTCTTGGTGCATAAAGAAGATCTGTAAAGTTGCAAAGACTAAAGTCTCAAATCCAAAGAGATATTCTTTATAAAAGTTAGGAAAATAATGTTTTTTTAACCTTAAACCGCATAAACATATTTCATTACACCAAATACACAAAATAATGTTCTTTTTAGCAACATCATATGACCCCTTTAAGAAGTCTCTTGCTCGCCAAGGCTGCTTATGCAGTAAAAACAGTAATATTGTGAAAAATTGTTGAAAAGTAAATTTTTTATTAATGTTTTAATAGGGCTGGACAATAATTCAATATAAATATGTATCGCAATATAATTTTTTTCAATAACGGTAATATGATTTTTAAACACATTTCCGATATTTCGATATCCATTACCAGTGTTTCCCATACATTGATTTATTGTTCTACTGGAATATATTTTAAAATGTAATTTATTCCTGTGATCAAAGCTAAATTTTCAGCATCATTAGGCCTACTCCAGTCTTCAGTGTCACATGATCCTTCAGCAATCATTTTAATATGCTGATTTGCTGATTATCAATATTTAAAACAGTTGAGTAAATTTTTTTCAGGATTCTTTGATGAATAGAAAGATCCAAAGATCAGCATTTATCTGAAATAAAAAGCTTTTGTAACATTACAGACTATACCATTCAAAAGCTCTTTTTAAAATTTATATTATAGAAATTATTACTTTCATTTAGCAAGGATGTTTTAAATTGATCAAAAGTGATGATAACGACATTTATAATGTTACAAAAGATTTCTATTTCAGATAAATGCTGTTCTTCTGAACTTTCTATTCATCAAAGACACCTGAAAAAAATCAGATCAGAATAATAGAATGATTTTTGAAGGATCATGTGACTGGAGTAGTGACGCTAAAGCTCTGCTTTGAAATCACAGGAATAAATAATATTTTCAAATAGAAAACAGTTATTTTAAATAGAAAAAATATTTCAATGTTACTGTTTTTGCTGTAGTGAGCAGAAGAGAATTCTTTAAAAAACATTACAAATCTTACTGTTCAAAAACTTTTGACTGGTATGTTAGCCTATAGTTTGAAGTAAAAAATATTAATATTAATAATATTAAAGAGTCTGATATTTATTTGATAGTGATTTCACATTTCTTGTTTGTATGAAGGCTAAATACCAATAAAAGGTGAACATTTATTTATTTCCTAAAATATTATATATTTTTATAGGAGTAGGTTTCATAGAGTTGGCAAATGAATTTTTCATACGTTTGTAGGTACAGACATCTGTTGTGGCCGTTCTTGGCCGTTTTTATGAGGCTTTTTCAATAGTGTTCATATCGATTTTAATATTTGTTTGGAAACTGTATTTTAATTTTTTTCAGAATACTTTGATGAATAAAAGGTTCAAATGAACAACATTAATTTGTAATAGAAATCTTTTGCAACCTTATAAATGTCTTCACTGTCACTTTTGATAAGTTGAATGCATCCTTGCTGAAAAAAGTATTAATTTCTTTAAAAATATATATTATTGACAAACATTTGAGCAAGAGTGTAATTCTAACCGAGGAAAACATTTTATTCAGGGTAAATAACATTTTAGTTCAAATTAATGTGTAAATTAACAGTCCAAACTTTTATCGTTCCTCTTCTAAAAACATTGTTCGTGCATTGTTACAGATATTTCATCAGTTTTCTCATCATATTTTCACCAACAATATGGTTTGAATCTAATCTTTTAATTATCATTGTTTTTGTCTAATTGCTTTTTGACAAAATCAAAAAACCTCAACATGAACACAAAACAAAACCTTTATCAAAAACTTTATTAAGAGAAGACACAAAAGTGCAAAAGGGAACAAAAATCTCATGAACACCTGACAATAATTGTGGAACACAGTATTTATTCACTCATACACTTATTTATCTAACACACATACTCGGTCTACATTTCAATTGGCACATAATATACCTGTACATACAACTGTCTATTGTTATATACCTGTACATACTGTACGTCCTTATTTACTTCTTCTATTTTTTATTATTATTTTTTTTTTATTATCTGTGTTTTTTTGTTCTGTCACTGTCATCCTGTTACACTGTGGAAGCTTCTGTCACGAAAACAAATTCCTCGTATGTGTAAACATACCTGGCAATAAAGCTCATTCTGATTCTGATTCTGATTCTGATTCTGAAAATGGGGATCTCAAACTTATACAGCAGCATGAGCTCCATCTCAGTAGCTTCTTTTCTGTATAAAATGTGCACTCTAACCCACATCACATGAAAGACTGTCAGACCCACATATGTTTTTCCTGACTGGATAATTTGGTATAAGCCTGTTTTGCGCATCCTGACAATCCTAAGCTCCATCCATCTGCCTTCCATCCATCTCCATAACGTCATCCGCCACTCCATCCTGTCTCTGTCCCCTCATCCTCATGCTCTTCTGTCTCCTTTTGTTCCTGGGTCCTTTAATACCAGCCCTTGTGATATGCTGTTGCAGTAGTAATGTTCCCTACAGATCCTGCACTCACCAGAAAGGAAACTTGGCAGTGTGTGTGACTTTGTGTTATGTGATGGCAGCGCGTTTCAGTTTACCAGCTCAAGAGGCCTGAGGCTGGATCTCTCCTGTTACCTTTACACTACAGAGAGCACATCTGAAATGATGTCACTCTTTCTCATGTGGCCTTTTCAGGTCGCTGTCTCTTCCCAGACCTCGCCTCATGGGAAAACATGCTCTGAATCCACTATAGCCTGAAGGATTTCTCACTTTAATCCTGAAGGAAATACACCTCACATTCATTTTCATGCTTACTCAGTGACTCGGCTACCTTTAACTCTTGTGTTAATGTGTGCTTTTTTAAACATAACACACGCTTTGTTTATATGGCTTTCTTGCGGTGTAACACTTTGCGCTTTGTGTAGTAATTGTGTGTTTTGTTGCTTTCAGTATGAGCAGAGGTCACTTTCCCTCATCCTGCGCCCGTGACCCTGTGGCTCCATGACCCTGTGACGTGTTTAGCCCAGACCTTAAAATGGGTAAATATGCAAAAGACACCTGACACTACTGACTCCTCTGTGTGTGTGTGTGTGTGTGTGTGTGTGTGTGTGTGTGAGGTTGCAACATAGGTGTTGGGTTCAGATGTCAGGCCTATGACAGATCTCTTAATCCATACACTGTTAAAATGTTTCTCGTTTTTACAGGAAAAATATAAAGATGCTTCAGTAAAATCCAGTTACTTAGTTACCTTACCATATATATGGTGCACCATTGTAAATGGTTTAACATAGCATAAAATGTCATTTTAAATTACTGTAAAATGTATAGTTTTACAAGTAAATTTCTATATTATTTACAGTGAGAAACAGTAAAAGGACATTTCCAGAAGTTTCTGCACGTTTTTATATTTTATGCCCTGATGGTATTTTTTCTTTGTGTGTATATGGCCATTTACCATAAACTCTGGTTCATCATCTGGATTTCCATTGTACCACCACAGATTAAAGAAAATCAAACAGGTTTGGGATGACACGATAAATGATGACAGAATTTTAATTTTGGGGTAAATTATCAATGTAAGGCCCTTAAAAAAATTCCTCACAGTGCGCATGTTGGTATATAGACAGAGCATCTTTATTTAGATGTCAGCGCGTTGCAGATTAAGATGCTGATTTTCCAAAATTAGACAGAGAGGAGTGGTTGAGTGAGTGAGATGGAGGATGGTCTGTAAGATGGAGGATGATAACAGGGAAGAACAGGGGAGCTCTGCAGTGTAGAGGAAGCAAATGAGAAGAATGGCTCAGCATTCCCTAGAACTTCCCAGCCACCACACCAAACAGGAAATACACAAGTTCCCCGCTTTCTCTCTGGTGGAACAGAGAGGGAGGGGGGGTCAGACTTTCCATTCCTCTGTGTACTTATGAATGAAAAGAGGAACAAAATGGTCAAGAACACTCTGTATGAAAGCATACATCTACTGTGAGCATTCATGCAGTATGGGGGCAATCCTTGAGATTTGAGAATGTTTGAGAATGTTTATTGCTGTGCTCCAACACCTAGTGGGGCAATCCCAGAATCCATTGCAACAAGCTCAGTGAAAAAAAATCGTGGTGGAAGTTGGTTATTTTTTCATTTCGACATTGTAAGGATGCTGCTTTGAGAAGGTATTGGACCAGAGCTAATATTTTCTTCAGAGTTTCTATGGATGAGCCTATGTGCCTCTTTTTCTGATTCCTGTTGTCCTGTTGCTTCACCTTGAAGTGTGAGTGTATAAAAGAGAGTGATGGTCCAGGGCAGATGGACTCATCATTATCCAGTGTTATCTGTTCCCAGTAGGAGGGAAGGTCTATATAATCCCCACACTCCCATTAACTAAGACACTTTTATAGCCTGTAGATGTAGGAGGTCATGTGCTTGCCAGGACAGTGCCTTTTAGAGCATCAGCACTCCTTTATTCCATTTATCCTTTTTGTTCTTTACATGTATAAAGTGTCTTGAATTATTACTGCTTACATTACTATTATTATTGCTCGTATTTACTATACATAGCTTTAACATAATTTTAAACAAACCGGTGGTCTCATAGCAACACCTTGGCATCCGCTCCCACAACATTAAAACACTGCAGCAGCATGTGTTTCGTTGTTGATTAATTAATCATTAATATTAATTCATATTTATTATTAATTAATATTTTTATTCAGCAGGAGCACATTAAATTGATCAAAATAACAGTAAAAACAAAAAGATAAATGCTCAAATAAATAAATGAATTTTCTCTTCATAAAAGAATTCTGATAAAAATGCATCACAGTTTCCACAAAAATGTTAATTAGCACAACTGTTTTCAAGCATTGATAATAATAAGAAAAGTTTCTTGAGGAGCAAATCAGCATATTAGAATAATTTCTAATAGATCATTCATGTGGCACTGAAGACTAGAGTAATGAAATTAAAGATTTGGCTTTGTCATCCCAGGTATAAATTACATTTGATAATATATTCAAATGAAAATGTATTCAAAATATATTTTTTTAAAAATTGAAAAGTTATTTTAAGTTGTAATAATATTTTACAATCTTACGGTTTACTGTATTTTTTATCAAATAAATGCAGGCTTGGTGAGCATAAGAAAATTATTTCAAAAACATTTTAAAAAAATCTTACCGACAACAAACTTTTGAATGGTATATTGCCTATTGCTTTTTGAATTATACTTTTGTATTCTGTGTTTACCTCCTGCCAGTTCATTTAATTTTCTGCCTCTCATATACCAAATATCTTGTCATAATATTAGTCCTATGTGCCATATGATGATATGTTTAACTGTGATGTCCATCTGTCATTATTAGCTCCAGTGGCTAATAAATTACTGTCTTTAAGCCTGATCCTCTCAATTAGTCCAAAGATGCTTGGCTAATAACAGCTCATTAATCTCAGATAATCTCTGGATCTATGCTGTATTGCCATCTCAGCTCACAACACTTATATCCAGCATCTGTGAGGCTGATAACTGTATTGAGGCTTTGCACACTCTAAGGGGGAAGTCGTGGCCTAATGGTTAGAGAGTCAGACTCGTAACCCAAAGGTTGCGGGTTCAAGTCTCGTACCAGCAGGGATTGTAGGTGGGGGGAGTGAATGTACAGTGCTTTTTCTCACCTTCAATACCACGACTGAGGTGCCCTTGAGCAAGGC
>NW_015505184.1:5963467-5990483 GCF_001515645.1 Sinocyclocheilus grahami
GTGTGTGTGTGTGTGTTCACTGCTGTGTGTGTGCACTTTGGATGGGTTAAATGCAGAGCACTAATTCCGAGTATGGGTCACCATAATTGGCCACATGTCACTTCACTCACTAAATGATCATTTATCCTTTTTATTCGTATTCTTCTTAAAAATACTCAATAGGTGCGTTTCCATTACAGATTTGCTCAAAACTTTTGCAATATTTTATATAAATATCGATAAATCTATCGCAAAATGGTGGCATTTCCATTAACCAATGTTATGCGACTAAAACGTAATTTTTTCCTCTTGCGATAAGTCATGGTGACAGATGTTGGTAGGTTTACGTATATCGTAGCCACCGCACTAGCCATTATTTTTAATTGAAGGAGATGTCTGCGTGTATCTTTAGCAAAGCAGAGCGGAGAGCCACTTCTGCGATGGTTACGTACCGCGGCGCAGCTGGTATAATCACAAGCATTGACAAGAGTTGCCGCGATCAGCTCTGTTGGCTGTGTTGGAGCCATAATGCGCCGCAGACATGTGCAGTGTAAATAAGGGGTTATCTATCCAAGCATTAATGGCAAGGAAAGCCCCTTATACTTGAGAGTGGCCACATATGGTGTGTTTCTTGGAGGTTATAGTAAATTAAAGAATGATCGTGCGATTTTTACGTATGCCAGGTGACCTGTAAATGCGGGGGAAAAAAACGTTTCCATTGCAGCTTTGCGATTATATTCCTTTTTCAAATTGCCTGAAAAACCACCTCATGCATGCGTAAAAACTTTTTTTGCAATATGTAGGAGTTTTTGCGAAATTGTTGTGTTTCCATTAGGTGTATTTTCAATTTGCAATTTCAATCTGCGCAATTTGAAGGGTAACGGAAACGCAGCTAATGAATCAGTTTTTTTTCTTTTGAAAGAAATGAATGCATTAATTCAGCACACAAGCATTGAAATGATCTCAGTGCATTTTTAAATAAATAAATTAGCACAAAGATGCACATCATTGGCTTTAAGTGAAACTTTTTCGGTATCAGGCTTTGAGGGCCTGGTAATGATAGCGATCTGCAGCAACACATTGACCAGATGTCATTTGTTTTCAGTGAAAGTGGATGGTTTCTATCGACATAAGCAACAGCGGCCATTGGTGATGCAATTTGGACGTGTTCTGAGTTGAGAAAGGTCTAGCTTAATGCAAATGAGAAGCAAAACTATAGAGATTTCACTGATCTATTTGAGTTGTGGTCAGAATTTGAAGTAATTCGACATGAGTTAATCGTTCATTTTAATTTTGATATGTTGCATAGCAATGCTTACTAGCAACCTGGTGAACTGAGGTGTAAAATCTCGTCAGTGTAAAAGGTGCATTACACTGCAGAATATGTGCATCTCGTTTCCTCAAAGCTGAATCCTTATAGAATTGGAGGATAATCAGACTCCTCCGTCCTCACTTTTCCAACCAGTTGAAGTACATGAGCAGAGTTTGGGATGGTGGGAGCTGGGAGGGGGATTTCCTACCCTCCCCCTCCAGCAGAGGCGATCACACCCTGCTACAGGGCCACATGCTTAGAGCAAGAGAGAGTACAGCAGAGAACCGTCTACCCTCCACTGCTCTCACAGCCACTTCCTGCTTTGCCTCTCAACCCAACCCCCTACTGTTCTTCTCTTCACAGCAGAAAGACATTTCTATGTTTCTCCCATGTGAACATGCACCCAGTCTCTCGACTCTCTTTTCCAGTCCTCGCTCTACACTTTTCTCACATTGCACTTTTCTCTCTGTGTTTTCCTCCTTCGCTCTCACGTATGTGTCGTTCATCTTTCTCTCCGTCGTCTCCTCACCCTGCACCACCCCCCTCACTGGGATGGGCCTCTCTCGCTGAAGTATCACACTCCCACAGCTGCCTCAAACAGTCCACAGCCAGTTCTTTTCCTATCTTGACTTTTAGACAGCACAATACATAGAGCTCAGTTCAAATTGAGATGTTTGTGGGAAGAATGTCGCTTTTTAAATCCAATATGTACACTGCTATTTAAATGTTTGGTGTCATTATTTGCATTAATTGGATGCATTAATTTATCAAAAGTGAAAGTAAAGGCATTTATAATGTTACAAAAGATTTCTGTTTGAACTGAATACTGTTCTTTTGAACTTTTCATTAATAAAAGGATCCTTAAAGTATTATGGTTTCAATATTATACTGGTAATATTGGTAATAATAAGAAATGTTTCTTGAGCAGGAAATTAGCATAATATAATTATTTCTGAAGGATCATGTGACACTGAAGACTGGAGTCAAATTCAGCTTTGCACTGAATACTGTTCTTTTGAACTTTTCATTAATAAAAGGATCCTTAAAGTATTATGGTTTCAATATTATACTGGTAATATTGGTAATAATAAGAAATGTTTCTTGAGCAGGAAATTAGCATAATATAATTATTTCTGAAGGATCATGTGACACTGAAGACTGGAGTCAAATTCAGCTTTGCCATCTCAGGATTAAATTACACTTTAAAAATATATTAAAATAGAAAAGGGTTATTTCAAATTGTAATATTACTGTTTTTACTGTATTTTTTATCAAATTAATCCAGCCTTCATGAAACTTCTTTCAAAAACAAAAAATCTTATCGACCACAAACTTTCGAAGAGTAGTATACATACATATAAAAATGTCACATCCAAATCACATCCAAATCTCAACAGAGCCTTCTCAAAAACTTTCTTTTAGTCTTTTTGGTCAGCCATTGAAAGAGACTTATTTCCATCATGCATTTACAAACCTAAATAAAAATTTGCTTTAATATCAGGGCCTTTTGCAGTCTTAGCATAGTCCTTTTAAATTATTCATAATATAGAGTTGTTGTTGTTTTTATTCGTTTTGTCTATTTGAATGTAAGAAAACTATTAAGAAGCACATGTGCTAAAAGAGGAAGTTGACTGATAAAGTTGCTCCTGTAAAACGCACTACAGCTCCTGCAGAGATTAACTGTAACCATTTAGGCAATGATAAGATGATTTCCACATGGCCTCCTTTGCATATGAGAAAAGTAATTTATTAATGGGTGTATCTTTTAAAATTTATGTCATATTGAGTTCTGTGTGAGTAACAGATATTCTCTGTTCTTAGAAATGGAAAGTGCCTCCCCTGAGAAGACTGTCAGCAGTGCTGTTGGGGCTGCTGATGTGAATGAACAGTCTCATTTGTCAGAAGAGGCTATGAACAATCAGTCCTCCACACATATACCAGAACCAGTTGAAGGTAAGATGCCACAGTGGCTCTAAGAGAGACAATATATCCAAAAAATAAAGATTCTGTCATTATTTACTCACTCTTATCTGATTTATAGAAGCAGACTGTGATGGAACGGACAAACCAGAACATGGAGATGATGATGAAGGTGGAGTTAGAACAGAGGAGGAGCTGTCCTCTATCAACTCCATGATGAACACTGTGATGAATGTGGGCCAGATCAATGGAGTTGATTCTGAGCCCACCAAAATATCTCCCAGAAATTCAACCAAATCCCCTTCTGTCAATCGTACTGGGAGAAGAAATCAGGTATAGCAGCAGTTGTTGCATATTAGTGCTGTCAAACGATTAATTGCGATTAATCGCATCCAAAGTAAACGTTTTTGCTCACATAATATACAGGTGCATCTCAATAAATTAGAATGTCGTGGAAAAGTTCATTTATTTCAGTAATTCAACTCAAATTGTGAAACTCGTGTATTAAATAAATTCAATGCACACAGACTGAAGTAGTTTAAGTCTTTGGTTCTTTTAATTGTGATGATTTTGGCTCACATTTAACAAAAACCCACCAATTCACCATCTCAACAAATTAGAATATGGTGACATGCCAATCAGCTAATCAACACAAAACACCTGCAAAGGTTTCCTGAGCCTTCAAAATGGCCTCTCAGACACTGAAGACTGGAGTCAAATTCAGCTTTGCCATCTCAGGATTAAATTACACTTTAAAAATATATTAAAATAGAAAAGGGTTATTTCAAATTGTAATATTACTGTTTTTACTGTATTTTTTATCAAATTAATCCAGCCTTCATGAAACTTCTTTCAAAAACAAAAAATCTTATCGACCACAAACTTTCGAAGAGTAGTATACATACATATAAAAATGTCACATCCAAATCACATCCAAATCTCAACAGAGCCTTCTCAAAAACTTTCTTTTAGTCTTTTTGGTCAGCCATTGAAAGAGACTTATTTCCATCATGCATTTACAAACCTAAATAAAAATTTGCTTTAATATCAGGGCCTTTTGCAGTCTTAGCATAGTCCTTTTAAATTATTCATAATATAGAGTTGTTGTTGTTTTTATTCGTTTTGTCTATTTGAATGTAAGAAAACTATTAAGAAGCACATGTGCTAAAAGAGGAAGTTGACTGATAAAGTTGCTCCTGTAAAACGCACTACAGCTCCTGCAGAGATTAACTGTAACCATTTAGGCAATGATAAGATGATTTCCACATGGCCTCCTTTGCATATGAGAAAAGTAATTTATTAATGGGTGTATCTTTTAAAATTTATGTCATATTGAGTTCTGTGTGAGTAACAGATATTCTCTGTTCTTAGAAATGGAAAGTGCCTCCCCTGAGAAGACTGTCAGCAGTGCTGTTGGGGCTGCTGATGTGAATGAACAGTCTCATTTGTCAGAAGAGGCTATGAACAATCAGTCCTCCACACATATACCAGAACCAGTTGAAGGTAAGATGCCACAGTGGCTCTAAGAGAGACAATATATCCAAAAAATAAAGATTCTGTCATTATTTACTCACTCTTATCTGATTTATAGAAGCAGACTGTGATGGAACGGACAAACCAGAACATGGAGATGATGATGAAGGTGGAGTTAGAACAGAGGAGGAGCTGTCCTCTATCAACTCCATGATGAACACTGTGATGAATGTGGGCCAGATCAATGGAGTTGATTCTGAGCCCACCAAAATATCTCCCAGAAATTCAACCAAATCCCCTTCTGTCAATCGTACTGGGAGAAGAAATCAGGTATAGCAGCAGTTGTTGCATATTAGTGCTGTCAAACGATTAATTGCGATTAATCGCATCCAAAGTAAACGTTTTTGCTCACATAATATACAGGTGCATCTCAATAAATTAGAATGTCGTGGAAAAGTTCATTTATTTCAGTAATTCAACTCAAATTGTGAAACTCGTGTATTAAATAAATTCAATGCACACAGACTGAAGTAGTTTAAGTCTTTGGTTCTTTTAATTGTGATGATTTTGGCTCACATTTAACAAAAACCCACCAATTCACCATCTCAACAAATTAGAATATGGTGACATGCCCATATAATATAAATATACATGTAAATATTTTCAAAATATTTACTGTATGTGTGTGCTTTTATATATACGTAATGAATATACACAAACATATATTATGTTAACAAAAACTTTTATTTTGGATGCGATTAATCATTTGACAGCACTATTATATATATGAAGGGTTCAGATGCAAAAGCCTCTAAGTGACGTTTGAAATTTTCTTCTAAAATGAAAATTTTTATCAGCCTCTTGTGTGTAGGTTCAGTAATTTCACTTTAATGGCAATGAATAGGTTTTTTTTCATTGCCATTAAAGTGAAATAACTGAACATAAACATTGGAGCCTGATAAAAAAATACTAATTCACCAGAAATAGTACTTTTTGCCTACTATTTTATGAATACTGTTAATTCAGACATACTATACTACTTTTTCACCTGCTAATTTTTGCCTACTGTATAGTTGGGAAGTATGCAATTTTTGATGCAGCCCAAATCTCTTAAGCCCAAGGTTAATCTTCAATAACATATTTCACATTAGAAATAAAATGCAAAATGTTGCCTCTTTAGCTCAAGTGATGCTACAAAAGGCTGGCCCACATTCTAGAGTAAGCAAACATGCGATTGGCTCATTTACTCATAAGGTGACACTTTTAATTTCTATAAATGCCATATTTAGTCATACGAATTCTCCTGTTTTTCTACAAGTGGTCCGTCTCGTCTCCCTCGTACTGGCAGTTACATAAACTCAGCTAAATGAGTGGCAACAAATGGTCCTTGCGCTTTCTCAATCCCCCCTTTGTGAGAGCCGATGCTTGCCTTATGCCTTCAATTAAAGTGTGGGATTTTACTGAAACACTTCTCTGTGGAGAAAACAGGTGTTTCAGTCCCCCAGCCCCCTCTGGTATCCCATCTCACAGCCCTAACTGTATTTCCATACGCTGAGAGTGACTCTGCACCACTGCTCGCCTGCAGAAGGTCTTACCCATTGAATTAGTGATGCTCATCCTCAGCCAGTGCTGTTGTTGTCTGGAGAAACAGATGGAGAGGCCACTTGTTGCTCCATGTGACGAGAGCGCACAACCGCTCCTGCTGCTCTGACACATACTATCTTCATCAGGCAGGCCACATCTTGCATCTGTTTTACCTGTTGTGTTTATCTCTCACTGGGGGACAAATAAACGACTCACTGGGGTTTCGGAGTCATGGGGAGCCACATGTGTTGAGGAGCCGTATTTTTGTTTGATTAATACATAATTACATAATGTGTTTTCAGGGTCTATGACTCTCATAAGGTGTAATAGTTCAAAATATATAGTTAGTTTAGTTACTAACTATATATAGGCACAGTATGATTTACAAACATTTTGTTATGCTGAATGTATTACAAAAACATATTTATATTTTTTAAAAGAAATGGTTAAATGGTACACCTTAGGTATGATTGCACTGTTAAAAAGCTGCAATGTTTTTGAAATCTAGTCAGAAATGTATATAAAACTTAGGGATGCACTGATAGGATTTTTTTTGGCCGATGCTGATACCAATACCGATTTTAACAAAAAAAAACCTATTGGCCAATACCGATATCGCTATTGGTCAATTGCATAAAGCAGGGCTTAAAAAAAAGAAGAAGGAAAAAAAAGATTGGTTCACTCCGAGCAGAATCAGTATTTGAATGTTTCTGTTCCTGCGTTCCTCTGTGAAACCGGTTTGAGTAGAAAACATACCAGTTAATAATGTTATTTTTTAAACTTTTTCTTTGCCAATAATAAAAATAATAAAGTACAGCGTTTAATTTACTCAAAAAGAAAAATCATGAAAAGTCTTGAATGATCTCTCTTAGTCATAGCCAATACAGCATCATCTTTTCTAGATTTACCAAAGACCAAATGTATTAAACAAAAGAAAAAACTGTCAACGCAATAAAAACATTAAAGATTTTTTTTCAAGGTATTTAAAAATGTTTCTGCATGGATAAAAAAAAAATGCTACTCCTATAAGCGCTAAATTAGTAGGCTGTACGTTGCATTTTATTATTACATTCAGAAATAATGTAGGCTAAAATAATGGTAAATAAAAGCAAAATTACAAACACAATTAGGCTATTTTAGTTCCCTTCTATCCACAACAAATCCTCTAAAGTTGTATTTAGGCTAAATATAAGCATCAAGCCAAAACGAATTAATTTAAAAACGAAACTGAAGCCTACCTCTCTCATTCTGCATGAATCCAAATGTTTCCATATTCGCAAAGTATCTGGATGCTAACCTATTATGTATTATGTAAACTATAGGCTTTGTTCTTCACTCGTATTAACGACGTAAAACATCATCCTTCACATATAGGCTATATCAGCAGTGAGGCGCTGGTCACACTGAATGGCACAGACTGTACTACAGACTATTTCAATTGAGCAGTGTAACTTTTTATGTTTCTTTAACTGTATTTTATTTGGATAATGAACAGGCTGCGATGTCAAATTAGCAAAAATTTGTTATATGTGCATGTGAGGCACCGACGCGATCACTGCATTGTTTTCCCAACTGTTACTCCGTAATTTATGGTCATACCAATGCTGGTTTGTCATACAGATAGAAGCAAAACATCATTCAAAAATGTAAAGCTTTTGTAAAATAAAGAAAACTGCTTTTTGCCGTCTCGTTTTTTTCCGTGAAATTCGGAGCACGTTACAACTACTATCCAAAACTCAGCAAAAAAATTTTTATTTCGTTTTGTTAATCTGTTAATGATTTAAGTGGAATATATTTTGTATATCGACTTACCTATGATGAATTTACGGCTGAGAGCGGGCATTTCACTCGTTGGATGCGTCAGCATCACGTTTGCATATGGCCGTACTATGCCGTCTGGCAAACTATATTTTGTACAGATTTTATTTTGTTTTGGCAAGTATTTAATTATTTTGCCCAGAGAAAAACGTTGGATTATGCAACAGACATTCAACTAAATAACTATGTAATTTAGTACATTGTAACTAAAATGTGTTTTGTCTTTTTGTCTGCTACAGGAAGTCAAAGACGAACGCTCAAGCTTCATTTGCCCCCTGTGTAACAAAAACTGCATGACACAGCACCAGCTCACCATGCATATCAGACAGGTGCACACTCTCTCTTACACAAACACACCAGAACATCCCTACATGTACACCTGTTTACTGAACCACAACAGTTTGTCTTAAAATCAGAATTTTACTAAAACTGAACATGTTATATAGACTGTATATCAGTATGTTCACATCTGTGCCTCGTTTTTTCCTCCAGCATAACACAGATAGTGGGGGAACTGACCACTCCTGCAGTATCTGTGGGAAGGCTTTGAGCTCAGCCAGTTCTCTGGACCGCCACATGCTGGTTCACAGTGGAGAGAGGCCACACAAGTGTGTGATATGTAATCAGACTTTCACTACCAATGGAAACATGCACAGGTAAATGGTCAGACAGTGTTTTTAAAATGGTAGATGTTTAACTTTTATGTAAGTGTAGACTAGCCTTTTCACTGGCGCACAATGATACACAATAGAGTATCCTATTTCCTGTTTAGCTGCATGGAGGTTTTCATTAATATATCGCTAAAAGTGAAACTCTTATCAACAGAATATGTGGAATAATGTTCAGTACCAAAGAAAATCATTTTGATTCATCACTAAGTTTTTGTTCAAATCAAAAATATTGGTTACAGTAACACACCTCTATTGGAAATAAGCATTACGCAGGGTTTAAAATCCAAAATGTGAAGCTTTTATTTTTGTTAAAGAGCATTTAGGAAATATAATTATATAATGTTTATAATTTAAGCTGTAGCATTGTCTAAATCATCCTTTTTGAAGTGAAGACACTTGTTTATACTCTATTTAAATAGTGCTTTTCTGGTATTTTGATCATTGTCTATTGGATATAACTTTACTCATAATCAAACTTTACAAGGTCAGTAAGCAACTTGATTTCCACTAGTCTTATGTCGAAACGTGTTTGTCTTTGGCTGTACTTCAAAACACTCCGTACTTTGTTTAATGTATTTTTAAGTGTATTTTAGTGTGTATCTTAACGGTCTGGCATTACTTTCATTGTAAGTGGCGTTACTTACTGTAAATACCATTTTTGCTCTTACCTTTGACAAGTCAAAAGGTAAACTGTGGTAATCAACATTGTCATAGATGCTGTTTATAGAGCTTAATTTGTACTGAACACATTACATTTCTTTAAACAGAAGAGAAAGGGTTTACGAGTTGATGAGAAGCTAATAATTAATGTATCAAAATGTAAATAAATAACTGTAAAATAAAAATATCAAAATATAACACTCTAAAAAAGATGAAATATTCTGTTTGCATGCATGCCATGTGATCATTGTCTGACATCAGAGAAGCTTTAACATGCAAATGCATTGTTACAGTTTTTCTCAATCGATTTGACACTTTTCTTCAATGCAATGTACTTGTTCTCAAAACATTTAACACAGCCATCCAAACGCAAAATTATCTTAACCAAACAGTTCAACTTTACTGCAAAATGAAGCACTGCAATTTTTTCTAGTAATGCAATTACTAAATGTAAATATTAACATCAAATCTATAGGTGTGTTCTCTACTGATTATAAAACACATTCAATTGTAGATGCACAAATATGCTAATGAAAATACATGTTTATTGCAATTATTCAACAGGGAGTTTAGCTTTATATAGATTGTGGATATCTAAATGAAATAAAAATTGTTATCCAACACCTGCTATCAACTATGAGAAAAAACTAACTGCCCCTTTAAACTTAAAATCTGTTTGTGCCACCTTTAGCAGCAAGAACTGCAAACAAACTTTTCTGAAAACTACAGATCAGTCTTTTACAGCACAGTGGTGGATAGATCTGGATAGATTGCATTTTAATCTACACAACATATTTGCTGTGCTTGCATCATAGGATGCCCCCCCCCCAGCTTCTCTAAGGGAGAGGCCATGATTTTTTTACATGGTCAATTAGGGTAATTCTGATTTCATTTGAAATTCATCTGCACCTTCTACCTCTCCTTCCACCCTGTTGTCCACTTCCTCTCTGTCCATGTCTTCTTACAGTTTCTCCTCATGCTCTTTCCACTACACCAATGCGCTCCTCTCTACTCATCTCTTCTCCCTTTCCTTTTCCTCTCCTCATTTCTCACATCTCCCTCTCTGCTCACCTTTTTCTGCCTGTTCCACTCTTCTTCTTCCGCAGTGGGTTAAAGGTTTAAAATATTGCATAAATTATATTTGGTTGAAATGCTTGTACTGAAACATTTTGCATTCTACCTGTAATAAAACTGTGCTAAATGTTTTGGGCCACACTAGTAGGAAGCATTTGAGCTGTGTTTATGATAAATGTGCATAACAGTGGCTGTAAAATATGTATTTTAGGGATGGAAATTACATTTTTATATTTGGGACATGGTAATTGCGCTACTTTGGGCTGTTTTTTCATTACTGGCATGGGCTTGGGATGCACAATTAAAATGATGTAATAGTTGTGATCATTATTTTACCTTCCATGATACTTCAGACTTGATCAGGTGCAGTACTGACACTCTGTCAAGTCTGCATCAAATCAAGCACTCCGTAATCACAGGTAAACTGTCTGATCAGTCTGATGTTTGTCATGAGAAGTGTTCCACAAAAGAGCTATGGTTTGCAGACAGTTATAAGAGTTGATGTTACAAATACGTCTTTTGAATATACTGTGTGAACTCATTGCCCCGTTAGCTCGGAGAGTTTTATTTTCCCTCCTCAATAAGTTTTGTCAGTTGTTTTGTTTATTGGTCTAATTTTTGTTTCTTGGGTTGCATTGGTTAGTCACTCAATTAATTCTCTTGTGCCTCGTCCCCCCCTTCTGAATTATGTTGTATTGATAAGGAGTTATCACAAAGTAAGTCTGTTTAGTTGTGCTATCTTACAATCAATATATAGTAAATGTAGGTTAAAGTGTTGCCGATGTAACCGGTTAAAATTTGGACTGGCGATGAGGTCTTAAAATGTATGGAAAGAGTCTTAAAAAAGGTCTTAAAAGGTATTAAATTTATATTTTATTAATATTATTATTATTTTGCATTTTCATTCTTGCTCTTTGTATACTTTCCCTTTTATTATTTCTCTAAAGCAATTGTGATAAATGTGTAAACGATTAGGAAAACTGCATTTCCTGTGTTGAGTGTATGATTAACCGAATAGTTATCAGTTTAGGGCCAATCGAAAATATGTTCATTTGATCGATTGACAAATTACAGAGTTTTGTTTGTTGTGTTTGGACAAATAGTACATAAATGTTTGTGATTTGTGTAAAACATTTTTTCAGATATTTTAAACTATTGGTTGGTTGCATTAACTATTGTGAAAACTTTAACACAAACTATTGCATGATTTGTAATTTGTATAAAATGAATGAAAACGTACAATCTGCTCTGGACAATTACAAAGTATTCAGATCACTGTGTTAACTGTTTTGAGAACAGTGATCTGAGTTTGGAGACTGAGAAAAATCGATTGAGAAAAACTAAATTATTGGAATATTAACTTAAAATCTTAAGGGGAATACATCAAATAAATGGTTTAGGTCCAAGGCGTTCGACTGACGAAAAATGTTTGATGCAGGAAAAAATCTAAATACTTCCAAGCATTATATCCATACCACTTTTAGGTTTCAAATGTGTTAAACTGCATCATTGGTGACCTAAAGAAATAATTGTAACCAAATGTGTGTGCACAGGTTGCATGCTGCATTAATAAAGTAGTTGTAGGTTTGTGGTGGAGGAGGAGGAGGGTACGGAGGGAGGGTCGGGAGGGATGAAGGAATGTCTGCATGTGATGTGAGAGGCCTAAATCTCAAGGCTGACTGATATTGATGGCTGTGCTGGCTTCTTTCTTTCATGTCACCTATATTTGGAAAGATGGTTCTGTGTCCATGCTTTCTTTTCATGTGTCTTTGTGGTGGAGGAGGGTTTGATGTGTGACTCTTTTTGTTTGTGTTGATGGGATGTGCATAGAGGGCTTCCTTGTGCAGTTGAGACATGCAGGCATTCCAGATGGGGGTGGAAGAAGTTTGTGTGAGTGAGAGAGGGAAAAAAGGCAGGGGGCAGGGAGAGGGGTGCTGAAAATATTTTTTGGATGGCACATTATGGATTTTTTGGGTCATTTTTAACCGTATCGTTTCATATATTACATAACAAAAACAGCTTTTCTTGGTATGTTAAATCATGCAGCTGAGCTGTTTTTCCCCACACTGCCCTCTGGCAATATTGATGAGGCACTGCAGAAGGAAACATTTACTCAGTGCATCAACTAGTAACTTCAAACACAAAACCACAATGTGATTAAGTGCCATGTGACAAGAAATTGCAATAACTGTAATTATGGTTGCGTGATAACATAATTATGCTGATACTGTTTCAGTCTGTAAGGTATCAACATGGTTTTTTGCTGTGGCCAGAGACATGAGATGGAACAGGATTCAGGCTGTCAGGGCTGGGTCCACATGTGGGTGACCATCACTTTGCCTCTCTGCTATTAATATCTTTGGCTGCAGAATGTAAAACAAGATTCTTACCACTGGGTCTGCTGACATTTATCCTCCCTTTCCAGTTACATACAAAGTGCAGACCATTAACTCTACACCACAATGCAATACACATTTAATTTGAAAACGTGCACACCATACATATGCTCTATAGACCTATTTGGTCAACCGTTTTCTATGAAACACAACTGCACATAAGCATCAGGGGCCTTGTATCTGGTTGAACCTGAAAGGTGGGTTTATTTCTGTGTAAGTGTAGGAGGGTGAGAGGTGCGCACGTTCCAGCATGTCGTAATGCGACTCCCAGCACTTTGCCTCCACACATTACCTCTGACCTCTGCTGGCCATATAATTGCATTTCCCACCACCTGGTCACTCCTCTCTGTATTTTGCATGCTTTAATTATTGAAGTATTCCTGTGGCCCCGGTGCCATCACATCACAGAGAATGTTTTACATGGATGAGGCTAAAGATTTAAATGAACCCTCATTATTGTCATTTTTACAATTAAATTAAAACAGTTAATTAATTTTTTATTTAAAATTGTATATTGATCTATACAATACATTTACAATTATGAAAATGAGACATTGCATTTCAATAATGAGAATTGAGGTTAATTCATATTAAGTGTTCTGAAGAATTGTCACAATGCAAAATATATTTTATTTTATTTTTGGACACCTCAAATGTAGGCTAAAATACATTAAATGCAAATATATCAGTAAGGAGTGCCTATGCATGTTAAGCATTTTAATTTTTCTTATTTTTATGATGGATGTCAATAGACAGAACTTGGTCTGAGTTTAGTTATGTATTTCTGCAGGCACATGAAAATTCATGAAAAGGATGCAAACACTGTTCCTACCCCTAGTTCTTCCCTACTAAAGCGCCGACGACTCCCTACTAAGAAGAAGCCCAGTGTAGAGGATGAAGTGGAGCAGGCTGAGGAGCCGCCAGTTAAAAAGGTACATTTCCACCCTTCTTTATGTCTGTGTCAGTAAAAACAGTCAAATAGTGTAAATGACTTTTGGAATTTATTATGCCCGTACCTCTGACTTTATATGAAAACAAATCGTCTTGTTTTAGGTGATGTTGGTGCAAAAGTCGGGAGAGGATGATTCTGTTAAGAGTGAAGAAGAGATCCTTCACTGCCCCATCTGCTTTAAGACATTCAACTGTAAATATGATCTGGAAACACACATGGAGACACATCCTGACACTACACTCGGGTAGGCTCCGGACATTGTATTCCTGTATAAATATCTAATATATATATATACTGTTTCTGACTGTTTTCTCTAATCCTAGGTGCAATATTTGTTGCATTACCTTTCGCACACACCGGGGTCTTCTGCGTCATAACACCGCCATTCATAAGCAGCTCCCTACTGACCCCTCTGGACAACCCTTTATTCAGAATAACCCTTCCATCCCTCTGGGGTTTGGTGACTTGGCTTTCATTGACTTCAGTTGTCAAAAATTTCCCCAAATTGCACAGGTAAAGACTTACATTAGAAATACATTAGATGAGATAGAATTACTTTATTTCTTTTTTGATGATGACAGAAGATAATTTGTTTTATTTATTCAGGTCTGGTGTGAGACTAATTTGCGCAGATGCTCTAGCAAGTTCCATAAATTTGTTTGTGAAGTCTGCAACAAGGCCTTCCCTCTTCAGCAGTCTCTGGATCTCCACAAATCCTCACACAAAAGTAGCGCAGACACCAGCACTGAACCTCAGGAACATAACGCAGATGGTGTTATGGATGCACCCAAAGTTAACTCCCATTCCACGGATTCCAAGGAGGTCAATGAACTAGTACCACATGTTGATAGTACCATTTCAGATGGAAAAAACGGTTTCTTGGAGTGCCTGGGTCTCCAACACTCCTCCTTGGTCAAACCAGAGAAATCAGAAGAGCAAATTCAGCAGGAAATTTTAGACAGCATTCGGTTCATTCGCATTGAGCCACCTTCAACTAATCTACCTCACGAAAACAGCAACAATCTCGGCGTCTCAATTTTGGAACCCGTCTCTCTTCAAGCCATGAACAAGAACGCCGCCCTTGGCCTCCTGTCGCTACAGCCGCTCCATGTCAGTAGTGGTATGTTTGTCCCAATAAGTGGTCAAGCTGCGGTGGAGCTGGCAGACATTGAAAAAATCCTTAAGCTCACAGCCTCTGTGCCACCTCAGATGTCTTTGTCTATGCTTGCCAAAGGTCTGAGCAGTCCTCTACAGGTGGACCCCAAACAGATTGCTTCTCTGAAGCAAAAGCCCTTAATCACTCCTCGATCCAGTATGGGTGCCTCCACGCCCCCTCCTCCTGTCATGAACGCCCAACAGGCCTCATCGGGCAACATCAGTCCTAGCCTTCCACCCCAAACAGGTCAACAAGTGAGAACTGCCAGACAATCACCAGCCTCCTCTTCATCCTCAACCTCGTCCTCTCCTACCAACTGGGAGCCTACTCAACTGGGGCCAGATGTCATAGGAAACATGATTATCTCGTATGAAACTGGAAAGCAAGAAGAGTTTGATGGCAAGGAGAAGGAATCAAGAGGCAAGAAGATGGCCAAGACCGAGTACCCTTGTCGGTTCTGCAAGGAAGTTTTTTCCTTCTTAGGCGGCCTCCAGGCTCATATGCGTCACCATCTGGGAGCGTCACCTTACCAGTGCACCATTTGTAGCTACTCCGCTCCTGACAAAGCAACGCTGATTCGACATTTTAGAACGCACAGCGGCGAGCGGCCATATGTCTGCCGCCTCTGTCACTACCCTTTCACTGTAAAGGCTAACTGTGAGCGTCATTTGCGCAAGAAACACATGAAGAACACACGTAAAGACATCGAGAAAAACATTGAATATGTAACCACTTCCTCTAGTGTAAGTGGTGTAATCGGAGGCTCCACACTAGACCTCCTTGATACAGCTGGTGCCAGTAACACATCTTGCCGATTTTGTGGGGATGACCTTAAAAACTACAGAGCACTTCAGATTCACCTGCGAACACACAATGGATGTCAGCGGAAGCCATTTGAGTGTAAGCAATGTGGGGTGGCGTTTCTCGCTAAAAGGAACTGCATTCACCATTTGCTGAAGCACCACCCAGATGTTCCAGAGCGGGAAATTGAAGAACACATCAAAAGTCTTGTACCTGTTGGAGGAGACACCACCGCTCAAGCCAACCCTCCAACCTCAAATGGGCTGGTTAAAAGCACCGTTCCTCAGAATGTAGGTCCCTACGCTGGACCTGTTGAGGACCATGACCAGCCTTTGGATTTCTCTAGCAAATCTCAAAAAACGATTGCTTCAAATGTTAAACTTGAAGTAACAACATCTCCTCTGTTTAACGACTGCTCTATGGAGCCCATTGATCTCTCAATACCTAAGGATCCTGAGAAGAAGAGAATGACAAAAGAACAACCTCAGAGCGTGTCCCTGAATCAACAAGACATCAAGAAAGAACAGACCCTGGAAACGACCCCTGGACTTCTCGCAGCTCTCCCAGTCTCCATTTCTAGCCTGGCCTCTGCTCTATCCAGTGACCTTACTAAGCCTTTTACTCGCTTGAAGCCATTGCTACCAAAACCATCTTCTGTTTCCAGTACTGAAATGCCACCGCTGGCCTCCATTGCTCAGATCATCTCGTCTGTGTCGGCTACTCCAGTGTTGATCGAAACAGGAATAGATGGCAAACACAGTGTTAGTGCAATGGATTTTAATACACTAAGTGAGAAGAAGGGCACTACCAAACTGGATTCCATTCAAAATGGCTCTTCTGGTAACTCAAAGAAGAGAGGCAAGAAGAGACCGTTTCAGGAAGAGATCTGTGATCCGAGAACGCCAGCAGGTTGTGGCATTGACTTGGAGTCAAGTGGAGAGTTTCCCAGTGTGGAGAAAATGCTAGCTACCACAGACTCAAATAAATTCAGCCCCTACTTACAACCTAGTCAGATGGAGCCAATGAAGGAAGAGAAAGAGAAGCAGTCTGTCAATGAGGAGGCAAAAGAGGGACGAAAGGATAAGCCAAAGAAACCTTCACAGAACAAAGGAAAGAAGAACGCTTATTCCAATTCAGTGCAGAAAATGACCTGCCCATACTGTCCACGTCTATTCCCTTGGGCCAGCTCATTGCAAAGGCATATGCTAACACACACAGGTGAGACACACTGTTGCCAACTCTCGCGAGACAAATAAGCAACCGCAGCTTTAAAAACAAGCCCAATATTTTTTGATAATTTATTATGTTCAATATTATTTATTATCAATTATTTATTACCAATAAATGAGCCTACAACATATTAAACTGAAACTACACTTTTATCTGAAAATCAAAAACATAAGTTATTTTACAAAAAATCAATCAATCAACAACAAAGCAGGAACAAAACTCATCTCCAATCATCTGTGAGTAGAATAGGATTGGCGAGATGGAAAAGGAGAAAAACACAGCTTCAAAGGGGATCTGTAACATAGCCACATATTTATAGCCTACTAAAATATTGGCTATTCGAACCAAATATACTCTTAGCATTAGTATAGGCCTACTTGTTGTTTTTTTATTACAGCCCGTGATAATTAATACATTACAAAAACTTTGTAAAAATAAAAAATTTGGCTACATTATAAAGGAAAAAAGTCATCCCACTCCTCTACGTCTACTAGCCTACTATCATCACTTGAATTACAGCGTCATGCGCCTTCTTTATTAACTTTTTTTTTTTTTCAATCCTTCATTGAAGAAAAATCACATTCAAAAAGAAGGCACGTAAGGAGGGGGCGGAATATTTGACAAATTACACTGCAGCACTTATATTATTGCACTGGTTGGCTATTAACTGCGAGCAAATCATTCAATGCACCGGAGAATATGGCGAACATAAATAAAGAAACCAAGTTGCTTGTCAGGTTTTCCTAACAAGCAACCATATTTTTTAAATAAGCCCAAAAAAACGCAACTCGCGACCCGGGATTTTTTCACGCAACTTTACAAAAAAGGAAGCCCAAAGTCGCATATAATACGCAGACTTGGCAACTCTGGTGAGACACTGTTTACAATTCATAAATTATGCCATAAAGCACTTTATTTACTTTTTTATTTACTCTATCATACAATACAATGAGCTACATACCATTCTTAGGAAAGTGGAGTTTACAGAATTTGTTAAATGTTGTACAGTATTTAATTTGTCAGCCATTTAGCTGGAATCGTTCTACAACCATTAAATAGATCTTGACTAATTCTCACAGCAGTGCAGACAGAGTGAACAAACATGCTAAAGTTGGATGTGTTGATTAGCTTTGAAATTCAATCACTGTCTATAATTATTTACACTACTTTTTTTTTTTTTTTTTTTTTCTTTTTTTTTTTTTTTTTTTTTTTTTTACTACTTTTTCACGAGTTTTTTTTTGGGGGGGGGGAATGAATACTTTTAGTCAGCAAGGATGCATTAAATTGATCAACAGTGACAGTAAAAACATTTTAAAGGTGGGGTAAGTGATTTCTGGTAGCCAGTGTTGATATTTCAAATCACCAAATCAAACACGCCCCTACCCCCAAAAGGGTCTCGCCCCTATTTTGATAGCTCTGCCCCACACATGCGTATGCAAACCAGGCAACGATTATGACGGAATCTACTGTGCCAGCCGGCTGAGGGTATGATGTCATCAATAAGTGAAAGCAATGTGTGTTACTATGGTAATACAGGTCAAATGTGTTTTGGTAGCACTGTTTGTTTTAACGTGCATATATTTTTAAACAGCATATATTAGTTCTGTGAAACAAAGCAAAACCAATGTTACTCACCTATCGAAAAGAAACAGGCCTTCCTGCTCCTTGAGTTCTCTCCAGCGCTCGAAAGCTGATCCGATATTTACACGGGTCCTACTTCTTGCCTTATCGTAAGCCTTCTTTTGTTCCGCAAACGTTTTCCTCTTTTGTTTTTTTATCCGCCATCTCTATCTTTCTGTCGTCCCTCGGCTTGGCTAATGTCTGTCCTGTGCACTGAGCGCTCTCCTCCACATCATGAGTAGACACGCCCCTTACTGCTGATTGGCTACAAGTTTGTTTTGGTACTTGTCTCGACTCCGTTTTCTAAAGCGTTTTTGAAAAAATACATACCCCACCTTTAAATGTTACAAAAGATTTCTGTTTTTTTTATTAAATTCTGTTCATTTGAACTTTCTGTATTTTTCAGAGAATCCTAAAAAAATGCATTATAGCTTCCACAAAAATATTAAGCAGCACAACTGTTTTCAACATTGAATATAATAAGAAATATTTATCGTGCAACAAATCAGTATGTGATGTGATTATGTGAAATCAGATGATGTGACACTGAAGACTGGAGTAATGGCTGCTAAAAAATTCAGTCTTCACGGAAATAAATTACATTTTAAAATATATTCAAATAGAAAACATATATTTTAAATTGTAATAATATTTCACAGTATTACTGTTTTCACTGTGTTTTTAATCGAATGAATGCAGCCATAGTGAGCATTAGAAATATCTTTCAAAAACAAAAAAATAATCTTACCGACCCCAAACTTTTGAATTTATTATATTATATATAAATTTTTGTATTTTATCCAATGTATTTGAGTCAATAAAGTTTTGTTTCTCTCTTCAGAGTGTTACAGTTTTGTGCATTGATTTCACAGGTCAGAAGCCATATCCTTGTCCTCAGTGTGAGTCATTCTTCTCCACAAAGTCAAACTGTGAGCGCCATCTGCTCCGCAAACATGGAATATCTAATCGGACTCTTCAAAACAGTGGATCTGAACCCAAACCTAAGGCTGACGAAGGATCCCAAGGAAGTACTAGTACTATTGGTCAGTAACATTATATTACGGTATATATGAATATTTAGCACTAATGGTCTTGCATATATATTGTATGAAGTAAGATCAGATAACATTTTTTGTCCAGAAATGTGCTGATTTAAATTTTGAGATGAAGGGTTGATGGTTCTTTCATGATGTATTGTAATTTAGTGTGTTTTCTGTGTAGCAACAAGACTTTTCATATTGCAATATTATAATATAATTGAATATTACTACATCATTGTGAACTTGTGTATGCAAAGCAGTGCGATGTATATAGTGCTTAACAAGCTTTTCTTGTCTTTGTAGAGAGTGTATCTGACACTGAACCTCCTGTAACCAGAGATATTGTGGATCTGAGCTCTGTCAACCCCAAACAAGAGGAGAAAGCTTCATCTCCAGAACAAGCACCAGAACAAACAGAACAATCAGCCGCTGAACAAACAGACAGCATCTCAGACCCAAACCAAACACAGCTAGCAGAGGGAAGCCCTGAGGGAGTAGAAAATAATGATGACTCTCAAAGCAATAATAGTCTTGATATGAATCTCGCCAACAAGCTTGTAGACTTCAAGCTTTCTGGAACAGAGCAGCGCCAGCCTAAATCAACTGCTGAACCGGTTTCTCCACCAGATGAGTTCCCACACACCTGTGCATCCTGCAAGAAGACCTTTCGCCATGCAGCCACCCTCAGCCGACACCAGAAAACTCACATTCAGGAGGTCCAGCCAGAGGATGGAGGCAAAAAGGGAAGACGCCAACCTGCTCCTCAAAACCCAGTCACAGCGCCCAGAAAGGAGCTGGAGCTGGAGCTGGAGGCAAAGTTAGAAGATGATGAAAAGGACGAGAACAGCAGCTGTGTGGAAAGTGGTGCTGATGAGGAGGAGAAGGAGAGGGAAGAGATGAGTGATGATGAAGAAGAGGCTGCTTCCTTAGAGCTCAGGGCTTTGGAAGAGGAGGGCGACCCTGCTGGAGGCAAAACCGACAAGAGGAAGAAGATCTGTGCTGTGTGCAGCAAACGCTTCTGGAGCCTGCAAGACTTGACCAGACACATGCGCTCACATACTGGTAAGATCTGGAGCATTTTACTGGTATTATTTACTATCCTCAATTTACAAACCCGTTTCCAAAAAAGTTGGGACACTGTACAAATTGTGAATAAAAACAGAATGCAATGATGTGACATCAGTGGTTCAACCGTAATTTTAACGAAGCTACGAGAATACTTTTTGTGCGCAAAGAAAAAAAATTACGAATTTATTCAACAATTTGTCTCCTCTGCGTCACCCTGGTGCCATTTTGGAGAGTATCACATATATAAACAACGTATGCTGTTCTGTGTCAGCTGCGCCATGCCGATACGTTGTGTTCGTTCAGATCAAAGTGTAAACAATGTAGAAAACGTATCTGCTTGGTGCAGCTGACACAGAACAGCATACGTTGTTTACGTTCAGTGGATACTCCAAAATGGCACCAGGGTGATGCAGAGGAGACAAATAGTTGAATAAAGTCGTTTTTATTTTCTTTATGCACAAAAAGTATTCTCGTACCTTCGTAAAATTATGGTTGAACCACTGATGTCACATGGATTATTTTAACAATGTCCTTGCTACGTTTCTGAACCTTGATCGTGGTAATTGCATTGCTGTCTATGGGAGCGTCAGAGAACTCTCGAAATTCATCAAAAATATCTTCATTTGTGTTCCGAAGATAAAAGGAGCTCTTACGGGTTTGGAACGACATGAGGGTGAGTAATTAATGACAGAATTTTCATTTTTGGGTGAACTATCCCTTTAACACAATTAAAATATAAGAGTTGATGCATCTAACATGACCCTTGTTGTTGTAGGTGAGCGGCCTTATAAGTGCCAAACCTGTCACCGCACCTTCACCCTGAAGCACAGTCTGGTGAGGCATCAACGCGTCCACCAGAAACCCACAGATGAGGCAGAAATAAATGAAGAAATGGATGGAGCAAGAGATAATGGTGAAATGCTGGAGGGAAAAGAGGTTAGGTGTTCATCTGCAAGTCAAAGTGAAGCAACAGCTCCAATCCAGAGTGAGAATGAATGTGAGAAAGCAGGAGCACCTCAAGAAGAAGAGAGTGAAGGACATGTGGAGGAAAATCAGCATCCTGAAGATTCATCCATGGAGATGAATTCTGCTGAAGAACCTCAGCCGGATGGGGCTGAACAGGAGGACCATCAAACATCAGGCTGTGATCCAGAACTTGCAAAAATCAGTGTCCATAGCTGTACAGCAGCTCAGGAAATGACGGAGACACCCAATCAGTGAAGTGAAAATTCACTGTTGATTTTGTGCCATAGTTTATCAAGCTTCCACAAACACTAGGAGTTGCAAAGCCTGGCTTCTGCCGATATTTGTCTTATACAGTGTGCATGACCGATCGCAGCACAGATTTTGAAGCACAGTGATCCTTCTGATGCCTTAATGCTTTTTTCTAAAGATCTGGATCAACACATAACTGGACAGTAGCAATTTTAATCCTATTTATATGATTTTTAATGAATCATATAAAGCCTTTATATCAATAAATTAGAAGCATTTGTATGATGAACAGAAGATTTATATATCAGCATTAAATTGTATTATTCTTAAGTCAGTTTCTGTATGTTTTTAGTATCTGTATGGAGTTGTTTGGTTTCTTTTTTTGTCTTATGGATTTGAAGAGCTTAAGTGCCTGACTCATTTTCATTTTCAAGATTGGCTTAATACATTTTGGATAGAATTGCTGTTTAGCTCTGTAATTTTTATTTTGGGTGATCGTCGGCCAATCAGTTTATCGGCAATATTTGCCCATTCTTTGTATATTATCCTCCAGCTTTGAGCCTCATTGACAAATGTTGCAGAAGACATGTACAAGTGGCTGGGAAGCTTGAAACAGCGCCTTCTGGTGGCGTAGAGTGTGAAGTATTATATTATAAGGCCTGTGCATCAGAGAGAAGAGTGCTTCTGAGAGTCACGCATTATGTATTTAATGTCAGTGTGATTCAGAGTACATTTGATGTATCTTTAAAGTGTGATTTGCCTTCTTGGTTTTCCCCCTAGGATTCATTTTGATTTCAACACTGGTGATCACACTAAAAATTCAACACTTTTTTTTTTCTTTTTATCCGGTAGATATCGGTTCTAAAAAGGAATCTAAAATGTATCCCTTATACTGGTTTATGTAGAAGGGATATCAATCTTCCCTAAAACAAAACAAAACAAAAATTGTACAGTTTTACATTAGTTGTTGCAATTAAGTGACTTGAATAACCCCTGAAGCCCACACAAAACTGCATTTGAGATTCAATGAATTTGAAGTCCTCTCAGTGGCAAAATGTTTGCTAGTTTTCATACATTTTGAAAGCTGTGAGTCTTTGGATTTAAAACCAATTGAAACATTGTAAATGAACTGGTCTTTATATTTGTTGAAACACATTTTTCTTTCTTTTGTTTTTGTGTAATGATGTATGTACTTGTAAATGTGTACGAGTGCGTGTGGGTGTGCGCAGTCATATGGATAGAAAACACTGAACATTTTATGCAGGTATTTATTGATCAGTCTAGAGTGTGTGGATGTAATTTTGAAAAGCCATGTAGAATCCAATTTGTGCAGCGAGGAGAATCAAAAAGATGAATGTTGTTCGAGATTGTGAGGTTCTCTACATTTTCAGACACTTTGTACATTCAGATGCTTTAGATAATTATATCTTTTGTGTGTCTTTTTGTTTGTCAGCTAATGAAACCTTCTACCAGTTCAACTATCTATTCATTTGAGAGCATTGAACCATAGAGTATGATTTGATGGGTTTGACATTATGATTATAAAAAGAATGAGTTTTGCATGTTGATCTAATTTGAATTTCTCAGTTATTCTCGTTCTCAGGGGCTTTTCAAAATCTGTGTATCTGGTGTATAAAATGCAAGCTCTGTTCACTACACTACATTTAAGAGCATTTGACTGAATTTGGTCTCAGTATGTTTAGGCCTAATTGTACCAAACCTTTTCTGCAAAAATTCTGCAAATTATTGTAATTAATTCAGATATCAGTGACCATGTTTGTCAGATGCCTGTCAGATCAATTCAGATGTAGAGTAGACAACTCCTTGATTTTGCTTTTTTCACCTTGTTTTCTCAACCCTGTAAAGCGAAGAAATCATCCAATCAATAAATGTACACTAAGAAAGAGTGAGAAATTCAGTTCTATTTTTTCTGTCTATATTTTTTCTTAATTAAAACTTTTTATATTATATTAACATTAACATTATTATAGTATTATTCATATTTAATACTACTATTATTTAAGGATATTCTGCCCAAGCCGTCAAACTGACATCATCAGAGAAGGACTGCCATTCCAGAGCAGAAGCAAATGTTCAGATTTTGATTAAAGATTACCAAGACAAACAATTTTTTTCAGCGGATTAACTTGCACGGATTAACTTGCACAATTTTGATTTCATACAGACTTTAATCTTTGTTAAAAAAAAATACAACTGTTAGTTCTTTAAATAACACAGTTGCACCTTTTGATTTTAACAACGTGTTATTAAATATTGAAACTACCTAAGATTAATGAATGTTTAGAAGAATTTTTCATTGGCAGTTTGTTAATTAATGAATTAACTCATGTTAATTAATAGAGACTTAATGTAGCCTAAAGTGTGACCAAACAATAAAGAATCAGAACATTTTCAAACAACATCTAGGGCATGTTGTAGTCCTGATAAAATATTTTTTAAAAAGTTTGAAAATAATAGCCTATGAAGTTGAATGATTTAAGTATTTGGTGCTGTGATGAACACCACTGAGAATACAAAAATCTGAATGGCTGTTTAAACCATAGATTTGTATCTAATATGGTTTAAACCATTTAAAGGGGTCCTATTATGCTTTTTCACTTTTTGAATTTTAGTCAGTGTGTATGTTTGGGCATAAAAAAGATCTTCAAACTTACAAATCTCAAAGTCCACTCCAAAGGGAGATATTTCGTTTTTAAAAAATCCCTTTCCAAGAGTTACAACCAACGGCTCGTTTGGACTACAGCGTTTCTTATTCGGCCCATTAGAATATCATTCAAACGGAAATTCAAGTGGTTGGGGGCTGGGGAGGGGAGGTCGTGGTTAGAACACTTGGTTGAGTGCATCAGACAAGACGAAGAAGAAGAAGTGCTGCTGTAGCCTCAAGTTTTCGAAAGTTATTACACATTCCCATACATTGAATGCGGGTGTTTTTATATCACTGTATTTCTGAAGGAAACCGACTGTCTTCAGAAAATTGGATGTCATTTTCATTTAATCTTGCATGTAATGTCTGATGTGTTTTTTGGAGCAAAGCGCTGCTTTGTGAACAGCCGTTACCGGGGAAACCTTGATCTCTACCACTCAAACAGCGCCTCCTGCTGGCAGAGAATGAGTTTGCATATATATGCCGCCTGGGGAAACACTGGACTATGGTATAAATAAATTCAACTGTATAACAGTTTCACTGCAGTTCATGTTATAATGTTAGAATTAAATAACAATAAAAATAATACATATGCACTAGAGGTCTACACGGGTCCAAAAATTCGTTTTTCGAAAGAGACCCGTAAATGTGCTACACTGAACCGACCGGACCCGTCTATTATTTTGAAAGTTGGACCCGGGCCCGTGCAGAACCCAGAAATGTCAAAAATGTACTACCCGGAACCGACGCTGACCGTCAATTATTTGAAAGATGGACCCGAACCCGGCCGGGAAGACACAGACCCGACTGGACCCGATCGGCACATATTCCACAGCAAATTGCTATTAACAAGTCGATAAACAAGTTGCGAAAATTTAACTTTTTGTCTTACCTAATGTAAGAAGCCTTCTCCCTTGTGCCTGACTGTGATGCACACAATCCTCCTTGCCAAGAAAGTTCCATGGCTGCTGACGTTAGCTTTACTTATTTGCAGTTACGGCACTACACCGGGGCTAGGGGGGGCTATAGCCCCGCCAGAATTTTGAATAGCCCTGGTTTACTCTGACATCATCAATATCATTTATTTTCTTAGCACCCCCACATATTGGTCTAGTCCCCCCTTAGCACCGGTAGAGAAAAAATTCTGGCGCCGTGGCTGCTTATTTGCTATCATCTCTGTGCTCTCTGAGCCGAGTCTGAGCAAAAAAGAAAACGGTTCATTCATAATATTATTAAAAAATAACTCGCATCACTCATGAAGGTCTCCATTATCACGTGCGTGTGCATTAACTCCGCCCACCCTGCTTCTGATGACGTCGCTCGTGGTGTTTTTGTTTTTTTCTCCACCTTATTTCAAATTACCGACTCACACTTTTCTCATCCTAATTTTACAAGTTGAAAGTTACAAAACAACACACGCACAGCGCTGACTGACTCTAATAACGGCCGGGTGTTCTCCGAGTGCGATCGAATTGTATTACACACAATGTTAAACAGACCCGGGACCCGAAGTAATAGATTGGGACCCGACCCGGACCCGGCTGACCATTTAAAATGTAGCCCCGAACCCGTACGGATCCCGGGTCCTCGGGTCCTCCGTGTAGACCTCTAATGTGCACTTATCTGTACATAGTAAATGCAGTTATTTTTAAGCGGTTGTTGACATCCTATCTAAAACGTGATTTAGCCAAAAAAAAAACTACAACAATAACGTTACAGCTCTAATATGTCTTGCCATATCTGTGCGTGCAAAGGTTGTGCGCGATCCTCTTGTTCAATATTCTCGGGGTCTGAATCCGGCTCAAATTGATATGGCATCCTTAACTGAACCGGAGCAGATGGAACTTGCTGCTTTGGCAAGGGGCGGGGCAGTACTGAAACACCATCTAAGCTGTTCGCCAATCACAACGCACTGGGACAGCTAACCAATCACATCACATTTCGTTTTCGGAAGGCGGGCCTTCATCAAACCTGGAACTAATCGAGCCGTTTGTGCCAGGATGGGGAGAAAGGTATTGTAATAATGTAAATTATGTAAAAAATAATGCATTTTTCAAACCACCAAGCATGAGAACATGTTCTAGTACACCCCCAAAACAAATTCAAGATTGTAAATTGTAAAAGTGCATAATAGTAAAAGAGTATAATAGGACCCCTTTAAATACGTTTTTAGAAAGTAGTGCAGCTGCTTTATTTCCGGGGTTACCGGGGTAACTGCTGCATTTCTGCAGTTTAGCGCCATCTGCTGTCAGAGAGTGAATGTGCGCTTTCATTCAGCGTGTCTCCTTCACTGTTCCGCCATGCGCTTCTCATCCGTGCTTGTTTACATGAGAGTGCGCATGCGTCTTTCACGCACCATACAACAGTGTAGTGCATTACGAC
>NW_015505184.1:5990568-6002588 GCF_001515645.1 Sinocyclocheilus grahami
TTTTCGGAAGGCGGGCCTTCATCAAACCTGGAACTAATCGAGCCGTTTGTGCCAGGATGGGGAGAAAGGTATTGTAATAATGTAAATTATGTAAAAAATAATGCATTTTTCAAACCACCAAGCATGAGAACATGTTCTAGTACACCCCCAAAACAAATTCAAGATTGTAAATTGTAAAAGTGCATAATAGTAAAAGAGTATAATAGGACCCCTTTAAATACGTTTTTAGAAAGTAGTGCAGCTGCTTTATTTCCGGGGTTACCGGGGTAACTGCTGCATTTCTGCAGTTTAGCGCCATCTGCTGTCAGAGAGTGAATGTGCGCTTTCATTCAGCGTGTCTCCTTCACTGTTCCGCCATGCGCTTCTCATCCGTGCTTGTTTACATGAGAGTGCGCATGCGTCTTTCACGCACCATACAACAGTGTAGTGCATTATGACCTGTCTATGGGGAAATATTCTTAAAATGCATTCAAAAAATCTGAAAAATTTGTAATAAATAATTATTCACGGTATTTTGAAGTGCCCACGATTACAATATCGTGCATATTCATTACCGTGATATATCGCATTACCGAATACCGGCATATGTCTTATACATACATACATCTGTGTTGTGTACCCTGTATGGTAGCTGTATGTTTATTATGATGACGGAATGTGTTTCATGTTTTCAGAGAGGCAAACTGGAATTATTGTGACTAATTTGACAAATTTCACCAGCAAAAAAATAAATATATTTACAATTAATAAATACTAAATGGGTGAAGTTTACACAATGTGTGGTATTTCACAGTGAACCTGAAATCAGTCACGTCCCTGACAAGCTCTCCCTGGAGAACCAACGGCATGACGTTACTTTACAAACCTTCAAAAATGATAAGCAAGGTGAAAATGAGGAGGACTATGATGATGATGAATGGCATTGGAATGAATCAGGAGGAGGAGACTTCACAAAGCGCTACACTGCAATGAGGGCTGGGAATAATCCACAGGTATTCGTTAAAGAAAGATCGTGACCACAAGGCCAATGTTGACAACAAACCTGTGCCCATATTCATACAATATTTAAACAATAAATGCCGTTTTGGCGCTGTTTAATGTGGAGTAACAGGTCGCTGTAGCGCCTCAGTTCAAGAGAAGCGGCAGCGCAAAAAGCACGTGAACTGATCGTCTACTTCACTTTAATACCAGTTTCAGCACAAAATAAACATGAATGAACATCAGAAGGTATGTATAAAAAATAAAAAATACAATTTACCGAAATTCGTATCCTGTCTCATGTAATTTCTCAATCAGGGTTTCAACCGCGAAAAGATTTCAGTGTAACAGCTTGTACACAATTTAACGTAACATCACATTTACCTCAGAAAAACCATAAACTCGCTAGTCAGCTAGAAAAATTAACTATATAGAAGCATTTTGCTAAATATATGCACCGTATAACATATTAAGTGTTTAATGTATGTTTGAATAACTCAGTCAGGTTTTTATGACAGCCAACATTTAAATGTTTATATTTCAAAAAACAATTTGGAGTTGAAATATAATTATGTAATTGTAACTTCATTATTATAAAAACTTAATTGAGTGTATTTTTTTGTATACAAAATCAAATCAGTTAATTTTAACCTTCAATATTATAGAAATGTAGTTACCAGCTGACTTTACAGTATAAGTTTTTTTTTCTTGAGAAAATGTATGTTCTGTACCTGATATATATTCAAAACAATCAATACTGAATCAAATCAAATTGAATCGCAAGCTTGTGAATCAGAATCATATTGTGAAATGTGTGTCAAAACCTATTGGGTACATACTGTACATGTGTTTTTTTAGCATTTGTTGTAGATTGACTAAATATGTTTGTGGTTTACCTGCAGGCGATGGAGATAGCATCTGAAAGAACTGCAGAGGAAAGATCCAATCAGGACAAAGTTGACGAGGAGGTGAACTCATTTTTAACATTTCTCAACATTTGCATCCCTGTCCAAGCTACCAGAGTTCACACAGTCATGGAAAATTGTAGAATTATTAAATAGTAATGTGCAGTCCTGAAAAAAGTCATGGAAATTAGATGTAATGAAAATGTAAAATATCATTGAAACATTCTTTCTGTGGTAAATATGAGGGGGTTTTTTCTTTTTGGTTTTCCCCGCTCTAAAATAGTCAAATATTGCTCTTTGTGAGCACTTGTATAGAGTAACGGTCAGTATTGTTATAGTTAACTAAATCTAAAACTATTAAAAATAATTTATTAATTGAAATAATGCTGAAATAAAATATGAATTGAACTTGACAAATTTAAACTAGACAAACAAAAATTAGAAATGTTGGCAACAGTCTTATAAACTAACCAAAGCTTAAGCTGAAGTACTAAAACGGAAATAAAACTAATGAATTTAAAAAAAAATAATTTTATAATAAAAATGACAAACACAACAATTAATAAAACTAAAATGAAAGCAAAAAATATACAAAATAAAGCTAATACAAAGTATTAATAATAAATACTATAACAGTATATAAATAATACTAAAATAAAACTGGTAAACACTTGCTAATTTTGTAATATCTCATATACACACACATATACACTGTCCATTGATGGTCGTTGTGAAGACATTTGTACACAAAATATAATTTTTAACACTTCAAGGAATCATACAAATGGAAATGGAAATTCTTAGCTATCTCTATAAAATGATTTTGTTAAAAAACCCATGTAGTACAGCAATCATGAAACCACAAAGGTCAGTGTTGTGGGAACCTTTTCTAATGATTCACAGGTGGATCTGTCTCAAAATAGGTGTTTAAGAAAGCCTACATTCCACGCACACTTACTGAAGTCACCCATTATGAGAGGGATGTGGACGCAATGTTGAAGAAAAAGGAGGAGGCTTCTTCTGAAGATACAAACACAGAAAATGTATGTCTCACCACCCTAAATGAAAAATAATGAACTAATGCTCTGAGAACTAGTAGCAGTGGATGAAATTATCTGTTTTCCATTACAGATCCTCTACCAGACAGTACCAGGCCTCAGGAAGGATCTTTCTGGTGTGCAAACTGTGAGGAGAATGCTGTTTTTGTTTTTAAGAAGACCATGTGGCGCATTAATGATTAAGCGTTAGGTTTAAGACACCTTATGTGGCCAAGACTTTGTTTTTGCTATTAATGCACCCACTAGGTCTCTTTGGAATTTTCTTTGCCTACATGGCATGTGGGAGGATTAAGATCGAGAATAAAAACAACAGCCATTGCCAAACTCAAGCGTAATGACAATGAGAAATCAGATTAAAAATGCTTTTTTGTTGTTGCTGAATTTTTAATTTAACAGGTACCCTCGATACTGGAAGACTCCACAAAGGATGATAGTTCAAGCTCTGAGGGAGAGGAGGAGGATGAAGATGATGATGAGAAGTCAGAAGGGGAAGACACAGGAGAGGGTGGCAGCCACACTGAGGAAGCACAACTGAACAGAAAAGTACCTAATGGGAACAGAAAATGTTGTAACAGATGAATTGTGTTCATGGGTTGTGAGAATAAGTTTGTATTTCTGTGTCTTTCAGGAAAGAAAGAAAATGGTTAAAAAAGCTCAGAGGGAGAAAAGAAAAAATAAAGTGCCAAAGTATGTGAAAAAGCGCAAGGAGAAAGTTGCCAAAATGAAGAAAGGAAGATGAATATGGTTGAGATGAAGGTGAACTGAGATTATAGCAGAAATGCTACTTGACTGATGGTACCAGTATTTAAGCTGGGAACTATTGCTGATGAAATCAGTCCCTTAACAATTAGAAATGCCGGATATCAACATCATATTTTTAAAATGTTTATTAAAAGTATTATTTTTAATAAACGTATACTTTCTTTGATATACTGCTTGAATGGTGGGTAAAATATGTTTTAATGCAGACTGACAATTCAAATCAATTTTTGTTATAGTGGAACATTTAATTTACATTGTGCAGAACAGTTTACACAAATATTCATGTTTTACAAGGCAACATGCTGTTAAAAATAATGCACTCTTTCATATTTAAGTGACAAAATCCTCTTTACAATCCTCTATACATCTTGTACATTTAACATTTATTTCAAAGTAAATGTCATATTGGTACAAAACTGTTTATTACATGACATACACTACCTTTCAAAAGTTTGGGTCGTAAGAGTTAGAAGATTAAAAAAAATACAGTAAAATTGTAATATTGTGAAATAATTTAAACCATTTAATATAACTGTTTTCTATTTTAATATTTTTAAATGTAACTTATTCCTGTGATGCAAAGCTCAGTGTCTTCAGTGTCACATGATCCGTCAGAAATCATTCTAATATGCTGATTTATTGTTTTATTTTGTAGAAACTGATTTTTAGGATTTTTTTGTTGAATAGAAATTTGAAAAGATCAAATTTATTTTAAATAGAAATTATTTACAGCAATGTAAATGTATTTACCGTCACTTTTTAACAAATTAATTCATCCTTGCTGAATAAAAGTAGTCATTAAAAAAAAAGAATGAATGAATAAATAAATAAAAAAATCTTACATGGGCCAAACTTTTGAACAGTCGTGTACATTCACTTAGACTGGACGTTCAGAGTAACAAAATAAGAAATGTAACATTATAAACACTTACAAAGTGGGACAGTTTGCACTATTAAAAAAGAGCTGTTCCTGTGACCATTCAGATATAGTATTTGATTTGAGGCTCAGAGAGACAACTAGCGAATGCCCTCTACATAGTTAGCAGGCAGCATACCCGACCTCGCCGTTCTCTGTACCGTTCCATACATCCAGCCTTCATCGATCGGCTGCACGTTCTGAATGATGTCACCGTCCCGGAACGACACTTCATCGTAATCCTGCGCCGTGTAGTCATACAGGGCCCTGTACACAGTCTGGTGACCAAGTTTTTGTGCAATACAAGTAAGTATTTTATGGTACTGAATACATTTTAATCAAAAAAGAGTGTATATGCTACATAATATTGTAGAAAATCAGGACTCACCATGCTAATGTGTTGTGACTTCAGCTGCATTGACCTCAGTGAATGCATGCTTGTCTGATGCATGTAGCTGTGCCCATGGCTGTGGCCACTGGGATAGTATGCACCAGGGAGAACAGGTGCTAAAACAACAATTATCAAGATGATCTTGACCTTCATTAGTACTATTTTGCTTACAGTTGTAAGTTTGATATTTTGATTTAGGTGATATACTGATTTCACTTTTTGTAGGCATCACTACCAGGTGTGAGCATCTCACATTAGAGAACTTACCCACAATAACGCCAGGTCTTCGATCCATCTCCATGATGTACTGATGAACCCCCGTGTGTGTGCTGTTCCCCACCGTCTCATGGTTAGGTGTCATCTGAGCCTGTACCAGGTACTTCCCACGCGTTCCCTGAGTGACCCCATGCAAACCTGACACCTCAAAATCCTTATGATACTTCCACTCCCCCTTCAAAATAAATAAATAAATAAAACCTTGTATAAATATGATTCATATTTTTTGTCTTGTCCTCATTATCGTTGAGAAAACCTAATTCCAAGATAAAGCTTGTTTTACGATGATCAGTGAATTATGTGCACCAAACAATCACTAAGCAAAGAACAATTAAATATCTATCCTAGGGGTGTGCAATATAGACAACAAATTATATCTCTATATTTTCTGAGATTTTATCGATAAAAAATATTCAGACGACATTTTACTGAGTGTGTTGCGCTGCAGGACTGCAGTGGACAGCTGACTCCTAAAGCTTTTGACATTCTTCATATTCTGCGTGGTCAGTTCACAGCAGTGATAGAAATTAATAACTTCCAACAAGTTTAAAGTGATTTTTACCCTTTATAGGCATTTTTACCTTTATAAAGCCTTTTTTTCTAGAAAATCATTATCATTAAAATCATTATCAACAAAATTCATCTTTGCAATGCTGAGGAAACACAGAAGCTGCATCTGAAATGACATTCAGATGTATTTACACATTATTTAATGCAAGACATGAATGCATTTAACCTGCAGTTACAAATGCATAAATGTTTTGATATTTTAATCCTAAAACATTGAATACTGATATTTGAAATTATTTAAAGGGGTCATATGATGCGCTTTCATTTTTTACTTTCTCTTTGGAGTCTTACAAGCTCTTGGTGCATAAAGAAGATCTGTAAAGTTGCAAAGACTAAAGTCTCAAATCCAAAGAGATATTCTTTATAAAAGTTAAGAGTCAACCACACCTACCTAAAACGGCTCGTTCTAACACGCCCCCACATGTCTACGTCACGATGTGGGAAGATTTGCATAACGCCGCCCAAATGTTCACGCAAAGAAAGAAGGCGTAACTTTTATTCTCGCTGTAGTATTGTTGCTGCTGCCATGTCGTGAAGGCGCTGTATGTTTCGCTGTGAAAGCTAAACTACTTTGTTTGGTCTTCCAAAAGAGGCCGATAGGACACGCCATCACAATATGGTAAGGGGCGTAACATTTCCGTCTCACGCTTGAGGTATTCGGCCAATCACAACGCACTGGATAGCTGGCCAATCAGAGCACACCTCGCTTTTTCAGACCGATGAGCTTTGTAAAAATCGACGCATTTCAAAAAGGCGGGGCATAGAGGAGAAACTATAATGTACAGTATGTGAAACATAATGTGTTTTTTTTACTTTAAACCGCATAAACACATTTCATTACACCAAATACACAAAATAATGTTCTTTTTAGCAACATCACATGACCCCTTTAAAAATATATACTTTAAATGTGAAATTAAAACGGCCAATAGGTGGCAGCAAGTCACTGTTACTGTCATTAAGTGACGAAATAGAGCAAAAATAGACAATAAGGTGTCTAAAACGTAAGTCTATTAATATTCACTTGTTTATTGAACTGTTGTTCAATACAACATTTGTGATTTTTGCTGAAAAAATGGCACTCGTGTGATATTGATTAGCTATATGAAATTATAGAAATATACACATTTTCTGCCCCCATCTTGAATTTTGGGAGAATTCTGCATTTGAAGACTGAATCATGCAGTGAAAGAACGCACTCTTAATGAGCACAGTCAGTCTAGCTAGTGTTTAAGCACTCATAACTCCTCTTATAATCTGTATGATAAATTAATCTCTTACTTTTATCGTCTGCACTTTTGTTGCTTATGATGAGGGAATTCACAAGTTTCAGTCTGAACAAAATTCAGCGATGACTAATCTGTCAGTTATATTAAATTATAGTCTTTGATCTTTCAAGCTGTTTAATGGCAGTCAGCGGGTGTTGCAGTGCATCAGCCCATCCACAATAAAAAGTGTCTCACATGTCTCCAGGGGGTGAACAAAGGCCTCCTGTAGCGAATCAATGCGTTTTTGTAATATTTAAATATTTAAAACGTAATAATCACTTTAATGTAGCTTGCGCTCACTGTTGTAAATGGAAGCAGCTCCGGGCGGATGATGTAGGATGTTGGCGTTGCGCATGCGCCGCTCAGAAGTGACGAATGCAGAAGCATAGGGGAGAGATCAAAACAAAACAACGGTCACGAATTAGAAGTACAAAACGAGGATTTGTAAAGAAGAATGTCAGAGGAGACTGGTTTTCCTTTGCTAAAGTAAGGAAACTTTGCTTCCCTTGCTCCTGTAAACAAATGTTGGTTTTCATAAGACTCACCGGCGCATGCGCAACACCGACATTTTACGTCATCCTCCCGGAGCTGCTTCCGTGTACAACTATTGGCGGAAGCTAGATTAAAGTGATTATTACGTTTTGAATATGGATATTTTTCTTACAAAAATGCATCGATTTGCTACAGAAGGCCTTTGTTCACCCCCCGGTGCCATGTGAGACACTTTTTATTATGGATGAATGCTTTTTATTTCACTTCTTTTGGACTGAAGCACTGCAACACCCGCTGACTGCCATTAAACAGCTTGAAAGATCAAAGACCATTTTTAATATAACTCTGACTGGATTCGTCTGAAAGAAGAAAATCATATACACCTAGGATGCCTTGAGGGTGAGTAATTTATGGGCTAATTTTCATTTTTGGGTGAACTAACCCTTTAATGCTTATGGATGTGTACACTACCATTAAGAAATTTGGGGTCAGTAAGAATAATACTTTTATTCAGCAAGGATGCATTGAATTGAGTCTTAAAATGCTGTTCTTTTGAACTTTTATTCATCAAATAATGCAAAAAATGTATCATAGTTTCCACAAAATCTGGTTTAAATATTGATAATAATAAGAAAAATATCTTGAGCGGCAAATCAGCATATTAGAATGATTTCTGAAGGATCATGTGACACTGAAGACTGGAGTAATGATTCTGAAAATCCAGCTTTGCCATCACAGGAATATATTACATATTTATTTAGAATAGAAAACATTTTAAACTGTAATAATATTTCACAATATTACTCCATTTTCCCCACTGTATTTTTGATCAAATACATTCAGGATAGGTCAGCATTAGGGACTTCCTTCAAAAACATCTTACTGACCCCAAACTTTTGGACAGTATGTATGTTTGAGAAATAAATGCTTGAATATCTAGTACACTAATTTATCAAATTTACATATTTGCTTTTTTACATTTGGCTACATGAGTTGTTCTGCATTTTCCAGCATACATTACTGATCTGATCCTGGGCCTTTCTCAGTCTCTGTAGCTCTGGAGTATCCAAGACAAATTTGAGGCCCCGACCCTTACTCTGTTCAAAATCCTTCCTGTATTTGACCTGTAGAACAAGAAAACCAGGAAGTTGGTACGGTGTTCTGAGTGGTTTTAGGTGCGTTCCTGTTTGGTTGCGAGGGAGTTCTGTATGGTTGTGATTTGAGCTTATCTTTTTTTTTTTTTTCAAATCCCTAACACAAAGTATGACCAATATTAAATGCAGCAGACTAATTTTTTGTTATGCAAGTACATAAAATATATTTTCACAGCTCGCTGACCAATCTTTCAGAAAAAAAATACATTTTCTGTCATAATGCCAGTATAGACTTGGCAGCATCTTTGGGCTGCCAGGTGGAGAAGCTGAGGGGATCGGCCAGGGCACCACGGAGTAGACAGCTGCCTTGCTTTTCTCCATGCTGACCTCAAAGTATCACACCCAGTCCCTCCCTGGCAGCCGAAACACTCACGCGGCTGTACGTGATTGTCTCATCCCTTTGAATTGTCTCTACCAAAAGCAACATTTACATTTAGTCATTTTGCAGACGCTTTTATCCACAGCAACTTACAATTAACAAATAACATTATCCTACCCTAGATATGCCCCCTTTAGATTTAGAGCAGTATTTTCAAAATATATTTTTATCCTGTGTAATAATGTGATTAAAGTGTACTACACATTTCATAGTGAACAAGTGATCTTACCTGACTTTGGAGCTCGCTTTGCTGTCTCAGTCGTAGGTTCTCTGGGGTGTCTGTCACAATTGTAAAGGTCTGTTTTGGATAGTGCCTTTTTGGAAAAAGGAAGTGAGTCATTTTGGGCTTTTGGACTCTACCATATTCATGTTCTATCAAATAAGTAGAATTCAGGTTATTAGTAAACATGTATTTTATGTATTTTCAACACCTCCCATTTAACTACAAATTACCAGTGTATATGAACGTAAGTAATTAATAAACTGGTATTTTTAAGGCAATAACATACGCGTTGCAGTAGGGCTTCTTCTCATATCCCTTGTAGCTGTTCATGTTGAGAGTCATTTTACACACCTCACAATGGAAGCATCCTTTGTGCCAATACTGCAAAACGTAGAGAGATGGAAACTGCGCATAAAACTCAATCCATGAAAGATATTTATGAAAGCACATTATCCAGAAGCATTTATACATTTTTAGTTATAAGCATCGGAAGGAAGAGAACATACCTTGTCCAGGCAGTTCACTTTCTCTGTTGCGTAGACTATTTTCCCACAGCGTGCGCAATGAGGATTCATTTTTAAACTGTTGCGATGGTCCGGGAAAATAGCATAACTTCTCCAGTCACTCCGATAATCCACTAACTTGTAAAATATCTCAGATATGTCAGACTTGCTGCAGCACGCGGTGAGTTTATGTCGCAGAGCTTTAAATCGCGTGGCTCGCGAGTGTTTATCAGCGTGCTGCTGGTCTCGCAGTGAGGGAACTGGAGCAAAGATGCGTGAGATTTCACCAAACATCACCCACTGAGACTGTTGGAGGAGCAATCAAACACTGACCGCGGGGATTTGGCTTTTCTGTACATGCTCAAAGAGCCAAAAAGAGCAAAACAAAAGTCAGGTTTTGTAAGGTGTGACGCGTTTTATTTCGTCTTTGTGGTGTTTTGTTAGGTCTGACAGAATGGTGTGCATTATGTTTGTAATGGTGTTTTGGTTTCTAAGAGACGCTGTTTGTTATTTAGTGTCTCTCATCACACATAAAACCTAGACTAAAGAGGCATGAATAATATCGCATCTCGGGAATATTTCTTAATTTATACTAGGATGAGTAGCGGTCAGAAGTAGTTAAGAACAATAACATCATAATGCCTAAAGAGGGCAGTAGAACACCGAAAGATGCGCCTTTGAGAGCCCGTTAGAAATTATGTTTATTACCTTCAGAATGTAAATGGCTGGTGATTAAGACAGGGGGACGGTATTAATATCTAGCAAGTATTAAAAACATATGCCATAAGATTTCAGCTTAGACCTACAGTAAAAAAAAAGTGCTTTGACAACATAAAAGTGTGCTCAGGTTTGTGTGTGTGTGTGTTATGTTGCATCATCTTTAAACAGTTACACTAGCAATGTGTAAGTAAGTTTTATTTATAGAGCACATTTAAAATTCAGCGTTACACTGACCAAAGTGCTGAACAAAACCAATAATAAAATACAGGAAATTCTAAAATAATGTAAAATTTAAAAAACAATCATAATAAAAAAATTGTAATATCGGCAATAACAACAGTTCCACATTTAATAAATAGCCCGGAAAGGCGAGAGAGTAAAAATGTGTCTTAAGTCTGGACTTGAAAACAGAAACAGAAGAAGCACTCCTAATGTCAGGTGGCAACTGATTCCCCAAACGTGGAGCAGCGACTGCAAGGGCTCTGTCTCCTTTTCATTTAAGTCGTGACCGAGGGACATGTAATAGAGCTGTATTAGCGGATCTGAGAGACTTCGGCGTTGAATGCAAATAAATAAGATCAGAAATATAAGATGGGGCTTGTCCGTTAAGAGCTTTGAAAACAATAAGTAAAATCTTAAACTGAATTCTAAAAAAGACAGGAAGCCAATGAAGGGACGCTAAAACTGGAGAAATATGTTCGGGTTTTTTGATGCCGGTTAACAATCTAGCCGCCGCGTTCTGAACCATCTGCAGCCGTGCCCATGAAGATTGTGGAAGACCAACATATAACGAATTACAATAATCCAGGCGTGATGTGATAAAAGCATGAATGACTTTTTCCAGATTTTGAAAGGAAAGTGTTGATTTAAGCTTAGAGATGATCCTCAGCTGATAATAACTATTTTTAACAACTGAGCTAATTTGTTTTTTAAGACAAAGCTCCGAGTCAAAGATAACACCTAGATTTTTTTACATGAGACTTAACACATGGAGTGAGGTTTTCTAAGTTCCCAACAACAGAATTTCTAGTTTTAAAGAGACCAAAGAGAATCACCTCAGTTTTACAATTGTTGAGCTGCAGGAAGTTATTTGACATCCAGCATGTTATATCCTCAAGACAGTCGATGAGAGGCTGCAGAGAATCTCGAGATTTTAATGGAAGATACAGCTGAGAATCATCTGCATAAAAATTAAAAGAGATTTTATATTTCCTTATGATGTTACAAAGTGGAAGCATATACAGATTAAAGAGTAATGGGCCCAAAATGGACCCCTGATGGACCCCATAGAGAAGAGAGGCAGATGATGAGATAAACTGGCCAACAGACACTGAAAATGACCTGGATTTCAGATATGACTCAAACCAGCTAAGTGCTGTACCCTTTATGCCCACCCAATGTTCAAGGCGTGACAGAAGGATATTA
>NW_015505184.1:6002821-6009444 GCF_001515645.1 Sinocyclocheilus grahami
ATTGTTGAGCTGCAGGAAGTTATTTGACATCCAGCATGTTATATCCTCAAGACAGTCGATGAGAGGCTGCAGAGAATCTCGAGATTTTAATGGAAGATACAGCTGAGAATCATCTGCATAAAAATTAAAAGAGATTTTATATTTCCTTATGATGTTACAAAGTGGAAGCATATACAGATTAAAGAGTAATGGGCCCAAAATGGACCCCTGATGGACCCCATAGAGAAGAGAGGCAGATGATGAGATAAACTGGCCAACAGACACTGAAAATGACCTGGATTTCAGATATGACTCAAACCAGCTGAGTGCTGTACCCTTTATGCCCACCCAATGTTCAAGGCGTGACAGAAGGATATTAAGATCAACTGTATCAAAGGCAGCTCTAAGATCCAATAAAACCAAAACTGCATTATCACCAGAATCAACTGACAGTATAATCATTCATCACTTTTAACAAAGTTTCAGTACTGTGGTGGGTAGTGAAACCTGATTGAAAAGGTTCAAGTATATGGGTTGATTTTAAAAAAGGAAGTAATTGTGACAGGACAACTCTTTCCATAATTTTTGAAAGAAATGGGAGTTTTGAAATAGGACGATAGTTATTCAAGCAATTAATATCGGCATTTGTTTTTTAAAGCAATGCTGGAAAACTGCATGCTTCAAAAATGCAGGGACAGTGCCAGAAACTAAGCAAGAATGAATAATTACTTGAATACTAGGACCAATTGTATCAAAAGCAACTTTAAAAAAGTCAGAGGGAACAGCATCATAAGTTGAATTTGAAGATTTCGTCTGCATCACCCATACCCTTAACTCAGAGAGAGACACCGGCTGAAAGCTGCACAAGGTAGCTGAAGAAACTGAACAGACCAAAGAGCTAGAACAAACAGGAACAAATGAAGATTGAATGCCAGCAATCTTTTCAATAAAAAATCTCAAAAATCTCTCACAAATATCTGGTGATTGTTCAACTTCATATGAGATGCGAGGATTACTTATTGAATTTATAGTGCTAAATAAGATTTTAGGGGTATGAGAATGTTTATTGATAATATCAGAAAAGTATTTAGCTCTAGCTATTTTTGCTGCTTTCTGAAAGTTCTCCAGGGATTCTTTAAAAATGTCAGCAGAGACAGTAAGATGATCTTTTTTCCATCGCCGCTCTGCTTTTTTGACAAATCTGTCTAAGCGAACGAGTGGAGTCATCCAGCCATAGTTGTGATTTAAATTTTGAACATTTATATTTCAGGGGAACTATAAAATCCAGGATATCTGAACAGGAAGAGTTAAAGAGAGAAATTAGATCATCTGGACTTGAGGAATGTTCAGCAGCAACTGAAATTGCTGTGGACACTTCATTACTATGATACATATCTGAAAACTGATTAGCAGTGAGAGAGTTGATGCAACGAGAATAAAAACCTGTAGTTTTTGTAGTACCCAAAAAGCTAGATAGGGTGACATTAAATACAATGGACTTGTGATCTGAAAAGCAAGCAACGTGAGTATCATACAAAAGTAAAAGTTTTCATTTACTAATGCCATTGCAAAAACCCTCTATGCGCTATCAGGTTAATTTATTCTGTGAGCAAAAGTGTCTGATAACAAGATTAGCGAGATAATTATGTGATCTTAACATGTCTGCCCCGGTCTGCCCCCATGAGGCGACCCGCTCCATAAAACTTTTATTAGGATATGACTTCATCTCATAGGAGTGTACAACATATTTCTCAAAAGTGCTATTAATTCATGTAAAATCTAGGTCTATGTATAAATAAAAGTGCAACTTTAATCAGGAAAAAAATCATGAGCGCGGTTTTAAATCTAATTAAATATAGCTAGGCTGATGTTGCTTCCCTAACATTTTTGAAGGCCTGTAGCAATATCTGCATGAAATACAAGCTATCCCAAAAAGATAACATGCATATTAGAGGTTTTAGATACATTTGCGTTATAATCCTACAATCATTTTGATTATCCGCCATGCTGTTTACGCCGCAGGTACGTGGTAGCATATGAAATTAATTGGGTTAACGTCCTCGGCGACATCTCTTCTGCGTGGACTCGGTTTTGCACAGGGTTGGAGTTGGACTGCTGATGTCTTGTTTTTAGACAGCTTTATTTTTTTTAATGTTGAAGACTGAGCCTGAAAAGCTTATATTACCGACCAAAACAAAAATCGAGATGAGTGAACCAATAGGACTACTTGGATTTCATCATGCTGTAGCCGTATCAACCCGAGAGTCGCGCCAGGACAATAGCGGTACGTGAAACACAAGATTTATGTGTCAACGTGCTGAGCTAAAGCAGAGCTGTCAGAGAGGCAGTGAAGCCTGATCCAGCTGCTGCATACAGGCGCAGTGGATGGGCTCAGATGCCCGCTCTTCGACGGGGCTTGACTTCAGCTAGACAGTAGTTGTTTCCTTTTAGTATTTTGCCTGTTTTTTTGTTAGTTACGTTCGCACTGAGAGATTCGTAAGTGGTCGTACCATAATAACGCTGGTTAACGGGGTTTCGCAGTGATTTAAATGAGGCGACACACCTTTTTTTATAGCGGGGTGGTGTAAGATCTCTGCATTCTGATTTTGTGCATCTGTTTACTTTTTACTACATTTCATGATGAACACGGATATCATTCGTTTGAGCTGCTGGGATGCTTTACCGGGCGAGCTTAAGATTTAGTTTGCAAAGCTGTGTGTGTGAATGAGTTAGTAGCCCACTCATCCAGCCAACTGTAACGTTAACCTTCAAGCTAACGTCAATGACAGCTAGCAGTTAGCTGGTGGATAGCGGGGTTTCTGAGTTTTTCATCGCTCGTCAGCTGCGCGTTTGCTGAGGGATGCGTGAACGCGATGCATTAAATAACGAAAGGGACAAATTGCATGTCGAGATCCGGCGGGGCGCTGCTGATTCCGAACAGCTCGTGTCAAGACATCGCCATAGAGAGGGATTTCATTCATCCGAGCCTGCTCGCTAAACATGGCCTCTGCAGTCAGCAACCTTGCTGCGTCCATCGCCAGCAAAACCAAAACCAAGAAGAAACATTTCGTGTCTCAGAAGGTGAAGCTGTTTCGGGCCAGCGACCCGCTGCTCAGCGTCTTGATGTGGGGAGTGAACCACTCGGTAAGGGTCCAGTTTTCTTACAGGTTTATAACAGCTGCGATGCTCAGCGTGAGCGGATTGAAGGCACCTGAGACAGCTTTCTTGATCCCTCATTAAACTAGCATTTCCTTCTCTCTCCGACTCGAAACATCAGAGGTATTTGTCCACGCGCGACACGATCAATAATCGATGCCAAAACATGCCACTTCAGTTTTAAACAGGCTACATTTCCACTTGTTATCAGATGATTCACTCATTTATATGTATTGACATATATGTTAAATCTAAGAACAAAAAGCAGATATTTAATGTACTAGTAGTAAAGATAGGAGGAAAACGTAAGCACAATTATTCTTAAAATTAGAATAGAATTCTTATATTCTTTATAAGTATATCTCTTTAAAAACTTTTATTTCTTAATATTTATTCAAATCAAATGCAGCTTTCATTCTGAATGTCCTTTTACATATTTCACCTGTTATGAGATCACACAGACACTGAGTGCCATAATATGATCAACTCTGTCACTTGAATTGTAAATAAATTAAGACTTTTAGGTCGTTTTCCTCATTTTAAGTAGGTTAGGTCCTGTTAGTTGTAAAACCAGCGAAACAAAATGGCTACTGTAATATGTGTGATATGCAGATTGTTATTATTCCATTAATATGTTACGTTTTCACTACATCTGATGGTGGTGAAAATTCAACAGATGGTGCTGAAAATCAGTTTGAAAGCATCCTGTGGTGTCACTTGATTAATTCTTTGACGTGAATGCGTGATTTGTAAATATTTATATTTCATTTGACACATTATTTATGTATCTGGTGGTGTTGATCCATGTTGAGTAATAGGAAAGGGAACATATGGAAGAAGCAGGGGATTACAATCAAATGTAGGTGAATAATTATGATTAATCTGACAGAATCATCCAAAAGAATTTCTTGAAAAATAAATGTTTGTTTTTCAGTTATTGTGGCATGTTTTGTCCCGGTCCTCAAGAATCAGTGAAATGATTGTGTCAGCAAGCAAAGCAAGTGTTAGCTGAGATGAGAGGTCGTGATTGTTGAAGATGCTGAATGACTAACTATACAGGCTGCTGTGCAGACATAATTTAGATCCCTGATCCCTCATCCATCGCCAGCACGTAATGCTTCAAGAATGCTCTTTTATTTCTCATTTACCTAGTGAACTCATAATAAACAGATTTTTATATTTATGTCCTTTTCTATTCTCTTATTTCTCATCATTAATTGTAAGAGCGTTTAAGTATTTTTTCCTATGATTAACTCCAACTAAATCTGTGAAATTTACGGTAAAATACTGGCAGCTGTGGTTGCCAGAATTTTATCGTAAAAAATATGGTAGCAACATTTTAGGGTTTACAGACTTCACAGTAATAAAATTAATCATTAAAGAGTTCTTCAGAAAAAATATTTCATTAACTGACATAATGTTACTATACCAAACAATTAAAGTAGCCTACTAATATCTGTTTTGAACAGATTTCACTGTAAAATTACATTAAATGTAATTACAGTTATTCATATAGATCGAAAATTTACTGTTAACCAAATAAGCATTTTTACAGTCTTTTACTGTTAAAATCATGATCATTTTTTACAGTGTATTTTTGAGGGACTTCATGCTTCACTGTAGTATATGAGTCTCTGACTGAATGTTTAAGTCTAACAGAGGGAAATTTGGTGAAAGAGTTGCGTCGTCTGTCAACAGTGTGTTTGAGTGTTTGATTAGGAAGGAATACTTTACAAATGCAGCTCCTCTGAGTATAGTAAAACACAAACTAGCGTCCCAGTTTTGAAATGGAGAGGTTGTTTGAATGGCCTTTTTATAATACGTATGTATAAATATGTAAATATTTTCAAAACATATACTGTGTGTGTCTATAAATACTATAGTATTTATTTATGAAACAATTGTATAAATTATATATTAAAATATTAATATATATTAAAATATATATTTTTATTATTTTGTTATTAAATTAATAATATAATTTAAATATATTTTTACATATATATTAATATTTAACATACATGTATGTATTATCAATAAATATAAAAAAGTATAATTATATATTATAAAAATATAATATTCAATTTATTATTTGTTAATTTTGTATATTTATATAGTTTTTTCTAATATATATGCATGTACAGTATTATTAAAACATGCGCACACACACACACATTAAATATTTTATATATAAAATTGTATTGTTTATTTACAATATATGTATTTAAATATTATAAATAAATAAAATATATAAATTGATAAAACAAATTATGTGATATAATATGATAAACTTTCATTATTATTAAAATTTATCATTAAATTCATACCTAAAAATTAAATACAGTTTTACTCTGAATCGCATGGGACATACATTGTAAATGTGCGTGTGTGTGTGTGTTTGCGTCAGACAAGCTCAGGCTGGATTGACCGTGATTTGTCCTTTCCCATTTTCTGCTGCTGCTGTTTCAGTTCTGCTCTCAGTGAACCCGCTGCCCTCTCCCCCAGTCTTGCAGTTGCTTTCTTTTTTATATCTTTGTAGACTACTGTTTGGCCTAGTTTTAAATCACAAAGCATAACCTTCTTTACTGAAATGCTTCTTAATCGACAAGAGGACAACCCCTGATGCAGCAGGGACAGATGGAGGCACAGGAAGATGCACAAAAATAACTCGTCATTGTTTGTGTGTGTGTGTGTGGGAGCACATGGCTCTATCTTTGTTGTTGTCTGCCATGTGCTTCTTTCGTCCTGCCTCCTTGTTTCCCGTTGCCATGCCCCCTTGTTTAGTCCTCGTTTGTCTGAGTGTTGTCACCGGTTCCTCCTGTTCTTTACCCCTTTATATTGTGCTCCCTTTCTCTCTTGTGTTGTCAGTTTATTTATTGTTTCAAATTGTGTATTTGCTAGCACATCTATTCGTTGTGTTCCTGAATTCTCCCAGTCAGATTGTTTGTTGAGTGTGTATTTAGTATCTTGTCAGTCCTCAGTCTAGTCCTGTCCTGTTCTGATTTGCAGGCTGGGCTACTGGTCATCTCCCCGGGTCTACCACGCTGCTAGGCCTGTGCTGTGCCTGATACATCACGAGTGTGGAGTGTCTGTGAAGTGGTGATGAGTGTCAGGCCACCGCCGCTTACCTCCGGCCTCCTGCTTCACTGCCTTCACTGTGGTCTGCCATCCTGGACTGGACTCTATGGCCGATCACCCAGGCCTGCCTGTCTTCCAAGTCTTTCCCTGCCTAGTGTTTGGACTGTGTTCAATCCTCTCCTCACCATCTCTCGTCTTCTCTGCAAGTCTGTCTAAGTAAATCTGTTAACACTCACTCTGCATTTGAGTCCTCCCTTCAGATTCGTGACGTCTCAGTTAGCCTAACGCAGTACACGTAGTAAGGTGTATGTATATATATATATATATACAGTGGGTACGGAAAGTATTCAGACCCCCTTAAATTTTTCACTCTTTGTTATATTGCAGCCATTTGCTAAAATCATTTAAGT
>NW_015505184.1:6009832-6014111 GCF_001515645.1 Sinocyclocheilus grahami
GGGGGGGGTATATGTCAAATAGCCAGGTTAGATTCCACCATGTAAGACAAACGGACGTGTACACCAAAATCTGGTTATCCTTAGTTAAGTAGGCACCTTTCTCAGTCAACTGACTTGAGTTTAAGTGTAGTCATGCATGTGCTATTGCTCATGAAAGACCACTTGTCGTGTACTGAATTATTTAAAACGATAAAAAAGGAAGTGGACAGTCTGGCCAATAAGTAATGCTTACTCTGTTGGTGCAGACGGCTCTGTTTTTCACTGCTGCTGTTGTTAGTGAAAGGAAGTTGTTTCTTGGCAGCGGTCCATCAGTGCAGCACATTTTGAGGAATGGCCCCTGTACTGCAGATAGTTCTCGGTAAATAAGAAAACGCTCTGATTTATTCATTTGGAGCAGGTCCAGAAGTCTCCTGTACAACAGATAAAAAGCTATTTTAGATATGCCTCAGCTGTTCAAATTATTTTGTAATCTGGCATTATTGAATAATTTTCTCCCTGTTATTTTCTTCCAGATCAATGAACTCAGTCACATCCAGATTCCTGTTATGCTGATGCCTGATGACTTCAAAGCCAACTCAAAGATCAAGGTGGACAACCACCTCTTCAACAAGTAAGAAAGATCTTAACTTTATGCGATAATTTTGCTATGTACAGGTGCATCTCAATAAATTAGAATGTCATGGAAAAGTTCTTTGCTTTTGTTAGTTATCAGCTTTTGCACCTTTTACTTCCAAAGAGAGAACATGCCAAGCCATTTCAAGTTTAAGGAGTACTGTCCTCTAGTCTTCCGCAATCTGAGGGAGCGGTTCTCCATTGATGATCAGGAATATCAGGTACATAAGTGCTTAAATAAGTGGTCAAGTACTTCCATGGAGGCAACCACCCTCCACTGCATGTCAGATGGTCCTTTGCCTCTATACCGTGTGTTACAATAGTTTATACTACGGGGCTGTTGAATGCTTGAATCTGATTGGCTGATGAACGTTCTAAGGTGTGCAATTATTTTCAGGGAAACACATGCCTAAAGTAGTTCCAGGCAGGTCTTGACCACATTACATGTCCATATCATTTCACCAAATGATTCCAGTTAATTCAAAGGGCCTTACAGCCTACAACAGCAAAAGAACCAAAACCCACAACGACACTGACCAAGCAAGAAAATCTAGTATACATAAAGTTACATTTTACCATGTAGGGAAAGCACATACTCTCTTTCTCCCACTCAAACGTACACACACACATACAGTGGGGAAAAAAAGTATTTAGTCAGCCACCAATTGTGCAAGTTCTCCCACTTAAAAAGATGAGAGAGGCCTGTAATTTTCATCATAGGTATACCTCAACTATGAGAGACAAAATGAGAAAAAAAAAAGAAATGTGTTGTCCGTGCCGCTCTGTATCAGTGCTCTTTATCAGTAAAATAGTTCAGCAACTTAAAAGCTATATGACATTTCTCACAAGTGAGGTAAAAACAGCGCTGTTCTTGAAACAGATTAACTTACAGTTTCGCTATTATTAGAGACATTGCTGCTGAACACTGTTGAGAGACGATCAGACTCAAGTAATTTACATACTCTTAATCTGTCTCTCTCTCTATAATTACTTCATTATTAACTGCATTTGTCTGCTATCAACGGCTCAAGCCACTGTTACTCTGGTCTAAAATTAAGTTTTGGAATTAGCAACAGAGGCATGGGTTGAAATGCGTAAGAAGTTAAATACACACAAGCGTTTTAAGGACGAATTAATGTCTTGAAATACAACATATGAACAATATTTGAGGTGTAACCGTAGTATAAGCGGAATAAGTGACTCTGGTCGGTTGAATTATTAGAAAATAATGCTATGCCTTGTTTGGCCATTTGCCAGCATTGACAAGTTAAAGGAACACTCCACCATTTTTGAAAATAGGCTCATTTTCCAACTCCCCTAGAGTTAAACAGTTGAGTTTTACCGTTTTTGAATCCATTCAGCCGATCTCCGGGTCTGGCAGTAGCACTTTTAGCTGTAGCTTAGCATAGATCATTGAATCTGATTAGACCGTTAGCATCTCGCTCAAAAATGACCAAAGAGTTTCTATATTTTTCCTATTTGAAACTTGACTCTTCTGTAGTTACATCGTGTACTAAGACTGACGGAAAATGAAAAGTTTCGAATTTTCTAGGCCGATATGGCTAGTAGCTATACTCTCATTCCGGCGTAATAACCAAGGAACTTTGCTGCCATCCCATGGGTGCAGCAGGTGCAATGATATTACGCAGCGCCTGAAAATAGGCTAACTTCCGTCAACATAACCAACGTAACCACCTGCTTGCACAGGGAGTGGACTATTTTCAGGCGCCGCGTAATATCATTGCATTTTGTGGTTATTTTCATCAGTTACAGCTTGTTAGATCTAGCATTCTGCCTGCTTTGAATCAGACACAGAGATGAAATAGTGCTGTAAGATCACATTTAGTTGAATGAATTTATTATTTGAATTCGTTATCTAGAGAGAAAGGGGGATTGAAGTTATGTGAAGCATGTGTAAATGACCTGTGTTTGCAAGTCTCACTCTACAAACAATTAAGCTTTAGTTACTTGAGTTACTTTACTTGTGTTTAGTTACTTCAAAAACTTTTACCTCTTTGTTACTGAGAAATATAATGTAGCGATACAGTATCGAAGCTATTTTATTAATAAAAGTCATGGGCAGGGCTGACCACAAGTCACTCCTGAATGTTTCAATGTGTGCGCAGTACGATGTCCGATGTGTGTGTGTGTCAAATGAAAGCAGCCTATTAATATAGAGCATGATTAAACTGACTTGGAACTCGGGCTGCACGATATAACTCACATTGCGATATTTTGTTTTTCTGCAATATATACAGTATATTGCGATATGAAAAAAAGAAATCACCAGATGACTTGAATAACTCTTTTTGGAAAAAAATTATCAATGATTGGGGTGATTTCGTAGGTGAGTAAAACAGCATAGGAAATAAACAAATTGCAAGCATAGATAAATATAATAGAACAAAGATGCAAATGAAATAAACAGTGCTTTATATTTTTCAGGTAAGTCTAACAGTATTCAGGTCCTACAGAAATTGAATAATCAAATGTAAAATAAAAATCCCCGACAGTAAACTGATTTCTCGTTCTATTTATGATGTACTGATGCAAAGTTCAAATGATTTGCAAAGGTCGCTATATAACGGTCAGTATCAGTATACTAAACATTGCACATCCTGCAATGTGACTATCGCAGGTGCTCACATCGCGATATCGATGCTAAAACGATATATCCTTTTAGCGCAGCCCTACTTGGAACTACCTGTACATTAAACAGTTTTAATGCACACCTGCCAGCCAATCATAATCGAATATTCTGACAGACTATGGTATAAGGGTTGTATCATATATTAGGGTCATTTTTTTATTTATCTTATTTTATGTTTATTTCTTTTTTCACAATGTTAGTTTTTTTTGTCCCCAGAGCGGTTACATTTAAGTTTTTATTTTGTTCATTCTTCAAATGTGAAATGAGCAGCAGTCTGGGCCCATTTTTTCAGTCTGTTCACACATCGACTGCAAGTTTGTCATGTCCAATATCATTTTTTCCTGCCTCATCCTTCACCCTGAGATGTGCCGCACAAGCTGTTAAGAGCCTGTGCATGTGAAGTTTAAAGTCTGAAAGTAACGTTCACATCTGGAATCTGTCAGTTGTTGTTGATTCAGTGTTGAAAATAGTTGAAACCACATTTAATTCTAAATGTTTGTAAAAAGGTTAACAAAATATGTATAAATTAACATTGAAATTTAGTTGAAGACAAAACGTTGAAAATCTATATGAAAAGTAAGATGTTGAAACTACATTTTAAAATCAATGTTGATTTAATTTGTAAAATTGAAACTTGAACCTTTATTCAACCTTGATCCATTCACCTGTGAATCAATGTTGATTACTCATGAAATTAAGCATTTTTGTTTCTCAGTTCATATGTAGAAGTTTTATAAGTAAACTGCAATAATATCAGGTTTTAGTTTCTACAGCCATCATCAGATCTTTCAGGCTCAGATAAAGTTAAATGCCATATGCTGAAAATACTGTATTGAATTTGGCCCATCTCCCATCTCCCAGAATACTTCAATACTACACTTACACTACTGTTGACCCAGCACTGGGATTGTAGAAATCAGCATTTCAATTTCATTGAAGTGAAAGTGCAGTTTTTTGATGCATTTGTGTTTGAATGTCTCCAGGTGACTTCAGTAAAACTCCGGGGGGGGGGGGGGG
>NW_015505184.1:6014121-6050418 GCF_001515645.1 Sinocyclocheilus grahami
AAACGCGGGGGGGGGGGGGGACAATGATAATGCAGCAAACCAAGAAATTGTGCACAGGTAGAATAGACTTCTAATAGTCATGAGAAAAATGTTGGCATATGTACAAGGTAAAAAATAAATAAAATAATTTTGCATATTGTTCGGCCTGTGCAGTTCATTGTATTATTAATAGATTATTATTTCAGATTTCTCTGATCGATTTGTTGATAATCTTGACATTTTGATACATTTTTGGTATTCAAATCTGGAATCCTAAAGCAAAACCAATTGAGAACCACTGATTTATTAAATCATTTTTCGTCAGAAATTTGGAACGGCTTTTAACATCGTGAAAGCGAATCCCACTCAGCTGCAACACAGAGTGTGTCTATTGCAGTGAACCGCAGAGACCTTGCATTTTTGGCAGCTATACTAAAGATGTCATCCAAAGCACAGGCAGTAACGCAGCTGTGCTTTTGCTGGTTGAATAATGCCATTTTAATGCAAACCCACTGACTCCTGTCTTTCTGCACAGGGCAGTAACTGCCACACGTTCTTTCTCATTTTCCCCATTGCCATAGAAGAGGATGTTTTGCCATCCAAATGAGCAAAATCTGCCAACGCGTTTCAGATTGAGATGAGGTTCAATAAAAGAAGTAGCCAGACAGTACAGTCTGGCATTCCAGGCTGACTGCAGACTGCAGTCTAGGAGAAGTGCCAGTAGCTTTTCACCGTTTTATTGGAGCTGTTTAGTGCAAGCCTGGCAGTGTGAAATCCTTCACTGTTCTTTCCTCCCGTGGCAGAACTCTCTGACACGCAGGGCCCCAATTCCCAGTGACGCTCAGGGCCGTAGTGGAGCTCGTTTCCACACATCGCACAATAAGAGGTATGTCATCAAGATCATCACCAGCGAGGACGTGGCCGAGATGCACAACATTTTGAAAAAGTACCACCAGGTAGAGGGAGCATCTATTTATTTGTTAAAATGATCCTACGATGAGTATCACAAGCTGTGAAGTAAATCTTTTTTTTGTATTGGCCCACTGCAGTATATAGTCGAGTGCCATGGAAACACGCTGCTCCCTCAGTTTCTGGGTATGTATCGCCTCACAGTGGATGGAGATGAGACCTACATGATAGTCACTCGCAATGTCTTCAGTCACCGGCTGCCTGTTTATAAAAAATATGACCTGAAGGTGAGAAATTCTAAGTTTGAAGAGCCTGTCTTGTCTTTAGTATAATAAAAATTAATGGATGGGGGCATCATGAAAGTGGTCCATAAAACGTATGCTATTTCAAGGCTTTTGAGGCATACAAAATTTTAAATCATGATTCACAGAAAACCATGACATCCACCCTAGTTTTCCCTGGTACGTTCATGAGGAAAGTAGTGATGTCTGATTCATGAACAAACCTTGAATTGTTTGAAATGTGTCATTGAAGCAAGTTAAATAACTTCAGAAAAGATTGTGGCATAGAACAAAAAAAGTCAATAAATGTTTTTTTAATGACGACTTTATGTACTTTTTTAGGGATCCACAGTGGCAAGAGAGGCTAGCGACAAAGAAAAGGTAAACTCTCCCTCATTTTTTACAATTATATGTAGAAGGAATAGAATTTTTGAAAAGGGGGTGAACTTCTGTGCTAAAAATGTTTTCATTATTTCCAGTGTATTATTACATTAGAAAATGAACTCACATTTGCATGTTGAATGTATTGCATGTCTGAGTTTGGAAATTATGTGTAAGAAAAAAACATAACCACAACTATAACATAATTTTCCTTTCCATGTGTGTTGTGTATTAATAAACTCCCAAAATAAAATGATCCTGTGTGAAAGATCCCATTTTCTACTCCATTCCTTGGAAGAAATACTCTCTGTGCTCCTTTTCTGTTCAGTGTTTGCTTGATTTAATTTGCTTCAGAGTGTGGGAAACTGCACTTTGTAGTCTAGGGGTATTATTTAATTCATTTAAGTAATGGTCCTGAGAAGAATGAAAATAATTGGATTCATTGAAACCTAAGAACCGTAGTGTCTCTGTATATTGTGATACCCTATTGTTTTACACTGTAATTTAAGTGCACTGATCTCTGAATGTAAAGAGATGGTAACAGAAACCACTGTAAATAATAGATCAGAGATTGAGTACTTGTCTTCAGGAAGCATTTGACTTGTTGGATTACACGTTTTTACATTGATTTACTGTAGTAACTATATAAAAACATTCTGTACATTAATAAAAGGCTAATGAGTTGCAGTTTATACTTGTGTACAGGATTCTCTCACATAAGGCAACCCTGATCTTGTGTTTTTTCATTGCTGTGTACATATGGAGGGCATGTGAATGATATGCATGTATATATATATATTTTTTTTTTTTTTTTCTACATGCATGTTAGTCTTTCTGGCATGTTAAATTGTTTCTTTGATTGCTTTCTCCTCCATTGAGATTTTGTATCTACATTCTAATGCTGTATATGATACTCTCAAAGATGGCAAATATTAACTGATGTATATTTGTAATTATGTGTCATATACAGACTAGATTTGTTGTCATTCACTGTATTTGATTGAATACTTCCTTTGCAACTGTGATTTCCTTAAAGGCATAGTTCTCCCAAAATGAAAATCTGTCAAATTCAAGTTGTTCCAAACCTGTATGAATTTCTTTCTTCTGCTAAACGCAAAATAAGTTATTTTGGAGAATGTGGGTAACCACGCAGTTTCTGGTATCCACTGACTTCCATAGTATTTTTTTCCATACTATGGAAGTCAATGGGGATCAACAGCTGTTTGGTTACCAACATACTTCAAAATATCTCCTTTTGTGTTCAACAGAAGAAAGAAGCTCCTAAAGGTTTGGAACAACTTGATGGTGAGTGAATGATAACAGAATTTTCATTGAGTGAACTATCCCATTAACATTCTCCCATGATATTTTGTGTCTTCACTTGTTTACTGCACATGTTATCAGTCAACTTTATATCGCTCTGTACTTTTGGTGTGTTTTCATTTGATGCATTTATGTGGGATATTTCCATCTTTTTAATTCTTCCATTTTCTCCTGAAGGCTTTACACCTTTGCTTTATGAAATGAAGTTAAAAATGACTAAGAAAACAAGTCCTCAAAGTTATCTAGAAAGCCCTCGTCTCTCACCTCCACGCACTGATTTGTGGGTGACGCTGCTTGCATCTGACGCTCCTTTTCCCTGCAGCCACGTCCACCTGAGGAGGCTCCGTCCAAATCACGCATGAGCCAAAAGCTACAAACCATCCGGATTGCCACACGCTTTTACTGCGCCATAAGACACGTAAGGACACGACAGCAAAGAGCTGTCCCATATTGCTCTGTGTTCTTCTTCAACATGCTTTACCCCACATTTTGCCTCAGGAAATCACCGTTCCCTCTGGATCCCACAAGGGACTGTAAACCCAAGCCCAGGGCTGGTGCTTTAAGTTGTCTTCCTGTTCCAGAAATAAAGCGGTGACTTCTTCTTCGACAATCTCTGCTGAAATTTGTGAAAAGAACCGGAATACTAGTGTGTCAGCATTTAAGTGTTCTTCTGAGCCATAGGGGGTTATACTATACCTTCATATGGAACAACGTGAGAGCAAATGACGACCACATTTTTTCAACTTTTGGGTGAACTATCCCTTTAATCTTGACACTAGCTGTAGGCTTTGGTTTGGAATCGCTGATGTTTGTGGAAGTAGGCATTTAGGAAATAACCCTTGGTTTAATCATTGTAATTATTTGAATGCTGTAATTGTCTGTTGGCTCTAATCGTGAAATCTAAATCACACCCTGTTGCTCTGAGTGTCCACAGGAGGCAGCCTGCTTTATAGTACACTCCACTGCTTCTGTGATCTGCTATTTTTAAGTTCACTCAGTGAATTCTCAGATGTTCATTTGTTGTGAGAGCAGATCAAAAGAGTTCCAGATCAAAACTTTTTTCACCCCCATAGACTATTTTTTAGATGGTGAATTTTAGTGTGATATAACAGAAAGTTGATACAAAACAAGAAATACATCATTAAATGTTTGAATTTTGTAGTCAGTGAGGAAGTAAATGTGAAGTGTGTTAATTCTTTGATACCAGCAGCACCAAATATAACTATAATGTATTTGTATTTATTTATTGCTGCTGAAACAAACTTTTGCAATTTCATTTGGTGCTGCTAATGGCACAGAAATGACCACATCACCTTTCATTTTGTTCCATATGTAAAAATATTTCTATATTAATTAATTGATCTTTTTTGAGTCTATTAACAAATCCAAAAACTCTGGACTTATATATGTCAATGACATTCTGTTTCATTGCTGAGTAAACTGAAAGTTTAAATTTACACACGTTACTCCTGACAAACTTTTAACACTGTTTCTCAATGTGAATAACAGACCAAGGAGCTTCCAACTTACAAAGACAATGACTTCATCAATGACGGCCAGAAAATCTACATAGATGAGGAGAACAAGAAAATGTTCCTGGAGAAACTGAAGAACGACGTAGAGGTCTGTGTGCATTATCCATCATGTTCTTTACTGCTTTCGTCCTGTTCGTTTGTAATTGGCTCATTAAACTCTTATCTAAACACTCATTGGTCCTAATCATCCCTCTGTCTAATTAAAAAGACAATGAATGCTTCATGCTTAATCCCTTGGAAAATGTGCTTCCAGTTCCTGGCCCAGCTGAAGCTGATGGACTACAGTCTGCTGGTGGGGATCCATGATGTGGAGCGAGGGGAGCAGGAACAGCCCGAGGAGGAGAGTGAAGACAACGACGCTGGAGAGGAGGAGGGGACGGAGAGCGACGGAGGGGCCACCGGCTCCCCACCAGACAGCCCCAGTAACACACTAGACAGCAATAGACCTCTGGGCCCGGGAGAGTTTGATCCTGCCATTGATGTATATGCCATCAAGAGCCATGAAAGTGAGTCAGTTTCCAGCTAGAATTAAGTTAACCAGAGTTGCTAGGGTGTTGCTAGAAGGTTGTAGGCTGTTAGGTTGTTGCTTACTGTCCCACTAAATCTCTTACCGTTTTCTTGTCCCTAGATATAGCTTGAGAGCCATTTTCAATTTATTTTTTGCCTGTTTTATCGTCCACCGGACCAAAATTGTTAGTCAGATTACTTAGAAAACTAATAGTACACCTTTCTTTGAGGTGTCATGTCTGTTGCACAAATAATACTGAACAGGTAACTCACTGAATTATATTTGTAATTACAGTTTTGAAAAATCATTATACATTGGGGAGGAAAAAAATATGTTACAATTAACAGTATAGAGGGACACCATTGCTCTGTAAATATTTCACATTAAGCCATATTTACATTATAATGTGTAATATTGCACATTCAGTGCTCAGAAATGTATTAGTATTTTTTATTAGTTATTGTTTAATGTAACATTATATTTTTTTTACCCAGTCAGGTCAATAGTTCAGTTTTTTCTTGCCCTGACATACAATTTTGTTTTTATATATTTACTAGAAATATTTATTAATTAAAGGTTGTATTTTCTGTAACACTTTACAATAAAGTTCCATTTGTTACCATTAGTTAACTACAGTAGTTAACATAAACTAACAATGAAAAATACTTATAAAGCATTTAATAATCTTAATGTTGATTCCAACGTTTACTAACACGTTATTAAATTCAAAAGTTGTATCTATTAATGTTATTTAATGGACCTGAGATTACATGGACTAACAATAAACAGTTGTATTTGTATTAACTAACGTTAACAAAGATTAATAAAAACTGTAACAGTGTATTGCTCATGGTTAGTTAATGCATTAAATATAGTTAACAAATGAAACCTTATTGTAAAGTGTTACCATATTTCTTTGTCTTTTTTGTCTTTCCTTTTGCAGCAAGCTGGAAATTATACAGTTGTAATGCAGCTCCATAAATGTATAAATGCTTTTTATAAATATTTATTCATTAAATGTTACATTGTCATTTTTCTTTACAAAAACAAAAAAATAAACAATCTTGAAAGTATACAGCTGTATTGCAACTTCAAAATTTTGTAGATGTTTACTGGAAATATTTATTCATTAAGTGTTACATTTTCTTTTTTTTCTTTACAAACATTTAACAAAACTTTAAAACAGTCTTGAAATGATACAGCTGTAATGCAACTCCAAAATTTTATAAATGCTTTTTTATACTTACTAGAACTATTCAATCATTAAATGTTACATTTTCCTGCTTTTTTCATTATAAATAACAAGTAAACAAATAAAATATGCAACAAGCTAAAAAAAAAATTACACAGCTGTAAAGCAACTCATAAATTAATAAACACACTTCTACTGGAAAATGATGCACAACATTACTGACTGATTTGTAGTTAACACATCACTAATGCTTTCAAGACTGTCAGAAGTCATTTTTGCACATTTTTAAAACGTTATCCAGCTAGATTGGTGACAAATCAGCAGTATTTTCAACAACAATGTTGAATGCATTACAGAAAACCATGCATTTCAGTTTGCAAGGCATATAAATTGATGCACAAGGTCAGTAGATTAAATTGAAGTCAAATATTCAGTGGCAGTGCAGCACTGGGCCAAAAAGCAAGCAACAGTTCTGTCTCACTTTATTACAGTTGTATCTTGCTTAAAAACAGTAGCGCATTCTACCTTTCAGATGCTCCCAAAAAAGAAATCTACTTCATGGCGGTGATTGACATTCTCACTCCATATGATGCCAAGAAGAAAGCAGCCCACGCAGCTAAGACAGTCAAACATGGGGTGAGAGTCCAATATGTCATAAACACAGTGCTAGTATTAAATTAGTCCTCCGTTTACTCAACATCTACACATTTTTTTTTGCTCTTTCTTTCTCCAGGCAGGGGCTGAGATCTCAACGGTCAACCCCGAGCAATACTCAAAGCGGTTTTATGATTTCATCACCACCATTCTGTCCTAACTGCTGCCCGAGGCTGGAGTGAGGCGGAGTAACAGGTGGTCACATATGAGCTCATATCCTGGGAGAGGTTTTGCAGTGGGTAACAGATCCAGTGTCTCTCTCCCACTTGTCACAGGATCACGTCTGAGATCTGTCAAGATCTTCTTTTTTTTTGTTTGTTTACAATTTGTTTACTTTTTTTCCTCTGTTGGATTTTTCGGTAGGTTTATGGCTCCATGTGGTTGATAAGGCATACATGTGATATAGTCATGCATATATAGCGTTCCGTACCTTTGTGTTAGATATTGTTGATTGAGAAACCGAGTGATGTTGTTTGTGCCCAGCTACGTGGTATGATTATCATACTGGAATTCTCAAAGCTGCTTATATATTTATTGTCCTCATGTTCTTTGCGGAGAAAATTGCATTGTTCTCAAAGGAATAGTTCACCCCAAAATTTGACTTTGCCGAAAATGTACTCACCCTCAGACATTCCAAGATGTAATTGAGTTTGTTTCTTCATCTGAACAGATTTGGAGAAATGTAGCATTACATTAGTTGCTCACCAATGGATCCTCTGCAGTGAATGGGTGCCGTCAGAATGAGAGCTGATAAAAACATCATAATACTCCACAAGTAATCCACACCTGATCGATTAATGTCTTGTGAAGCAAAAAGATGCACGTTTGTAATAAACAAATTAATCAATGCATTTTTTACTTTTGTGCAGATTATTGCGATGTTTTTATAATGTTTGGGCACGGCACCCATTCACTGCAGAGGATCCGTTGGAGAGCAAGTGATGCAATGCTAAATTTCTCCAAATCTGTTTTGATGAGGAAACAAACTCATCTACTTGCATGGCTTGAGACAGAGTACATTTTCATCAAATGTAATTTTTTTTATTTTTAAGTGAATTATTCCTTTAATAAAAAGTCCAGTTTTAAATAACTAAAATATATTTCAATGTATAAAATAAATTTAGCCCTGAACAAATATGACCAGAGTCAGAATAAAAATAAATTGCAACATAATTGTTTGAAAGTGTTTATTGCACTAGCTGCAGGCAAATCGGTTTACAAAGCGTTTGTAACATTGGAAAAGAATGCAACTTCAGGAACAATTACTGCATTTATAGTTAAGATCCAATCAGCAAATTGGATTTAGATGATCTGCCTGTTGTGCATTGTAAAGTCTTGCACAGGAGCTCAATATTTGTAATTGGCTCCGATAGTAACGTTTAGTATAACGCAACTGGTTTTGCACATGATGTAATGCACCAAAACATTTATGCAAATGATTCCAGTTTTACCACTGACTCGCGGAGGGTCATGCAATAGTAGTGATTCGTAGAATGTGTTAAGCACCTAATGGGTTACATGTGCGTTGCCACTTTTGTATCCCTAGTGAAGGAACAAAACATTGCCTGTTTTATGTTGTTTAGCTCTTGATTAGAGAACACCATATGAAAATGAAGCATATTTTGTACCTCCCTTTTTTTACAGTAATATTTAGCAAGTTTACAGTGGGCCGTTCTCTTGAGAATGCAGTTGTGCCGGCGCTATATAGATGCTTGAATCTGTGTATAGTGTTTCAGCTGCACTGTAAAGAGCGAGAGAATGCTGCCTCTTACTGTTGCTATCTCTCTCTCTCTCTCTCTCTCTCTCTCTCTCTCTCTCTCATCATTGTCGAAACTTTGTGTGATCCCAGAGACCTTTAGTATTATACAAATATATAGATATTGTGATATGTCTTCTTCTGAAATATCGTTTGCAAAGTAATCCTAAATATTCTACTGTATGTGTTGACATATATACACTGTGCGAGGGTGTGCCTTTTTTACTCTGAATTATTTAATTTTGTATTTGAATCATTTTTTTAAAAAGAGACGTTTGAAAAATGTTATTTTCTAAAAAGGGAAAGGTGAATAGGACGAATCCTAAGGTGGTTTTGCTGTTCCTGTGTAGATGTGTAAATATGCAAGTGTATTATGTGTTTGCAATATTATGTCAATGTTGCAGTCCTAACGGTACAAAAACGTAAAGATTTTCCTGAAATTATTAACCTGATTAATTTGCTTAAATTACTAATTTGATTCCTACATTGTTGTTATAATTGAAGTTGTTTTTTGTTAATGTTTTCTGAGGCTTGATGTGTTGCTGTATTTTGATTTCAATCCTATCAATAACTAATTAGATAAGCAATGTCAGTTCTTGTTTTAGGACAGTTTCCAGTGGAAGAGACGAGAGGCTTCATGAACACACACTCCTGACTTTGAAGTTGATGTCTGTACAGCACACGTGAATCTCAATGTGAGCTTCTGGGGGAAAATGACTTCACTTTGTCTCAAATTGTATAGAGTTATGATCTCATGCGTTGCAATTTGTAAAAACATGCTTCCATGTTGATGGTACAGTGTGAGTTTGATACGTTAATGTTTGAGGAAGAGAAAAAAGCGTTGAAGGAAATGTGAGCCCTTTTAAATATGCTGTCAAAGGAAGATATTATCGGTTGTCATTCTACTTGTCATAACTGTTATCTACGTCATGAAAGTGTGCAGCTCTTGTGTGTACGTGCTGTAGGCCTAAAATATTTAAAAGCACTCTGTCCCATAAGCATTGCTCAATAAAATGATGCATTGCTCCGCTTGATTACTGGTTGTAATATTTATGTATTATGGCAAAATCTTACTTTCGAAAAACAGATCATTAAAAAATATAAAGTGCTTCCCCTAAAAGATTTACATTTGGATGTGTTCATCATTAAACCAATGGATAGAAAAAAATAATGGTTTATTAAACTTAAATTTAGCTATGTTTTTTTTTTACATGTAATTGGAACAGATTTTATTTGAGTTTCAAGATATAATGAAGAGTCTCAAAGGCAACAATTTGTAAATATAGTGATGATCAGAGCATGTTGTTACATTTAGTTTAAACTATAAGGCCTAATATTACTATCCATATCTTAACCTAACCTGTAATTTACAGTGTATATTGTAGAGGTGCGTTACACGCTTACAGCCAGAAGAGGGCGCGTCGTGCTGCCGTGAAATGACAAACAATATAGGGCAGAATCCACAAATCGTTTACGTGAGGCTCATATTTTAGGCGTGGTAATTTTTAATGACCCTTGCTGTATTAATACGAAAGGTTTTGCGCAATAATTTCTATATCTTGACTGAGTGCCATTAATTAATCAAGAAGAGCCTTTGAACTGCTCCGCTTTAAGATTATTCTTCATACATGTTTGCGATACATTTGTGTTTCCATATGGTACTTTTTAGGTCAAAACCATTTTTCTTTTAGCTATTTTTTCAAAATAAGTGTTGTCTTTAATTGACAAGGCAACCCCCAAAAGGAACCACTTGAGCTCAACTACTCCAGAATAAATCGGTCCATATTTAAACTGAGACACTTTAATGCTTTGCATTGCCACAGACATTATCCACAGAAATCTGTGGATGAATTAGCAATGAAAAAAATCGCTTCGGCGTCAATTTATGTCTTTAAGACATTTTTTAAAAGCTAATGTATTTTACTTAACTAATAGCTATAGTATTTTACTGAACTTTTTGTTTATTTCTTGTTATACAAATATAATTCTTAACATTTAAAACGGAAGGTTTTAAATACATTTCGATATAGCCTTTTCAACACCGGCCAAGCAGCTACTGCCGCTAATTCTTACAGGACACCTAATTTAAGTGATTATTCAAGCATGCGCTTAGGACAATAGATAATTAATAGATAACAGTCTATTAATTCAGTTCTATTAAACACGGTGTTTATTCAGAGATCATTGGTTGGGCCTATTGATTTTGCTCAAATTATTGCGATTAACGAGACGGTGGGCCTAAGAATTTATTTCTGCACTAGGCCATTAGATTTCTTAATATTTGTACATTTTCAGCGTGGTCCTGCAGTGTTTTGACATTTGTGTAAAGGATCTGCCACGGACAAGAAAGACGAGCAACAAACTCTTTAAGAAACCACTTATTAGCAACTATTACAATTGTTGCGGCTGGACATAGCTAGACCTTTATCAAATCTTTAACTTTATGCAGTCAAAGCAAACGTATAGCAAAAGATAGCCGTTGCTAACCATTCTTAGTCGGCTATTTATTTATACATTTATTTGAGTCTTTAACGGGACTAGTCTTCTATAAACTTGTATGTTTGTGGTTTGCACCCACACGGTCACTAGGCCGGTTGTTGTTTGAACTATGTGTATGGAATATGCATGGAATCATATCTACTGATCACAGAAAGACAGTAGTCAAAGCACACTTCCTGCTCTGAACAAAAATTACATCATTAACACATTTCAGTTCATGAGAGCATCATACGGCTTTGTTGGTCGTAAACTATTCGTCCACAAATTAAAAATGTCGCAGTTTGGACCATTAAAATTGATTTTAGATTATGTACAGCTAAAATAAAATAAAGTAGGTTAAGGTATCAAGCAGCTCCTCTGAAATAAGAACCGAATTGATCAAAGGTCAAAGTAGGTTCTTGTCGCAGAATAGGCCTATTGTAAACAACATAGCTAATGGTGGTTTTGTTTTATCAAGGCCACACGATGCATTTAGTAATAAAAAAAAAGTAAAATGTTTATTCAGACAAATGTTTCATATTGTACAACAGTAAATGATACATTGGCTTTAAAAAATAACCGCTGAACATTAATTTGAAGCAAGAAAAAACATCTGAACTTTAGGCTATACGTATACATACGGAGTCTTCTAACTATTCTCGCGTGACAACAAATCGAGAGAAAAAAAAAAGATTACTTCTCAACTTGGCCAGCGTATCAGATTTTTTAAAAATGACACTTTCTGGGTTTATCCAAGACAATACTGACGCTGAATTTCTGCCCTTTGCAAATTTAGTTTGGTGTTACACATATCACCCGAATAAAATCAATACAATCTGGATAATCAAAACATTGCGTGTGCCTCCATGTGTTTTATTGAAGACTTCATGGACAAGGAAATTATTTATATACATTGATGTTCTAATCTAAAATGAACAAGACAGAGTTTATAAAAACACCTAGATACATTCTCCTTCTTGTTGAGTTTCCCTCCAGTAATCTTCACAATATTAGTTATGCCATAGTAATTAATACAAAATATAACACAAACAATGCTGTGTTACAAAGTTTTCACACGTGGTGACAAAACAAATATATTTAAAAATGATATAAAAAATTGAAGCGGTGGTTTATAAAGAAAGCATCTACATCACAGCTCTGTTTGCAAGGGGTTGATGGCTTTGGCATCCATAAGCAAGTCACCCAAGAGAGTTGGAGCCATTATGAGAAGTTTTGCAGACTTTGCTGCTGAAAGGACTTTGGCCATTGTGGCCCACTTTGGCAGAGACTCCGTTAACGGTGGAGATATGGGGGAAGCTGGGATGTGAAGACTGAACAGGAGTGCTTGGGCTGGGCAGAGAGGAGGATGTGGATGGGGCGGCAGCAGCAGTCGGGCTGTTTGGTTTGTCACTGCTGGAATCGCTTTCTATATCAGGCCTTCTGCCACCGGTCATATCATCCCTTGGACTGCTCAACTTCATTTTTTTGCAACCAGGCCGAACTCTGTACTTCAATGGCAAGGGCCCGTTCTGGAAAATATCAACATGTTATTATCTTTGCAATTGGACTAAAATATAAAAGCACAGTTCCATGTGTTAAATATATCAGATTTAATACTCCTACCCTTCTCCATGTGTAGATATAAGCAATATCCATAAGAGTATAATAATCTTTCAAAGGCTCATCTTCATACATAACTTCAATCTGAAAGAAAAATAGAAACTAAATCTTATCTTATATTGACAAATTCTTCAAAAGTGCAAAATGTGCGCTTTTACATCAAAAACATGGCCACAAGTAAGACAAACAAGTTTAGAGAGGAGATTACCTGAAAGGTACATGGTATATCCATTTTACTTCGGAGGAATTTTCTGAGAAGCATTACTGTCATAGCTGCAGGGCATTGTAAGTACCGCTTTACATTCACCTAGAAAAATGAGATCATTACAAAAATTCAGTAAGTAGTCCACTATAACCCTTTAAAACTGACTTCATGAAACAAGTTCTAAAATATTTAATTTCTTCAGAAATGAATTACCTCTTTTGTGGTTTCTTTTTCTTCTCCATCTTTACTGTCAATCCTGATCATTTTAAGAGAAAATAATAAATGCAATGTCTAACTACAAAACTATAAATGTCACATCTGAGGTAACCTGCTACATTTACATGCCTTTTACTAATGATTATTTCATTATTAATTTCATAAGCAACATGAAAGTGATCACTGAGTGATGATAATTACAAATTACACTCCACAAGGATCTTATACTGAACTGAACCTACTTGTTCTGATCAAAAAACTCAATGGACAGACTGATGATCTCATCATCAGCGATGATTCTCTTGTCTTCATCTGCCACTTCTCCTCTGTCCTCATTAGAACCATTAGTAGCTGTAGGACAGAGAAATAATTACAACATCTAGATTAAAAAAACAAGAGTGCTTATTAATTAAAATATCACAATTATTATCTTAACATTTTACCATCAACTGGATGCTCCGCATAAAAATCTCTCCTTCGTTTCATCTCATCTGAGTAACAAAGGCACAATACATCACTATTGATTTATGAATGTTTGAACACATAAATAATAAATAAACATAATTAAAATGAAAACTTAAAAAAAAAAAAAAAAAACTTACTTTTGAACAGACCAGGCACCAGCTTGTAAACAATGTCCTGAAGGGTCTTATCTGACCTGAAATGTACAACCATTTTTGAGGGGTATACAAACCGAGCCTTCTTTGATGTACAGAAATGTAAAGCTTTAATGTATTTTCTGGATGAACAAGCAACATGGATGTTTATTAAAAGTATTTCAAAAATATGGTATCAAAAAATAGGCATTTGAATTTAATTCCTAGGTATTCCCCAGCCATTACCTGATATTGAGGAGAGGTTTTGTTTTATGAACTTGGACATCACAAATAGGACAATATTTGCTGGTCTCCAGATACCTCACAATGCACATTTTGCAGACTGTGAAAACAACAGACGACAAATTACAAAATACTGTTTAAGCCGGCTTAAAAGACAGCCCAGTTTGAACACCCAACAAAGAAACGAATTAACGGTAAATAAGAATTAAATAATAGAGATTACGACAGACTTACATGAATGCAAACATTCGACAATGGTGGTCGCATCAATGAAGTATCCTCCACATAAAACGCACATCAAATGAGGATTTAGCTCCGTTATCTTGATTCTCGTTGTTCTGTGCATTGTCATGAGAGTTCGCAAACCTGATAACAAAAAAAAATACATTCTTTAATATTTACAGTCACACTTAGAAAAAAATAAAGTCGGGTTATAAGGTTAGATGGTCCAGTTTTAGGCTACTTGAAGCGGACAAAAATGCGACAAAGCCAGACAAAATACATCTAATGTTAGGCTGTTTACGTGTAATCCGGTAATAGGCTACAATGAACTAGTGTTATTCTAAATTAATTACGCCTTCGGTTAAACTCGTTGGTGTTTCAGGACAAAGTCCAAGCACAAGTTAAAACGGTTTTCTTTTATTTGCGCGGATGCGTACAGGTGAGAGTGAAAGCCAAATGCCCACATGTACAGTTGCTATGACGACGGGTTGTAATTGGCATTGTGCCAGTCGAAACGGAGCCGCATACCTCAGATTCGCAGATGGACCGGATTATTACAAATGACCATAAATTCAACCAATTAACGGTCAAACGCCACCACTTCCTCTCGACAACAGTGTTTCTCTCTAAAAAGCATGCGGCTACTTGAACGTGGCTGCCATTTTGATACAAAAAGCCCCGAGTCCAAGCGAGTTCGCTCGCAAGAGACTGCACCCTGAGCACCACACACTATTGTTTAAGAAGCGGTAAGTAGGCTACTATTACCTGTTAAACACGTCGTACAACCATCATTTCAGCACGTTTCGCTGCCAAATGTGAAAGGGAAAATAACTGGTGCTCTTCCCTGCCTTGCCGACGTCTTCAATGAGGAACACAGTCAACCGAAGCTGGAGAGCTCGCATCTGTGATCCCGCTATCTCTCGACTGCGACATCGGTATGTGTGGGTAACGTTAGCTCAGCGTCACATTTTCAAATATCAATATCCTGTAACTGCTAATGTTCACTCATACACCGTTCTCAATGAAGTGCTCGGAATCCAACGCATTGCCGTCAAATAAAATTAGACTCTCTTGACACAGTCCAACCTTTAAATAACGTTAGTTGCTCAGTAATTGAGAAATATGTTTGATAGACCTACATAAAAGACATAGCCTACAATAATATAACAAAATACCTCAATAGCGAACTTAATAGGCTACCATTAAAAAGGTGCAGAACAACGCACTGCATTTCAGTCAGTGGTAATAAAAAAAAAACTATTCAAAACACTGTAAAAAAATATTTCTGTTGCCTACTTTTCCTTCTTTATTAAGTAGGCGAACAACTTCTAGTCGGAAGTTAGATTGAATTATTTTACATAGGCTAAGTGAATTTGTTGATCAGTGATTACAGAAACAAGCTGGCCAAGTTTCCAGCAGAGGCGGACAAAACAGGTGTGCTTTGGTTTGGAACTGGCTGGCCTAAGGAAAGCCATTTCTCAAGCTTGTCCAATAATGAAAACTCATAAGACCAATCTATGTGGTTTAGTAATGATATTCAGATTACACTACGATTCGTAGGCCTATCTGATAGCACATTTAACACTCTGGAAACGGAACTGTTGTCTTTTCTGTGAAGAAAGAAGAGGTCTAGGTAGAATCCAACGCATTGCCGTCAAATAAAATTAGACTCTCTTGACACAGTCCAACCTTTAAATAACGTTAGTTGCTCAGTAATTGAGAAATATGTTTGATAGATCTACATAAAAGACATAGCCTACAATAATATAACAAAATACCTCAATAGCGAACTTAATAGGCTACCATTAAAAAGGTGCAGAACAACGCACTGCATTTCAGTCAGTGGTAATAAAAAAAAACTATTCAAAACACTGTAAAAAAATATTTCTGTTGCCTACTTTTCCTTCTTTATTAAGTAGGCGAACAACTTCTAGTCGGAAGTTAGATTGAATTATTTTACATAGGCTAAGTGAATTTGTTGATCAGTGATTACAGAAACAAGCTGGCCAAGTTTCCAGCAGAGGCGGACAAAACAGGTGTGCTTTGGTTTGGAACTGGCTGGCCTAAGGAAAGCCATTTCTCAAGCTTGTCCAATAATGAAAACTCATAAGACCAATCTATGTGGTTTAGTAATGATATTCAGATTACACTATGCTTCGTATCTGATAGCACATTTAACACTCTGGAAACGGAACTGTTGTCTTTTCTGTGAAGAAAGAAGAGGTCTAGGTCAAGGAAAGACTGCAGTTACAGTAAATCTGTCAATACTGCAGATAAGTCATCTCTAGATATTCGGGACTACTATGATGTGTCGTTTTCCTTTTATTTTTTGAAAGATGATTGCAAGCAAGCATTTTATGATTTGACTATGAAACATTTGCTGTGTGGCAAAATGTGTAGAAAATATATAGTCTATAAGATTAATAAATAAATCAGTGAGGCACGGCATGGTGAAAAGGTCAGATGGGAAAACAAAAGAGAACTAGGTTAACAACCGATGTTAGAATATATTTACATTATCTAATTTATTGGATGGAGTTATCAACAATATTTTTATGAACTATGACTGAGCGGGGGTGAGTCACATATTCAGTTAACAACTGACTGATTAATAAAGACAATATTGTATATATTAAACTAACGGGAAATTAAAAAAAAAAAAAAAAATCTTAGAATTAGGACTCTTGTCCTACCTTGTCCAAAAAGAAAAAAAAGGTTCGGTTCAGTCAGAGGTGTCCTGGTCCAACCCAGTCTCACGGCAGTTGCATAGAATCGAGACAGTGTTTGTGTTATTTTTAAAAGCTAAATACAAAACACAGAAGCCAAGTTACATTCAGTGACAAACAATTAATTAACAAGCTCAAAAACATGTAAAATAGGCTATATGTTAACAGCCTCAAAACAATGTTCTGGTTTCGTGTGGTTCATCTTAGAAGAGGTTCCCGCAAATACGCACATGAATTTAAGTTAATAAAATTAATCGACGATATTAAAACACGGTAAAGTAAATTTTTCCTAAATATACAATCTCTAGACTACTCAACTCTATAAAATAAGAGATCTAATGTTTGATTTTCGAGCGTGGAGAAATGGATGAAAGTGGTCACCCGTTAACACCTGCCCCAACTCGCCTGTTCTTCAGCGCGCGCCGAATTTTAAGATGAAAAACAACACATGAAGAGAACATATATATTTCAGTTTTATAAAGATGGCATACTCATTAACATGTATACTGTGTTCAAATATGTCACCGGTTGCGTTTCATGAGAAATGTGACAAAACTGAAATGAAAATCGTACGTATGAGAAACACTCATATAGCCTACAAGAGGCAACATTGTTACTCTCTTGTCTCATAAGAGAGAAAAGAAAGGAAAAGCGTAAAAAACATTAAAGCGTACATACCCGGTATATTTCGCGATGGTTTCTTAGCTTTGTTGTGGTAGACAATGAAACTTGAGAGTCGATCAGCAAAAAACGAATGCTACCGAAGCGGCCATCTTGGAATGAGCTGCAAACGCTGTCAATGGCTCTAACGTTTCACCGCCGTGTTCATTGTGGCCTTCTTGCGCAGTTGCACATAGGTTAACGTAGCTCACTCTTCGCCGGCTCTTTCCGATTTGATTTACAGATAAATCCACAGATTCCGGTCATAGATGGTCAATTCCAGAGGCGCAGTTGTCCTGCACGGCGATCTGAAAAACACAGTGCCTGATGGTTCAGTGCAAACTGACACAGTCCCCAAAATGGCTTAGTTCGACCGCCCCACTCCATCACGTGATCTCATTCTTTACGGGTAGCCTGGGAATTAGTAGTGGGGTATATACCATCAATAGGGTACCCCTCTGACGGATGTCTTTGTCAAACATCACCACTTCTGAAGAGGAAAATCCCTCGCCAAGCCTCGCAGTTTGGTCGGAATGATTCTTAGACTATAAGCAATGAAGAACTTTTAGAAAAGCAGCATTTCTCTTTATTTTCACAAAAATCGCACGTAGTGCTAAATGCCCAAATGCAGAACAAGCAGAAGGGTTATTTTGAATAAATCAGAATTAGGCTGCATTTAAAAATGGCACAAGGCAAGCGGAATATGGCAAGACGCTCTAAATGCTTTCTCTATCTTTCAATTCACGCTGATTTTTATATTTTGTTCCCAAGTAAGATTTATGTTTTATTGGCCAGCATGTTCCCATTATGCAACTTATGCAGAATATACGCATTTCACTTCAATGACCTGCCTTTAGCTATAAATGTAGCCTATCAACACGTAAAGCAAAAAAATAAATAAAAAATGTACATTCCTAACTTTTGCTCAGTTTTTTAGACTATACATAAAATGTGGTATTAAAATGCTTTCTGGTTAGAGGTAACAATCAGTTAGGCTATCTACACTCGATAAAGCAGTTGCTTTTATTCACACTCACTTTCTCAGTGGTTACAGTGAAGAAAAGTTGGGTGGTGAAATTTTACTCTCAGTGCACAGATGTTTCTAAATGTCATGCCGTAGAAGAGGCAAATATGTATCCTTTACAGTAATATTTTTCCAAATACAATATGTAGCCTGTGTAGGCTACACAGAAGTCACACTGAACCCTTGTCTCAAAATATGGCGTTCTAAGCCAAGCCATTTTTAGTAAATTGCCATTATGGCTACTTCATTGACCCGACTTGAATGTTGGGTTTATACAGCGGGGGGTTTTTTTCTTTCTTTTTTTCACTTTTCTTGTTTACAAATTCCAGAAACCGTTCACAAATTTTAGCATTTACCTTGATGACGTTCTTATAGTGTCAAGTTACATATAAATATTCAGTGATTATTAGATAATCGGTGAAATAGTGCTGGTGTTTTTCTCCGTAGCGCTGGACGGTAGTCTCCCTCGTTCAGCTGCAAACCACACGCGCAGTCCCTGCCATGACGTCAGCTGCTCTAATACAGGCACTTCAGCGAAAACAAAGAAGCTCAGCATGCTGGCGGAGACCCGAGGCACTTTAGCGTTAACCGTACCGGGTTCTGCAAAACCTTAAAGCTCCTTCGGTTACCATCTACCGTACCAGTTTCACACGTAATCTATGGCTACAATAAAAACATGCCATTAGCTCCGCGCATGAATCGAATTGATCAAGGTATACGCCAATTGTAGGCCAATTTCAAAGACTAGTGTCATTTTCTGACAAATATACCGATTTTATCTATACCTATTTATTTATTCCGACTACAGATGTGACTCATCAAAATGGCCGAATCTCAGTCGCCTAGCGGGTGTTAATGCAGCACGGAACCTTGAGCAACAACTCGAGAGATAGATAGCCTAATGCCCTCCTCTTCCAAAAACTGTAAAGTTATTGACAACTCCATAGCGTCTATGCATCATGGAAAACTACTCCAGTATTAAATACATTTGTGAAGAATAAATGCTTTCCACAGTTTCGTATTCCTTGCTTGATTAAATGTTGACTCGAATCTTATTTAGCCTACACATCAATAAGCTAACCATTTTAAAGCACAGGCTCTTTTGTCTTGTAATTTATTCGATCATTCTTAAGACTTTATATGAAGACGATTTAAAGCGATTTATTATAACATATATAAATGGCAAATAAAACGAGAAGATCTTTCAAAAATGACCATGCTCAGTGACTGCGTTTCCTCTTTTGTCTTACCTGTTGGGTTCAACTTTAATGACACTATTGATTATTGATTGTTTACTGATTCCACAAAATTGATTTGTTAAAGACTAGTGTCATTTTCTGACAAATATACCGATTTCATCTATACCTATTTATTTATTCCGACTACAGATGTGACTCATCAAAATGGCCGATTCTCAGTCGCCTAGCGGGTGTTAATGCAGCACGGAACCTTGAGCAACAACTCGAGAGATAGATAGCCTAATGCCCTCCTCTTCCAAAAACTGTAAAGTTATTGACAACTCCATAGCGTCTATGCATCATGGAAAACTACTCCAGTATTAAATACATTTGTGAAGAATAAATGCTTTCCACAGTTTCGTATTCCTTGCTTGATTAAATGTTGACTCGAATCTTATTTAGCCTACACATCAATAAGCTAACCATTTTAAAGCACAGGCTCTTTTGTCTTGTAATTTATTCGATCATTCTTAAGACTTTATATGAAGACGATTTAAAGCGATTTATTATAACATATATAAATGGCAAATAAAACGAGAAGATCTTTCAAAAATGACCATGCTCAGTGACTGCGTTTCCTCTTTTGTCTTACCTGTTGGGTTCAACTTTAATGACACTATTGATTATTGATTGTTTACTGATTCCACAAAATTGATTTGTGGACTGAATGGGAGCTGGAGGTCAGGACTTACAGATACAGCCGCTTTGAGTTTGTGTTTGGTTATGTCGTTGATGGTCTTAAATCGAATGATGACGAGTTCATGAATAAAAATTAATATTGTTCCATTATGATATTAAGCTATAAGCACACGAATGAAACAACGTGTGGAGAAAAAATATCAGTAGCCTATAGCCTATGTTAATATTAATGGTTTAATCATTCATAGAAATGTAACTTTACATTTATTGTCGGATAGCATGTATGTTAAGTCAACAACACCGTATCGCTCACTCGTCCATTTTTCCAGTGTTAAGACATTAATAAATTGTTTTTATTTTATTTGACGTGTGCCTTATCTCATCAGCTCAACATGTTTTAATAAGTAGCTACTCTGCTCATAAATAATATAATTTTGTTCTTCCTTTTCGATACTGACATTCTGTTTAGAAAGAAAAAAATCAAATAGGCTATAACTGATTAGATTTGTTTAATGGGATTGACTAAATGGAGTGGAAAATAGAAGTGCAATCTTCCAAGTGTAAATACAGAATTAGAAAGTGTAAAAAAGTTGTAATTATGATGCTTTTAAAATATATAACTCACACAAACGCACAAGTAAAACAAATATTCATAAAAAATGAGGCTATAAAGGCTATAAAAAAATAAAAAATAAAACAAAATGGAAATCAGACTAATTGTAGGCCTAACTGTTAACAGATCGCCAAAATAACCACAATGGGGTAAGGACAGTATAATCTTGTGAAAATACATTTTTTTAAATTTCCTATTTATTTAGAGCCGGTAAATTTGGTTTTTGCGCTATATTGATTAACTTAACATTTTAGGCGGTGGCAAATGCATGCTGCATGCTTTCTGTAGTATTTAAATTAATATAGACTATTCATGCCTACATTGCAGCAATATTCCAAGACCTAATTAACTCTATCAAGTGGTTAAACCTCAAACTGTTATTCTTTGGTTTAATTGCTCACAATTAAAAGGAAAAAAAGATAAAAGAAAGCCCAGCACTTTTCCCGTCACAGCTTACGTCCCTAAAGTTGGTCTGTACCGACTCAAGGACAAGAGTTTAACAAACAAAGAAATTGGCTAAATGAAAGATTTTCCATTAAACTGAAAGACAATGGGGATGTAGCCTATTTTGTTTCAGAATTCCGTTGTTAGTTAAATAAGGCTAACCCGTGACACAGACTAGAATAGGCTAGAGGCTATTTATGTCCTTAACCAAGCCCAAAGACGCCCTCGTGAGTTTCTCATTTACAGAAGTGTAAATGTGATTCTTCACCTTTTTAAAGTTTTCTCAAAATAATGTCACAGAATTAAACATGTTTGCATGAGCCTATGTCTTAATAACGACCAAATCAAAGCTAGGAAACAATTAACCTCCGTTAATTAAAAAATATATATAAATGATAATATACTAATCATACATAAATTATAGAAAAATAAGACAATTTTTTTCCAATACTTGTATTTATTGTAGACCATATGTAGGCTACCAGTGACCGCAAATGGCTGATACAATTAAATCTGCTTATATTAAATTAATTATTTCGTAGGCCTGCGTTTTAACAGTAGATTTGGTTTAGTTCTCCCTACTTTTAAAGATATGAAGTTTAGGCTAACTGTGAGCTTTCTCAAAGTTTTGACTGTCTGATGTCTGATCTTTCAATATTTTCACTCAAATATTTCCTTTGTCACAAATCAAACTTTGTCGAGAAAAACCCGATATCATGTGCTTAATATTAGCCACCACTGGATTGTTCACCCGAATACAGGCCTATTGCTGCCAGTATGAGAGTTTTCATCAGATGAACTTTTATCAGAACTTCATGCTTGCTGTCGAAAAGAAACGGGACTAGCCCTGGTTATGTGACCATCTTTTTAGACTGAGAACAGAGACGGTCGATGAATAATTGAAACTGTTTTGGTAGAATGTCAATGTCGCAAAATTGACCAACGATGAAAGGAGGTTAGGTTAATACTAAAGAGAAGTACAAACAACGCTACAAGGGAGGAATCATTTTTTCTCTCTCCAATCAAAACAAACAAACAAAAAAAAAACAATCTGTTCTAAAAGATAGTAGCTACGCTTCTACTGATAACATCACTTCTTTTACAAGAGATTACAATAAAAAGACAAAAGATAGGCTAGATAATGTCATAACAGATGTGGAAAAGGCTGTAACGAGGCCATATCAGCTTATTTATTAATTTGAACAAAAAAAATGCTACCTATCTAGCAGGACACATAATGCACATAATACTTGATTAATACTATTATGAAATATAATCGATACGGAGTCCTGAACGTCCCCTGGTAAGGTGTATATGACGCACCATGTCACTACCGAAGCTTTCATGCTTATTGGCTCGCGCTGTGGCGGCTACATGTGAAACGTGTGTAGCCTACGTAGAGCAGGCTGACTGAGCGATGGGCCCGTTTGAGCCGAAGGACGGGAAGTTACGCTAAATTGGCCTCATAACCAAGATTGTCCGAATATTGCTGCCAGTATGAGAGTTTTCATCAGATGAACTTTTATCAGAACTTCATGCTTGCTGTCGAAAAGAAACGGGACTAGCCCTGGTTATGTGACCATCTTTTTAGACTGAGAACAAAGACGGTCGATGAATAATTGAAACTGTTTTGGTAGAATGTCAATGTCGCAAAATTGACCAACGATGAAAGGAGGTTAGGTTAATACTAAAGAGAAGTACAAACAACGCTACAAGGGAGGAATCATTTTTTTCTCTCTCCAATCAAAACAAACAAACAAAAAAAAACAATCTGTTCTAAAAGATAGTAGCTACGCTTCTACTGATAACATCACTTCTTTTACAAGAGATTACAATAAAAAGACAAAAGATAGGCTAGATAATGTCATAACAGATGTGGAAAAGGCTGTAACGAGGCCATATCAGCTTATTTATTAATTTGAACAAAAAAATGCTACCTATCTAGCAGGACACATAATGCACATAATACTTGATTAATACTATTATGAAATATAATCGATACGGAGTCCTGAACGTCCCCTGGTAAGGTGTATATGACGCACCATGTCACTACCGAAGCTTTCATGCTTATTGGCTCGCGCTGTGGCGGCTACATGTGAAACGTGTGTAGCCTACGTAGAGCAGGCTGACTGAGCGATGGGCCCGTTTGAGCCGAAGGACGGGAAGTTACGCTAAATTGGCCTCATAACCAAGATTGTCCGAATGGGTAGTAGGTAGTAAACCTTCTCAAACATATATATATATAAAAAACTTTAAGCAATGGCTTTGCCCGAGATCCTTACGTTAGTGTTGTTCTCCGGGCTGATCGTTATTCAGCCTTTGCCAACATTAGCATGGGACGCAGACCTGGAGCTTTTCGACCTAGTGGAGGAAATCCCCCAAACCTTCTATGAGTTCCTGTCGGTTAATCGGGTAAGAGCAATTTGATGTAATTCGCAAGTTTGTCACGCTTGCCTTTGACTCGGTCATTCAAACGGTGTCTGTAAATGTGATATGCACTTAACTTGAACATATAACGTTAGCAGCGCGCCGACGTAGATTTATCGCAGGGTCCCCTATAGTGCGTTTACAGAGATTGCATTCTTATCAAAGCAACTCGAGCCGTTAGCTGAATAGCTTTCTTTAGCCCCACTATTGTGTCTCCCGACTCGTGGTAAACGGACTCTGCCTCCTCCGGAAGCTGGACGGCGGGGGCCACTGACAAAGAAACCTCCCGGCTGTGGGCCTGCACATCATAACATGACGTGTCATTACTTAGCTCAAAAATGAATGTTTTATAGTTTTGCTGTAATTTCACTATTCGGTTGCTAAGTCATATTTGATGCGTGGAAGAGCCCATGCCTTTATAATCATAGTCGCTATTCGTAAAAACTAGCGTTTGGTTACACTTTACTTCCTACAGCGTCAACCGTTAGTCAGGCATATAACGTTACCTTGCAGAAATTTGCTATCGATGCATTTCAGAAGAAATGCTAATTCTGTGCTAAAAAAGACTGTAGCTCGTTTTGGAACATGCTAGCTAGTTTCCAGCTAGTCTAAGATGGTTGTCAGCTAGTCCAAGATGGTTGTCAGCTAGTCCAGACTGGTAAACCAGCTACTGTGCTCCAGAAACCAGCTTAACCTTACTGGTATGATCAGCTGGTATCTGGTTTGTTGCTAGTCCAAAATAGTCTACCAGTTACAGCTGCCAGTGTGAGTTGCATATTACAGTTGACAACATTGACAGTATGTTTGTTGTGAGAAACTATAAAGGTGACAAGACATTCTGCAGCTTTTATTGCTGTTATTTCATTTTGCCTGAAATGCCAAAGAGCCCAAACACAGTCTGTGACTGTTTTCGTTTTTAAACAAACACTCACTGCAGTGAAGTCTCAGAGTATAAGCGTTCATGACTGACTGTCAATTAAATGTTTTTGACGTTTATGTTCTTGATTCTGTTTCTAACAGGATGCATCCTCATCTGAGATCAGGAAGGCATATAGAAAGCTCTCTCTTACATTGCACCCTGATAAAAACAAAGATGAAAATGCTGAAAACCAGTTTCGACAAGTAGGTGTTTTGTTAAGCTTGAATGAAAGTTCTCTTTGGCTTAATTTAGATCATGTTAATTGTTGCTTCTATACTTACCTTTTGGAATTCAGTGTATTACAATTAAAATATCTTCTCTGTTATCTCTTACTAGTTAGTTGCCATCTACGAAGTCCTCAAGGATGAGGAAAGAAGACAAAGGTGAGGTATTCTCATGATTTGCTTGTGGACTTTTTTTTTTTTTTTTTAATCCTAGACCAGCTGTTCTCAAGCTTTTTGACTTGAAGGCCTACACACACATTACACACTACTTGTTGTCCAACACGCTATTTAAAGATGTTTCTGCTATAATTATGGTGTTAGATTTCTATTTGTTTGTTTTTAATAAAAAAAATATAGTTGTTGAGATTTGTTGTATGTTTGTTTATTATTCTTATTATCATTTTAAAGTAAATTTTTCAATATAAATAATTTGAAGGCATCCTGACAGTTGCTAAGGCCTCCTGGTTAAGCACCACTATCCTAGTATAGCAGTGAAAAGTGTTTCTTAAACACAAATTCTTAGAGGTTCTTAAATAGTGATGAAATATTATCTTTAATAATTTATTGACATTATGCCCTTGAGTAAGATCCCTAATCACTGTTTGTACCAGTGTGACTATGACTGGGGTCTTTGAACTGAATGTTACAATTGCTTTTAACAATAGTTTATTACTAAACTCACAGATATGATGACATCCTGGTTAATGGGCTGCCGGACTGGAGGCAGCCTGTCTTCTACTATCGACGTGTTAGGAAGATGAGTAATGGAGAGTTGGGCTTCCTCCTCTTCCTCATTCTGACAGTGGGTCACTATGCAGTTATATGGTCCATCTACCTAGAGAAGCAGTTGGTAAGTGCTGAATTGTTGTATAGCACAGTTGTGGTCTTGTAATACTTCTGTATCTCGCCTACTAGCATCATGTTTAGCGACATGAAACTGTAAAGTCGATGTGCCTATGATAACAGACTGGAGTGCAATTCATTTAAGAACTTTGTGCAAGTATACTGCAACAATGGTGCTGTGAACTTCACATACTTTTTAAAATCCAGCATTTAATTGATCCTGATGAGCGTTCGTTTTCACAGTTATAAACATGACAGTTTTCTTCTGTAAGGGGGTTTGGCATTACAGCAGCTTTGTTTTCAACCGGACCGTTAAAGAACACGATGCACTCGTCTCCTGGAAATCCAGTAGAATGCAACTAATTAGATGACGACTTTGAAAATCCCAAAATGTTTCCCATTCCCATTCTGTAGGGGTTATGTCTGAGCTGCTATGTCTTGATTCTTCTCAGGATGAACTTCTGAGCAAGAAGAAGAAGGAGAAGAAAAAGAAGCAAAGCAGTAAGATAACAGATGAGATTAAGTCCTTGGCACAGGACAAAAATGAGAGGTAACCTAATAACCAGGGTTTTTGTGCATCTTAAAAAGTCTAAATTCACGTTTTCCTAAATGAATGCCATAAAAAGGAGTAAGAAAAACAGAGAAAGATATTCACTTATCTCATATTATCTTCGTTTTTTTTTTTTTTTTCAATACAAATATCTAAGTATCCTTAAGCCAATATGTGTTTATTTGAGGTGCAAAATAAAGATATAAAAACTTGTTTTCTCTTAAATTAAGTTGATATTTGTTCTTGTTTTGATAATAAACTTGCTTAATTTTGATAAATGTCTCAGAAAACCTCTGATCTTATGTCATTTTACTTAAGTAAGTGTATCTTGATTTAAGAATCTTTTGAACTGGAAAAACCAGACAAAAATACTGAGAAAGAACATCACTTTTTTTTTGCAGGTACAGTAAAAGTTATGGTTGTTTCATTGTTCTAGTCTTTGGGAGCAAGCTATTTATTATTAACGTTATTAAGCTGCTTTTTTGTGTGAAATGAATGAAAAAGTAATGGAGATCTGTTGGAAGTTTTAATTTTAAACTTTCAAGTGTTAATATTACAACTTATTGTTCCCTACACATTTACATTTTGTGAACATTGACATACTGTTGCCTTTATATTATTCCTTACATTTTCTTTACTTGGTTTTAAAAAGATCTTTAAAAAGTTTCTGCATAAAACCTGCAGAAACCATGAATAAAACTAGATGCTTTTTTGTAAACAAAGAAATGTTGACATTGGTACTCAGACTTACTTTCTTTTTTGTAGGTCTGACAGGCCACACTGGCATGACATTTTGCCTTTCAAATTAAGCATCTGGTTGTACTATTCAGTGAAGTCTCTCCCTCATATCATACAGGTACTTTTCCTCCAGATTTTATGTTTTTGAGATGCGTTTTCAAAATTGACACTCCCAGGCTAAAGCTGTAGCCATGACCATATGTTGTGTTTTTAGGATGTGAAGCAGTATTATAAAGATTATAAGGAAATGAAAGAAAAAGAGAAGGAAGAGGCAGAGGCTCTGGCAGAACAGGAAATGCAGCAGAGTAAGATCACGATCACACACAGTTATACATCTGACCTCGATCACACAGTTATACTCTGACCTCTGCACATATAGCCGTACACATTATTGTGATTGAGTTGTGACTATGTGATCCTTAATAATACGTGTTGTTGATGGATTTTGCTCCGCAGAAGAAAAACGGCCCAAGGTGAAGAAACCTAAAGTGGAGTTTCCAGTCTATGAACCCAATACAAATGCTGCTTTTGTGCCAATTTATGATCCGGGAACATCTATTGAAGATATTGAGGATCAGATGGATGACTGGTTAGAAGACAAAAAACAGCAGAAGAAGAAAGTAAGTGTTTGTCTCTGCTCAAAGGACATTGATTTAAATTGGAAGTATTGAATTAACCAATGGCTGGTGATGATTGTAGGCTCAAGAGTGGATGGAGGAGGATCTCAGCCAGCTCTCCCGCTGCATGGCCAAGTTTCCTGGTGGAACGCCAGGCCGGTGGGAGAAGATTGCTCATGAGTTAGGCAGATCAGTGACTGAGGTAAATCTGGAATTAGTACGGTTAACTTATGACTAGTAATTGACCCACAGCAGCTATAATGCTTATATATATTTGAACTGAACTGAATCAACGATGAACTTCTTTCAACTGAATAATGATTGTTTACTATTGTTTTTTTTTAGAGCTGCTTTATAAAGGAATTGAATTCTGAAAAGAATTGAATCACTGTTTAAAAGCAGCTTTACAATCAGTGTTGTGCAGAGAGCTATATAAATAAAGGGCACTTGACTTGTTATATATAATGATCTTCTATAATAACAGAAATGTCAGTTTAAGAAATTTACTAAAATATTTTATTTAGTTTTATTTCATATTGAATCAGTGTTACACATAACTACAAAACACGCATAACTAAATATTTTTTTTTAAATACATCTGTTTAATTTATATATATATATATATATATATATATATATATATATATATATAAATATGCACTCATGTGGATAGTAGCATTTCCTGACTGTTTAGTTTTGTTCACACAAGAAGAAAAATACCATTTAAAAAACCATTTAAAAGTTTGGGTTCAGAAATAATTGTAATAAGCAAGAATCGATTAAATTGATCAAAAGTGACAGTGAAATTTCTATTTAAAATATATGCTGTCCATTTGAACTTTCTATTCATCAAAGAATCCAGAAATAAATGTATCATGGTTTCCACTAAAATATTAAGCAGCACAATTGTTTTCAACATTGATGATAAGAAATGTTTCTTGAGTAACAAATCAGCATATTAGAGTAATTTCTGAAGGATCATGTGATACTAAGAACTAAAGTAATGGCTGCTGAAAATTCAGCTTTGCCATCACAGGAATAAAATGCATTATTTTCTATTGTGTTACATTTTACAGTTATTTTAAATTGTAATAATATTGCACAATTTTGCTTTTTTTCCCCCCCCTTTTTAAAAAAAATCAAATACGTAAAAAATGACAGTGGTACTTCACACACACATTTATGTACCAGTTTTTTTTTTTTTAATCAAATAAAAACTGGTACATAAATGTGTGTGTGAAGTACCACTGTAACCAAAAATGGTTTGGTATACCTTTACAGGTGACAGCAAAGGTGAAGCAAGTCAAAGACGGTGTCACCAATACATCAGGTAAACTATTTATCAAATATTTTGAATCAAATTCCACCTACAGTCTATGATTTATCACCTACTGTGGTGTATTATCAGGCATGTCTTTCAGAACACTTCTCTCTCTCTTTGTCTTTATTTCCAGGGTTGGTGAAGCTTTCTGAGCTGAAGGGTGGTGCAGTGATGGGAAAGAGTTCCAGAGCCGTCACCGTGCCAGACAGTCTGATGACCCAGCGAGAGGACACCTTCGAGCAGCAGCTGGAGGATTCAGCAGAGCCTGCTGGAGCAGAGGACTCTGAGAGCAAAGCACTCAGAAGACGGACGAAAAAGTCTGCTGTCGGGAGTGCTGGAGCCGGAGCAGCGGAGGAGAGAGTGAAAGGACGCAGACAAAGAGACTTCGACCCCACAGCTGTAGATGACGACAGTGAAGATGAGAAGAAACCATCAGCCTCCAGAGAAAAACCCAGTGCTGCTGAAGATGTCTGGACCCAGAACCAGCAGAGGCTCTTGGAGCTGGCCTTACAGCAATACCCACGGGGCGCCACTGAACGCTGGGACAAGATTGCTAAGGTGGTGCCTGGGAAAACCAAGGTGAGCATTCTCACCGACAATCATTGGAAAATTTATTTAAATTAACATTTAACTGCATATAAAAGCTGGATTTCATATTAATTAATGAATTGAGTCTCTTTAACCTATTTAGGAGGAGTGCATGTCCCGTTATAAACTGTTGGCGGAGCTGATTCAGAAACGGAAGCAGGCCAAGAGCTGACTCCTGGTCTTCAATATTTCACCGTACCTCTCACCTGCTTGTTATGTGCCTTAATCCAACCCTACATCCTGTTGTCAGACTATGTGCCATGTTCAGTCTGAATCGTCAGCATTACTCATTGGAGAGATCCAAACTGCACATTTAAAGGTTTTATTTATTTTAAAATCTCTTTCAGATTGTAGATAATCAACTTTAAAATTCTGTAATTATTGCAATAGAAAATGCATTTGTCAATAGCTGCATTTTCATGTTATTTCCAGTTGTCGGTGATAATGGCATAGGGAGTTTATTTTTATTTTTAAAAATACATTTAATTTAGGCTTAATTAGGAATAGGTACATTTTACACCCTGCTGAGGACAGTTTGATTTATAATCGGCACACATATGAAAAGAAGTCTGCTGCCCTCATGTGACTATGAGTGGAGCTACATTAATTGTTAATTGTTTTGTTTTTAAACATGTTTTACCATCCTGACTGGACACATTTTCAACTGTTCAAACCTCTGAATGTCACAAACATATGGCTTCCAGTCACACAGCTGTATATGACATTGTTCTATAACTGATTTAAGATCTGAGTATTAATGTCATTGATTGAAGGTTCATATTTTGTAAAAACAAATGCTTGCATTTAATGTGGTGATAATCTACAGGGAAATACTTGGAACAAATAAAGTAAACAGGAGAAAGAGAGGCATCTAAATCAATAAAACATCGCGTTATTCATTTTTAATCTACTTGAAAGTTATTTCAGATGTTAAAGTGTGATGTTCAACTTGAAATGATGGTCCAGATATTGTCAATATCTTTAACCCTACAAAGCCTACTGTATCATATTTGATACTTTAATTTCTAAGGCCTCTAAATTATCAACATGTTCATAACTTTGCTGAAAAAAACCTGCTGTACTCAATCTATACAATATTATGCCTTCTGACTCATAGTTAAGTCATTCTTGAGAAGTGGGACAAAACGGTGCAAAATTTAAAAAATAAAACCTTGTACACAGACAAATGAAACTACATGTATGTATCTTATATGTACTAAAAGCTACTGAGCTATGCTTTGATACAACCTCCCAACTTTTCTCTTTTTTAACAAAATGTGCTTTTTTACGGTGGTGACATCTGATGGTGTTGACCAATTTGGCATTTCTTTCACAAAACCAATGGATTTAAAATATTCTAAAACTAAAACTTAGCAGAGCCTGTCTGACACTGATGTGCTCTTTAGAGGTGAACTGTGGCAAGAGGGTCCTTTAGAGTGACAGCTGCCCCTGATATTCCCTGATTTTATGGCATTTTATTGAATGTTCATACTTTTTAGCAAGTAAAAAGTCTCATTTAGTCTAAAAAAACCCCTTCAGGTACATATTGCTAGTTATAATAAAGAAGTCATTTACTTAGGCTACATTACAAACTATCAGAATTACGTCTTACTTTTTGGCCATATAAATAATAACAACCATACCAAATTGCATATTTCTACTGAGTTTTGGCCTCTGAATAAAATGTAGATGTGTTTTTTCCCTCATTGAGCTATGTGAGCCATATAAGCCTGATGTATCAAATATGGTGCATAATCTAAAACACAATGTTTATTATTATTATTCATGAATCTGACTATTATTTTACATGGCCAGATTTACAGGGTTAAAAAGATGAATGTTTATCCCGTTAGACATCCATAAAGCAAGGCTTAGATCAGATACTTTTTTATATAGCACAATACTTAGAAATGGAATAAACAAATTTACCTTCCAAGATTTTTTTATGGTAAATTTGTTCATATAATATTTTAGTCAATTTAATTTTAGTCGAGACCAAGGCTGGTCGTGTTGTTGTCCAGCAGATGGCTCTCTTACACTCGCTTCTTATTCTTTACACAACAAGAGCATCTTTTGTAACGTAAACAAGTTAGAAGACCCCACCTCTCTGTAGTGGCGGAAAAATAAGTTGTTAAAAAGTCGTGGGTATAATTCAAGGGCGGTATTACTCTCCACGAAGAAATATTATGTTTTTAATTCGTTTCTATTAGCACATAGGCCCACTGAACAGCGACTCTAACGTTAGCTAACTTTGCTAACTTCACACCGTGGCAAGCGCAATATCAACGATATAACCATTTTTAGCTTACAAAAACGAAAGGAACATAATAGTTTTGAATTCTTAGATCAAAAAAATGTCTCTTCTGAGGGATCACAAGACTTTGCGTATTTTGCTCATTGCTCTTTCTCAATTTGCTTACGTTGCTGCTTTGATTATCAATGCACTCGCGGGACCAGGAAAAGGTACGTACCAGGTTAATTTATGTAACCTACAGATGTATAATAAATAAGTCATATATGCATCTAATTTCTCGTTGGCTTTTAAGGTCCATTTCAGCGCAGCACTGGAAATATATCAGACAGATATCAGACAGAGATCACTCCTGCTGGATGGACCTTCTCTATATGGGGGGTCGTCTATTCCTGGCTCTTCCTGATGAACGCATATATCCTTACCTGGCTTTGTAGAGGGTACTTCAAACCACACACACTCCACTCATATCAACACTTTGCTTATTCACACTGTTTGAAAGCCATTCATTGTAGTTTGACAGTCTTCGCCTGAATTATTGGCTGTCAGGTTGTACTCAAGTCCAGCAATCCTGCCCTCGGAATTCTTTCTCTCATGGATCATCAACATGATTCTGAACAGTACCTGGCTGGTCTTGTGGGATAGAGAGTAAGTTGTGGGCAGCCAACATATTTTGTGGCATAATCATAGTTTTGCATGGTGCCTCAGAAGGTCACGTGTTTGTCTTTTATTGATTCAGATTGATGATTCCTGCCCTGATTGTTCTTGCCCTGATTGCTTTCACCAACTACCTGATGATCTTCTTCTCTTGTCTTGGTCTGCGAGCTCATGGATCTTGGCTTAAACAGCAACATCCAAAAGACCTCTTCTGCATCATAGTGTTGGTATGCATTGAACATCATTTTGGAATCGCTTTGGCAAGAGGCAGAGTATTTATTTCTTTTGTATTTAATCATTTATTTATTATTTTTAATGAAATGAACATGACCACTGAACCTGAACATTATATCTCATATGTAAGGTATTTAAATGCACAGTATTAACAAAAGATAGCAGGTAAATTAGGTGCACAACAGATTTGAAATGTTTGAAATGACCATGTTATATGTGTACCTCAGGTTCAAAATGGCATTGCCACTTATGCAACATGGACAACTATTGCCACACTGCTCAACTTCACTATTGTGTTGGATCTGGCGTCAGTTTCCCCAACACATGCTGCTACTGCTTCTTTATGCATACTTCTGTTGGAAGTAATTATATGGTAATCATCATTTATTTTCTGCTATAATTTTGTGATATGGCTCAATGACATTTTTTGTTTAGATCCGTTTGTTTATCTGTTATTACCATATTAAGGTGTTTGGCATTTTGGCTTTTATTCTTATCTCTAAGAAAACAAAACATAAAGAAAATGCAATTAAAAACTGGAAATGATGTCATGAGCATGTGTCAAGATTATATAAAATAATTTGAACATTTTATGACGAGGCAAGTTTAGCTGTCATGTGGTGTGACTCTCTAGAGACGTCATAATATTTATGAATGAATAATACATGAAATTTGTAAAAACGCTGAAAATATATATTTAAAATTGTTTTAAAAATAATGATTAAGATGTGTATACATATGTATGGTTAGGTTAAGAGTAATAAATTATTACTTTTTACTTGTTGGTTACCCCACATGACATTTTTAGAGAAACCTTTCTTGAAAATGGTATAAAACTAAATCATTAAAAAATGTCTTTCATTTGTGATTGACTCATATTTAAGGTACGTGTTCTTATGTGTTCTTCTACAGGTTTACAGTTGAAAACTTTCTAATAGAGAAGCACGTCCGTTACATCCTCTCGGTTTACCCTGTGATTATCTATGCTCTAATTGGAAGCCTAAGCAAGCATTACATTGCCGCGGGACCTGGCCGGAATGCCATCTTTTCAAGTTAGTCAATGATAAACACATCCATGTCGTTTTGGTTAACTATAAATATAGCATAGTTAAAGCACAAACTCATAAAAATGTTACATATTAAGGCTGCATTGTTGTCACTGTGCTTATAGTGTCATGCTTTTATTTTCCATAGTGATGCTTCTGGTGTTGGCCTGTATTTTGTTAGTGGTGCGCGTGGGGCTGGTGGTTTGGAGACACGGGACTCTGCCTCTCTTCCGTGAAGTAAGTCCTGAGGTCCTGATGTCACCAAACAGCGGCACTGATAAATAACCATACATCATAAATACTAAACACTCATGAAAACTTCAAAGATGACGTGCCCTAAACGGTAACCCTTCCAGGTGTGCAGTACCTGCATGAATGTATTTCGGCTGGAACAGATGTCTTTTTCAAAGTATTATGGAAAATATGCATGAAACAGCATACGGTAACAACATTATATCTATTCTGAGCTTGAGCCAGGCCATGTTCAGGGTATTAAATGTGCCAGTTTTGTTCTATGTTACTCTTACCATTCTAAAGTTGAAATAAAAGTCTGCATTTATTTGATCAAAAATACAATAAAAACAGCAGTATTATGAAACACTATTATGCACAACAGCTTTTTATTTCATTTTAATGTTTTATAATGTAATTGTGTGTATGCAGATATATTCAGTAACTTGTGACCAAAATATCAGTATTATACCTGAACCTGACAGTACATTCATTTGCTTGTTACCTTTTTGCATGTCTTTATGAATTAACGTTAACATTTAATATTTTAGCAATTCAAAGCAAAATAAGCACAAATAAGGAAGCAATTTATTACAGTATCAAAAGCAGTATATCATACAAAAGCCGACAATAATCATGATACCATGTTTCAAGAGTAAGTAAAGACAAAAAGATCAATAAAAAGTTGGGATTTTGTACTTTTTTTAAGTTTATTTTTTAAAGATATAGCATTTATAAAAAGCTCATTTATGAATATTTAATAAAATACCTGAAATGCATCAATTGTCATTGTTAATGATCACTAAAAATGTAACACAGACGTTGCATGATACACACTAGGATGAATGATTCGTGAGAAACAGCTTTTTTGTATGTTTAGTTCAAGTGCTCTGGAAACCACCTTGGTGTTGATTGCCAGCCTCTGAGACCATTGGTCTTTCAACAGCGATTACAGAGACATTCAGGGTTGCCACACAACATTTGTGTCTGGTGAATATACACGCTTTGATCACGGCTCTTCTTGTACATTTACTTTGGTGTGGATGTGAACTGAAGCATCTTGTCATGCATGTTGTTGCCCTTTTGGAATGTGTGTGTCTCCTGGCAGCAGCTGCAGCAGGCTTGACCCTGTGTACTTTGGCTTGTTCACTACAGGATGAATTACTTATGAGAAACTAAAAGACAAATAAAGGACATTTTTTCCTCCCAGGAGATGAACATCCCCTCCATTTCAGACTCACTTACCCTGTGCTTAAATAGTATGCTAAGAATCTTTTCTTTGTCCTGTTTAAATTATTATTTTATCTTTTAGACTAACGAAACAAATGTTGCATTAAATATTGAATTTAATGACAAAAGTATGTATTATTCTGACTACTGCTGCTCTTTATAAAATAAACAACAGTTGTGTGCAAGAAATCCCCTATTCACCTGGGTTAAGTTATGTCTTCTCTCTTTTGAACACTTTATCACTTGGGACTAAGATCTCTAGTGTTCCACTAACCTGCTGCACAGCAGTAACCAGACAGACTCTAGACAATGCATTTGAATATGCTTTAATCACGGCCGGGAGGACCTCATATCAATCACAGACTATCTCCACGACAAAGAGTATACAACAGTTTATATAGCAGCATGACAAAGATGACATGATTGATTACATAATTTTTCTCTAAAACCCCTCTGTTAGTGGCAAAGCTAACTTGGATTTCCTTCATGTCTCAACACAATATGCAACAAAAATATAGCATATTGAGACTTATCACATAGTTAAAGGGGTCATATGATGCTTTTTTAAAGATCATTATTTGGTGTATTTGGTGTAACAGAATATGTTGACATGCTTTAATGTTCAAAAAACACATTATTTTTCAAATACTGTACATTATTGTAGGTCCTCTATGCCCCGCCTCTCTCAAACACTTCGTTTTCTACAAAGTCCCTCCTTCCGACAAGCGCAGTCTGCTCTGATTGGCCAGCTGACCCAGTGCATTGTGATTGGCCGAACACCGCAAGCACTCGTCGGAAATGTAACGCCCCTTACCATAATCACGAGCTTCATCTTTCAAAATAAATGTAAAGACAGAGCCCGAAAGGGGAACAGAGTCTTGTGACAGACACAGTGATGAATATGTGTTTGCAGTACACAAGCCACGGTTAAGACTCCACTGTGATGTCTCTCTCTCTCACGCACACACACACACACACA
>NW_015505184.1:6051145-6051637 GCF_001515645.1 Sinocyclocheilus grahami
TGTAGTCAAGTCCAGCTTTGTCGAGTCCAAGACCAGGACTAGTCGAGACCGAGTCAAGACAGAGTCCAAAGAGGTTCGAGTCCAAGTCAAGTCCAAGTCAAGACCAAGTCCAAATGAGAGAAAAAAAAGAGGATCCTCTTCAAGACCACATACTTAACTATTGATAATGTATGTGATGGGAGAGACAGCATATCTCCTATTCTAAGAAAATCATTTTACATTATTATTTGTAATGATCAAAAAGCATGTGCAAAGTAACAACTCTGTAGGACAGGGGTCTCCTAGCTAGATCCTGGAGGGCCAATGCCCTGCAGAGTTTAGCTCCAACTGGCCTTAACACACCTATCCTATTATAGCAGACATATCCACTGATTTGCATTGATTTTGCCTTTCTAATAGTCCTGCACGATATGAGAAAACATATATGAGGATAACAGTGGAGTTTTTTTTTTTTTTGCAATGATGATTACTTGTGATAAATAAATGAATAAT
>NW_015505184.1:6051647-6066220 GCF_001515645.1 Sinocyclocheilus grahami
CCAGAGTTTTGTTGAGTGCTGAATTCTGCACTCTGGCGCCTAAATCCACCAACTCTGCTATTTCATAGCACGTTTCGGTGCCCATTGCTAAATAACATGTTCATACTGCAATGACAATGAAAATACGATTCATCTTTCAGCCCTATTTCTAACCTCATAAAAAGAGTCGGAAACACTTTACAATAAGGTGTCATTTGTTAACATTAGTTAATGTATTAACTAACATGAACAAACAATTAACAATATATTTATTACACTATTTATTTTTGTCTTTGTTAACATTATTTAATAAAAATACAGTTGTTCATTCATTGTTTGTTCATGTTAGTTCACAGTGCATTAATGTTAACAAACACAACTTGTCATTTGAATAATGCATTAGTGAATGCTGAAATTAAAGTTAACTAATATTAATAAATGCTGTAGAAGTAGGTGTAGACGTTAATAAAACACAATCTAACAGGTAGAAAATTAAATTAGAAACATCTAAACTTTTCAAAACACAGCAAGTGCACCGCGGTCATGTGACAAGAATCAGCTTCTTCCTTTCCCGTAACAAAATTGAAAGCTAAGCCAAGACGGAGAAACAGCTGATCATAGCTGAACAAGGATAGCCATTTTTTAAAATAAATTTAGTAGTAGAGCTACTGCAAGGGATTTTTAGTGCTGCAAATCCATTTATCCTTTGCTGAAACTTCCGCGTCGAGAGCGCAGGTCATAGTTGCTTAGCAACGGCAGACGCCACGGGAGCGCACGCATAGAGCGAGAAGGGTATAACTGCAGCCTGGAGATCTCCAAATGGGGGCGGGAACTCCAAAACGGGGTGGGAGCTCCAAAATAGCTAATAGGTGGGAGCTTCCTCCCATTGACAGACAGGCACATGACACGCAAGCTCAATTTTTCCCTCAATCCACTTCAGTGCAAACTCTGCCCCACAGCTGATTCTAAAGTTTTTATTGGTTGTGTCAATTAAAGTGTTGATTTCCTACACTATGCTACAATAAATGCTAACCCCCTAAGCCTAACCCACACCTGACCCTAACCTTAACCAGTGAACTTGACTGTACGGCGGGATTGGTGCTGAATAGCGTGGTAAAGAAAGATGCAGTTCAGGAGATAAACAGTTAATAAGATTATGTGATATGAGATCGTTCCGTAACTCCCCAACCGGACCTCACCGGACAATGGCACCTTTTTAGTTACACCCAGCGTCACCCCCTCCTTCCCTGTGAATTTCGTGCCCCAGGATGCCCCCGTTGCTTAGAACAAAGCAATAGAGTAAAATCTTTCCCCTGAGCTGCCCTGGGACGGCTTGCGGGAGAGCTCGTGGGTGATTCCCGTTTATATCATTAAGCAAAGGTTCAAACTCCAGTCTGAACAACACTGGCCACGAGCTTTGGGCTTTGCTCTCACGGAGAATATTTATTTATATAGCATATTTTATTTTAGATTAACTAGAAACAATGTTCAATTTATAAAGTTTTATTTTGAAATGCAAGTCAATAACAATTGGCTGGAGCCACAGCCAATGGTGAAAGTCCTTGCGGTGAGGAGACCCCGCCCCATTTTGGAGGTTCTGCCCACTTTTGGAGTTCACGCCCCATTTTGGAGATCTCCGGTCTGCAGTTATATCTACTTGGATAGAGCGCAGGCTACAGAGGGCTTTGGAAAGAAGGAGAAAGCGGCGCGCCTAGCGTTTTCCACGCGTTTTCAGGCGCGACATGCAAATGTGGTTTTGTTTTGAAGGAGAAAAAAGAGACCAAGACCGGACTCGAGTATTACAGCCCTAGTACAGATACTCAAAAAGTGTACTTAAGTACAGTACTCAAGTAAATGTACGTAGTTACTGTCCGCCTCTGCATAAAATGCATTGCTGTTCTGTTGTAAGTCATCTTAAAGATTCCTAAATGCATCTACTTTCGGAAGGCCAAATAAAGTGCTTTTGCTTTCGCCTAGAAACACACAGCGTCTTCCTGACATGGCTGCTTCAACTCTAACTGCGGTTACTGAAACCGCCTTCTTTCTTTGCTGGAGATCTCCAAATGGGGGCGGGAACTCCAAAACGGGGTGGGAGCTCCAAAATAGCTAATAGGTGGGAGCTTCCTCCCATTGACAGACAGGCACATGACACGCAAGCTCAATTTTTCCCTCAATCCACTTCAGTGCAAACTCTGCCCCACAGCTGATTCTAAAGTTTTTATTGGTTGTGTCAATTAAAGTGTTGATTTCCTACACTATGCTACAATAAATGCTAACCCCCTAAGCCTAACCCACACCTGACCCTAACCTTAACCAGTGAACTTGACTGTACGGCGGGATTGGTGCTGAATAGCGTGGTAAAGAAAGATGCAGTTCAGGAGATAAACAGTTAATAAGATTATGTGATATGAGATCGTTCCGTAACTCCCCAACCGGACCTCACCGGACAATGGCACCTTTTTAGTTACACCCAGCGTCACCCCCTCCTTCCCTGTGAATTTCGTGCCCCAGGATGCCCCCGTTGCTTAGAACAAAGCAATAGAGTAAAATCTTTCCCCTGAGCTGCCCTGGGACGGCTTGCGGGAGAGCTCGTGGGTGATTCCCGTTTATATCATTAAGCAAAGGTTCAAACTCCAGTCTGAACAACACTGGCCACGAGCTTTGGGCTTTGCTCTCACGGAGAATATTTATTTATATAGCATATTTTATTTTAGATTAACTAGAAACAATGTTCAATTTATAAAGTTTTATTTTGAAATGCAAGTCAATAACAATTGGCTGGAGCCACAGCCAATGGTGAAAGTCCTTGCGGTGAGGAGACCCCGCCCCATTTTGGAGGTTCTGCCCACTTTTGGAGTTCACGCCCCATTTTGGAGATCTCCGGTCTGCAGTTATATCTACTTGGATAGAGCGCAGGCTACAGAGGGCTTTGGAAAGAAGGAGAAAGCGGCGCGCCTAGCGTTTTCCACGCGTTTTCAGGCGCGACATGCAAATGTGGTTTTGTTTTGAAGGAGAAAAAAGAGACCAAGACCGGACTCGAGTATTACAGCCCTAGTACAGATACTCAAAAAGTGTACTTAAGTACAGTACTCAAGTAAATGTACGTAGTTACTGTCCGCCTCTGCATAAAATGCATTGCTGTTCTGTTGTAAGTCATCTTAAAGATTCCTAAATGCATCTACTTTCGGAAGGCCAAATAAAGTGCTTTTGCTTTCGCCTAGAAACACACAGCGTCTTCCTGACATGGCTGCTTCAACTCTAACTGCGGTTACTGAAACCGCCTTCTTTCTTTGCGTGCACATTTGGGCGGCATTATGCTAATATTTCCACATAGTGAGGTAGATATGTGGGGGCGTGTTAGAATGAGCCGTTTTAAGGGGTGTGGCAGAGTCTTAACTTTGATAAAGAATATCTCTTTGGTTTTGAGACTTTAGTCTTTGCAACTTCAGGGATCTTATCTATGCACAATCAGCTTGTAACACTCCAAAGAGAAAGGAAAACTTGAAATCGCATCATATGACTGCTTTAAGGGGTTACTTAGGGATAATATTTTGACCCACCTGAAACTCATCAGAATTTTTTGTAACAGGTATTATACAAGCATATTATCTTTTCAGTATAACTTTAAAACAAAGCATTATTTTCTATTTATTTTACAGTGCAATATATTTTTATCAGAAAAGCTGAGCAACACGTTATCAAGCTGTACCTATTCAAATTTACTGCAGATTGCTGCACAAAAATATACATTTGAATGTGGTGAACTCATTTAATGAAATAGGTCTATATTAAGACACTCCATTACAACGCATCAGTTCTTTCTTTGAACTGTCATTTTTGTATGAGAGCAATTTTACATTATTTTTTCAATTATTGCTTCAGCTGGCTTGCTCGCATGTAAAGCCACTTGCTCCGTAATTGACATAGTCCTCTTCTTGACATCTGTCCCTTTGGAAATTTTCAGTTATTTCTTTCAAACTTGTTTCTAAGTGATAAACCAAAAATATCAGGGCGATGTCGATGACCAAGACACTGAACAAGAAGTAGCGATACCATTCGCCAAAAGTGCCTTGAAAAAAAAAAAAACAATGACAAAGGTGGATGAAAATATGTGAAGTACAGTATTGATTGATATTAAAATGATTTGAACATGACATCAGATAACAACACGCATTAAGGCACAAAAAGCAGTGAAAATAAATGTATGTCTTACCACATATCTCTTTTGCTGTCATATCTTCTCAAAGTAAAACTGGAATATTTAAATACATATATTTATAAAATGACATGTACTTGCAAATTCACTTAAATGTGTTAAATTAAAAAATACAAATGTTACCTTAGCCTAAGTAGACTCAGTAGTACTAACCAGCATCATTCAGCAGCAACAATGAGGTCTTGTTTCATACTAATCTAAAAACGGTGTTAAAAGACACTTCCTCTATGGTCAAGCTGAAATTACGAGTCCTATATTTAGTTTCGGAACTGAAAGTAAGTATTGCTGTATTGCCTCTGGAGATTCTCCGTTGTCATTTCAATGTGTAGAATTATTGTAAGCTGGATGTGTTGCACTATTACTCATGGTAAACTGTAAAACAATTAATGTAAAAATACATACAGTTTCCTACATTAAAATACTGCTATTTAAATAAACATGTAAATTTACTGCTGATAATCCATAAATCAAGCACTTGCAGTAAATTTACAGCATTTAACAGTAAACTGAGAAGAAGAAAAAAACGTCTCGCACTGTAAAAATTAGCACATGGGGTGTTGCCTCTTCAACGCCAGCTCTCATTGTCCTGCAGAAAGGCAGTCAACTTGTTGCAACAGAGAAACAAATTGAGCTGACTAAAATATCACTACAGGAAAGCAACCACGGAGCTGTAACTTGTGATGAAGACTTCAGTGCTTCAGTGTAGTGCAGAAGTAAAAATGTGGTAAAAGGAAAACAAGGTGTTTTTTTTGTCCCTTATTGTGTTTATGTCCAACTATCTCACTATCACAGTATTTCCAACCTAATGGAATTTTATTTATTACATCAATGTCACAACTGTAAGTAACACACAAGATGATTGTCAGTCATTAAGCCTGAGATTAGATTTCACAAACACCCCTTTTCCACCAGCATGAACCGGGTGCTAGTTCAGAGCCAGTGCTATTGCTGGTTCGGAGTTTTGCAAATAAAGAGGATTAGCTCTCTTTAGAGTTTTGCACATACCTTGATATTGATAGTAGACCATCAAAAGACTCGGCTAATAACGCACTTAAGTAAGAAAAATCTAGTCATTGTTCCCATGTGTATTTTTGGGTGTGACTGAAAATACAAAAAGTTATTTCCATTTCAACTGATGACAATGATGACATAATGTAACTAGGAGTTATTGAATGAATCAATTAATGTTTAATAAACTATTGCTCCACACTTTATGAATGAAGTGTGAAGTGATAATCATAAATCTGTTTTTCACTCGGCTCTTGGTCAATCGTGCCACCCAGATGTATGATATTAGAGATTTTTTCATAGCGGAAACGTTAAGGAAATATACAGGAAATAAATAATATTATTTCAATTTAAATAAATATCGTCACCACTTTTTCACATGAGGCCGGGCTAGCGTGAGCTGAGGCGGCAGGGTCAAGAACGGCACGCCCGGCGGATCCGACGAATGAGCGGCAACCACATGTGACGGACCCCGGGCTGGATTCTGCTTCGTCCACGGTGAAAGTTGATGTATTCCCTCGGCGACCGAGATATATCCAGCTGCAGACCCGCAGCACAGCAGTTTCAGAACCGCAGTCACAGAACCGCAGCCACAGAACCGGAAGTGAGGGGCGGAGTTATTGACGACGAGAGAGCACGGTGAGTATTCTGTAATGTTTTTGCGATCATATTTTTAATAATTATCGTATATATTACGTTAAGCATTTATCAGCTAAGTACTTAATGTGTGCTTGACTTTATTATCCTATATTGAAACTTGAATTTGTTGTCACACTTTATAGTATATAACTTTTTTATGTGGATGTTTCGATTTATTTTCGGATGCATGCTGTAAATGGGCCTTGTGGTGAAGTTTTGAAGACGTTTATTATTCATAAAAATAAATCGTTTGCTTTAATTTCCTCTGTTATATGCATTGTTTGTGTGTTAATATCACCTTGTAGTTTAGTTATTTTAATCCCATTTGTCATCATTGAGATAATTGTGTGTGGCTTCATCTCTTGTAGAGACATATAAGGATTCAGAGAGGTGACACATTACCTGAGCTGTAGCAGTGCAACACGTGTTACAGCAATTACCAGCAGTTTTCTGCTTGACCAGCATGTTTAAGCCAGCCAAACTGGTCAAATTAAAAAGTCATCTTCAAATCCACTTCAACATGCAGTTGTCTGTGGAGGTATGAATATCTTGAGTTGTTTGTTTAATGTACTCACAATTTATTATTGCATAATAGTTTACCTGTGTACTTATTTAACACCTTAATAATCACACCAATAACTGGTTGCAAAAATGTATAGTATAGTCTAAAATAAATAAATAAGGAACAAGGAAGTTTTTTTGTGCTATTTACAGGGAGAACATTCTTATTTTTTGTTGTTTTCCAGTACATCTTGTCTTGGGAGCACCCTTTGATTTTACATCTGTAAGTAGTTATCAGTTAAAGTAATTGACCTTTATGATGTTGTAGCAGTTGATATTTAAAGATTTCTCTATGTGTGTGTCTTCCCGTGTGACATTCCAATCATACGGAGATGGTGGACTCCAGATGGTTTTCTCTGAAAGGTACTGGACATTTCCTCCAGCACACCATTACATCTGCACCCCCTTCTGACCAATTTGAAATTAACCAAGATACATGTATATTACAGTGCAGAAACCCTACAAGAGGCCCTTCCAATTGGATAACAGGCTACGCTTGTGAGGTATGTCTCAAATCTACAAACCCAATTCCAAAAAAGTTGGGACACTGTACAAATTGTGAGTAAAAAAGGAATGGAATAATTTACAAATCTCATAAACTTATATTTTATTCACAATAGAATATAGATAACATATCAAATGTTGAAAGTGAGACATTTTGAAATCTCATGCCAAATATTGGCTCATTTTGGATTTCATGAGAGCTACACATTCCAAAAAAGTTGGGACAGGTAGCAATAAGAGGCCGGAAAAGTTAAATGTACATATAAGGAACAGCTGGAGGACCAATTTGCAACTTATTAGGTCAATTGGCAACATGATTGGGTATAAAAAGAGCCTCTCAGAGTGGCAGTGTCTCTCAGAAGTCAAGATGGGCAGAGGATCACCAATTCCCCCAATGCTGCGGCGAGAAACTGTGGAGCAATATCAGAAAGGAGTTTCTCAGAGAAAAATTGCACAGAGTTTGAAGTATCATCATCTACAGTGCATAATATCATCCAAAGATTCAGAGAATCTGGAACAATCTCTGTGCGTAAGGGTCAAGGCCGGAAAACCATACTGGATGCCCGTGATCTTCGGTCCCTTCGACGGCACTGCAGCACATACAGGGAATGCTACTGTAATGGAAATCACAAAATGGGCTCAGGAATAATACAATGAAACTAATTACTGTTTAGGTCTACAACTAAATTACACAAGATTAATGTTTATAAAATGCTTAATATGTCATTATAAAATGCATACATGCATAAAGTATGACGTATCGTGTGTAATAAAAGCAAATTACCCCTTAAAACCATAAGGTGGCGCTACTATGTTAAAAAAAATGTAAGCTCCGCCCCTCACTTCCGGTTCTGTGACTGCGGTTCTGTGGCTGTGGTTCTGAAACTGCTGTGCTGCAGGTCTGCAGCTGGATACTATTGCGGCGACCAGCACAGATCAGCTCTAGGCATGACGAAGTGGATATCGTCCTCTTTTGGAAGACCAAACAAAGTAGTTTCGCTTTCACAATGAAGCACACAGCATCTTCACGACATGGCAGCAGCAACAATACTACAGCGAGAATAAAAGTTACGCCTTCTTTCTTTGCGTGAACATTTGGGCGGCGTTATGCAAATCTTCCCACATCGTGACGTAGACATGTGGGGGCGTGTTAGAACGAGCCGTTTTAGGCAGGCGTGGTTGACTCTTAACTTTTATAAAGAATATCTCTTTGGATTTGAGACTTTAGTCTTTGCAACTTTGCAGATCTTCTTTATGCACCAAGAGCTTGTAACACTCCAAAGAGAAAGGAAAACTTGAAATCGCATCATATGACCCCTTTAAATGAACCAATGATGTTTTTGCTTCTTTCATGTCTATATACAGTATATTTGTTTTCACAGATCTTTGGCCAGTATTATGCTGGAGTGTAAGTCATTTAATGCATGGTAAGTGAATTGTCTGTTTCACACCTTTCATTTTAGCCACTTAATATCAATAGATAAATAACAAAAATGGAGCATAGATTGCAAAAATTGTTGACTTTAGTCTTTTTCCAGTTGCCTGTATAAATTCTTTGCTTGCAATATTATAGTAATGATGAAAGGTGCAATTTCACGTGCTGGTACAGCACGACATAAAATCAATGCATCTCTGTAGTAAATGGTTTGATTTGAAGTAATGTAGCATGTATATATTATTTTGACAGATCTAAGAGTATGTGAGGGCTGATAAGTTAAGAGGAATATCAGTTCTTTAGGACATGTGCACCATTTAACACCATTTTAATGTTTTTCACAATGTTAGTCACTTCTCTTGTTCTTCTGGCAGGTTCTTTTGAAAAGAAATGAATGTATAAGATCTCCATACTGTGGGTTGGCTAATCTATATTAGACTTTCTCCATTATACTTTCAAAATGATTGATTTCATGCTGAAAGCACATATGCATTTGCATATCCACGTTTTGTTTGACTCTATAGTTCTCCATAAATGAAAGAAGTCCCTATGAAAGCATTCACATTTATTAAAAATTCCCCATGCACTTCCAACAGTCAGTTACAGTGGTGATTATAAGAAGGCAAGAGCTCTCATATTTGTATTTGTGTTAGTTTGCATTATTGTCTTACTTGACATGTCACAATATTACATAACGTTCCTTTTAACTACAGTAGATAATTTAAGAGATCAGAAGCAGTTTAATGGGAAAGGAGTAGAAGAAATCAGAAGCTGTGATATAGATGGCAAAAAAAGAGCATGGATGACAGTTTACAAGATTAGAGAACAATATCTGTGCCCTAAATGAAAAGAGCTGTGCGGACAGGTTAAAACAGAGAATGAGTCACTTATGGCTGTTATTCAGGGCTATGCTGCTGTTACTATAGACTACACACACTCACACACACCTATACTTTGGAAGTGCGCGTTTAGGACGTGGATCGACAGTCCAACTCGCGCGTGCCATGTGTCTACGTGGTTCATGCAAAACGCCTGTTGTGAATGGATTCGCATCATTCCAGGGTCGTTTATGAATGAAGAGTTTTTCGTATAAGGGAGAAACAAGGACAGGTTTGGCGGCGAAGCACTGCTGGTGAACCCGCGCGCACCGGTGCGCATAGTTGGCTGACGTTTGGGATTTTTTGTCAGTTACTTTTCGGCCGTCAACTTGTCTCTGTGCCTCGGTCCTTTTGCGAAGCGCTCTGAGGAAACTGCTGAATCGGCTGAAATGGATATGTCTAAACGAATGCTGATTTTATGCCTAACCTGCTCGTTAGGACCTGTGAGTAGCCTATCAACATAGTTTTCCATGTAATTAGTCATCGACTAAAGAAAAGCTCTCAAGTAGGCTATTTAACACACCTAGTCCTCAAACAAGTGGTCAGGTCCATGGATATAAAGATGTTTTTTCTTTTCATTTTTCTTCATTTCATTGAAATTTTTTTACTTTTCAAATCTGAAATCTCAGAGCTACTGCTGTTTTCTTTCATAGAGCAGAATTTTGTAACGGAACCGATTTAAACTACATTTCATGAGACTGAAGTAGGCTATTTCATTGGCTTGTGCTTAGCTAGCTTGGGTAAGAACGCAATCGATGTAAGATCTCCTGCATTATCCGTCAGAAATGGATCACATTTAAGATTAAAAACTAGACAGGACATAATTATGTGGATTGGAGAGCTTCTTTTATGCACTGGAATGTTCTCTGACATTTTGATAAAACATAGCCTATTCAGCGGTATTAATAAAGCTTATTTATTTATACATTTAAATAATAACCAGTTAGATTATGTGCCTTTGAGGAGATGATAGGCTATAATGCAAGCAAGTTTCAGTGGTCGGTGCATTTTGCTTGAAACCGTTTGAATTGACATTTAAGGTCCAGATTTAAAAAGAAAGCATCTTCTGTAAACAGCATTTCCATCAAAATGAGTATAGAGTTGTTTATTGAATTAATACAAATTGCCTTAGCTCTAGCCAGATGTAAATCTTATATACTTATTTAGGATTTCAAAAAATTTTCAAACGTGCCAAAATGTTAAAATGATGCTTTACCTTACATTTTCATCATTATATTCATGATGCATCTCACATAAAATTTTGTAAAATTTGTGTTGCTAATGTTAGAAATCTGGTCATTCCTGCAGGTTAACCTGGGAAATCAGTCAGTATATATCCTTCAGGTTTAGTGCTCCCGACTGATAATGCTAGTACAAACAGCATGCATTCACAGTACCAGTGTTACCATGGAAAGATTCCTCTGTACTCAAATGTAGCATGTGTTTGTTTACCATCTAAACTGGTTGTCATATTGTTAATCATGCTATTTGAAATAGTGAAAAGAATGATTTTCTTCACTTATTGTGATGCCATGGTAACAACCCTCATTTTCTTCTCTGTTCATCTCTGTGTCCATGTCAGCACTGTCCTTGATCACCGCTCCTTCCTCAGTGCAGACAGTAGTGACTCATGTCTCTATAATGTACAGCTTGCCATGCAACTGAATTTACTTCTGAATATGTCATCCCACGCAGTACAGTATATGATCAAAAGAATGCTATTGTTTGCTCTGGGCACATAATGTAGAGAACTTGTGCTTTTAGCTGACATAACGTACAACATTGCACTTGAGCTAAAAGATCAAATGAATGGCACATAATTCAAAATGTTTGAAGATCGGTCCAGTACATCTGTCAGTACGTAGAAAGATTTAGATTGTGTTTTGTTTAGAAGTGATTTTAATAATATTGATCATGATAACAGATGATATTCAGCATAATACAAGTTAAAGGGGACACATGTTGAGGAAGGCACTCATGAGCCTTATTTATGGGGCTATTGCCGTGCAAAGCAAGCTGTAAAACACTGCTGTAGATCACACATACTGACTGTTCAGGTACCAGAGTAACAATTGACCCGTGGTCTTACTTTCTGTAAGCATATGGACAGGTTTGGGAGTAACCATAGCTCTGCAGTGAAATTTTGATTGATGCCACCTCTCAATGGCCTCATCTGTCAGAGTACCTGCCATAAATCTCACTGTCCTCTGGCGCTCTATGGAGGAATCCATGAGAGTGTTTTCTTATATAATACAACCTACAGTTTTAAGGAAAATTGGATACAGCTGCAGAGAGACAGCTTTAAGACAAATAATTTATGTTGTGAATTTTTCCACCTTATAGATGTCCGGAGGGTAGTCCTTTAGGGATTGACAGAGGTGAAAGGAGACATTATTAAGAGCTCTGTACAGTGCAGGTACTTATGCTACGCTTGTTAAATTTCGAAGGAACAACATGAATTGTCCTACCCTTCATCAAATCCCCATGACACTCAGGAAAAGGGAGAGGCAATGTGCAACCAGTTCACTTCGTTCTCTTTAAAAAGTAATTATGTTTAGCTTGTAATGTGATCAAAGGTATGTTGCTATTCAGAAATGTGATGTAATGTTCTCTGAAACTTCAAAAATGAAGATATGTTTTATTGCAAGTAAAAAGTACCTCTTGTCAGAATCTTGTGATTGTGTTATTGATTTAAACAGATGCTGTCTGTCCAGATGTGTGAGGTCATGTGGGAGCTGGAAGCGGAGAAAAGAGAATGCTTGTCCAAGCTGGAAAACATCACATCAGGTATGTACAGTGCATATAAGTCACTATATGACAACTGTAATGTATGCATATAAAGACACAATGATTTCTGTATATTGGTGATATACACTGTAAAAATATCCTGTTAAATACATGGTAAAAAAGCAACAGCTGTGGTTGCCAGATATTCACTATGAAAATATAGTTGCATTGTTTCAGGTATTGCAGCATGACATATTGGTGTCTGTATATTTTACAACCATATGTTTCATTTCAAGTCATATGATGTTAATATACCAAGATCTGCTTTTTACCAAAAACGTTGGATACGCAAAGATTATGAATAGGAGAAAGTGCAATATGGCAGAAAGTCTCGTCATCTAAATAAAAGAGCCAGTCGCTAATTGGTGAAGTGTTCATATCACTGCAGCTGCCATAGTTTGCATGGTGCCTAAACATGCTACTGAAGGAGCTGTATTTGCATGACTGAAATAGCTGCCCGAGAGGCATTTCAAAGATGGCCGCTGAGTGAAATGTCTTGCCTAAAGGGACTTTGTTTTTCCTTAACATGCACTGATAACCACAATAATAATACAGGTGGTATAATAGAAAGCCACATGATGAATTAGAGTTCATTGTAAGTCAGCTATCCATAAAACATGGCCAGTACTTATATGCAGACTGTGCACAGAGTCGTACATACAAAGACAAAAAAAAAAAAAATTCATAATGCACTTGAAATTCAAATAATGTAACAAACTTTAACTAAATAACAGAAATGCAACCCAAAATGCACATCACTACCAGATCTTTTTAAAAATCTGTCTTTTTACAGTTTCTCACCATAAATTCTATGTTTAATTTTACAAGTAAGTTCTGTGGTTTTAATGCTAACGGTCTTGGTTTTAAATGTGGTCTCTTCATCAGCTAGAAATAGCACAGGAGTACTGTAAACATAGAGTAAAAATGTGGATTATAAGGTTGGGCTAATACTGCAAGAGCAACATTTTGAGTGTTTTAAGATGTGATTAAATGTGCAAAAATATATAGCTGCTTATCTGCATATCTGCAAAAGTGTCAATATTTTTCCTTTATTTCTTCCCACAGGCTGCAGTCAGCTCAAACCTCTCTTCTCATTACTGTAGATACTGTGAATTGGGCAGATAATTGTTGTTTTGTGTTTGTTTGTCTGATCAGGCATCGGAAGAGGTTACAAAGGCATGCTGGTTAATTAGGCAGAAATGTCATTCTGTGAAGTGCAAGATTCACAACATCAGTGTTTTTACTGTCGTTATCTGTATGATTAAATCAGTAGTGTTTCAGTGCGCTGCCTCAGTTAGTTTTGCTTGCGGCAAGTAGATTCAGGTTTTTTCATCAGCCTACCCACAGAATTCAGTTCAGTTCAGATTCGCACACTGTCACAATGCTTAAGTCTTGTAGAGCCATTTCCAACTAATGATGCTTATTTAAAAAATAACTGAAATAATATAAATAGCTTTTTCACTTCAATATTATGATTCTGCTGTGATAACGAAAAACATGAAAAGGAGGTCAACAATGATATTAGTTTTATCTTGACTTCTCATTACTGGCAGGGCAGACACAAAAAAATATGAGTTATGATAACACATATTTAATTGCAAATTCTAATAACGCAGCCCATATTGGGGCACCTTAATTACTGGAATCATTCACAGGGATTTGTGTGATTTGTGTGTGTGAAAAAATCTAGAATGAGCAAATTATAAGTGGACTTTAAGAGCTTCAGTGCCTGCCTATTGGCAGGGCCGTAGCTGGGGTTTGCAGGGCCTCAGTGAAGGTTGTACCAATGGGCCCTATTTGAAATTGTTTAATTTGTATGTTCGTTCTATTTATTTATTTGTGCTATTTGCACAATGTTTAAGTTTTTTCAAGTTTGTAGGTGTCCAGGTACAGAAACCGAATACTCAAATGTAAAATAGCACTGCATAGTCTTCACTGTAAAAATTAAATATATAGTCAAATAAAAATTTATTCAGACACCTTCAACATTTCTCACAGTATCACAGTTTATTAGCTATAGTTTAGAAAATGGTAATAAAATATGACAAGAACACAGAGCTAAACTGTGTCAGAACAAATTCATCTTGATAATGTCAGATAACTGATAGAAAGGTATGTAATGGAACTTTTCATTATGTATGTAATGGAAAAATTCAGACAACTATTAGTGTAACTATATTTGCACAACTATCAATACTTTGTTGACCAATTACCAAGCAATGCTTAATTTTGTTCAATCTGTGGTGTAAAAAGTTCACATTAGCAATTAAAGAAAAAACATTGAAAGGGGTCATATTATGCGATTTCAATTTTTCCTTTCTCTTTGGAGTGTTACAAGCTCTTGGTGCATAAAGACGATCTGTAAAGTTGCAAAGACTAAAGTCTCAAATCCAAAGAGATATTCTTTATAAAAGTTAAGAGTCAGCCACGCCTACCTAAAACGGCTCGTTCTAACACGCCCCACATGTCTACGTCACGATGTGGGAAGATTTGCATAACGCCGCCCAAATGTTCACGCAAAGAAAGAAGGCGTAACTTTCATTCTCGCTGTAGTATTGTTGTTGCC
>NW_015505184.1:6066325-6079021 GCF_001515645.1 Sinocyclocheilus grahami
AGCCCGCCGCCTCTGCTCACTCTAGCCCTCTGGCCGTTCCTCACTCTAGCCCCGGCCTCTGCTCACTCAAGGCCACCGTGTGTGACGCTGTGTTTAGTTGTGAAAGCGAAAACTACTTTGTTTGGCCTTCCAAAAATGGATACGACTACAAATCAGTGGTTAAGTTGTATTTACAACACTGTTCCAGAATAACATTTCCGTCACACGCTTGAGGTATTCAGCCAATCATAACGCACTGGATAGCTGGCCAATCACAGCACACCTTGCTTTTCAGACCGATGAGCTTTGTAAAAATCGACGCGTTTCAGAAAGGCGGGGCATAGAGGAGAAACAATAATGTACAGTATGTGGAAAATTATGTGTTTTTTGAACCTTAAACCGCATAAACACATTTCATTACACCAAATACACAAAATAATTTTCTTTTTAGCAACATCATATGACCCCTTTAAGTTATAGTTCACAAAATCATATGGTGTAAACCACTTTAATGTAGGTATGAAAGGAAAATTCTATTATCTAAATGCATGTTATTGTTCTCATTGTGAATGATACATTCATGTTTCTTTTATTAAAGTTTGTTTTGAATCAAAATGTAATGATTCGATCTTCCAGTAAAATCACAGATAACTCTCTGACATATGCTGGACTTCTCCAAATATTTGGTATGCTTAAACCAGACCCTTTCTTACAATTTACTTCAAGCTCACTATATCAGATATGCCTTCATCCAGTCAACAACTGATGGATAGATGGATTTCTTTTTCTATTGTCTGTTTCTTTTGGATGTTTGTCATAATACGAAAGAAGAGATCGGTCACTACTTATGTTACATCACGACTTTTTTTTAAATTGATTGTATCCTACAAAATCAGACGAACATGTCTGTGTCTGTCGGTACTGTGTGAATTGGCCTTAAGAGGATGTAATGAACGTTTGATGTGTCAAGAGCCAAAATAATTGTATAGGCCTATATCAACTGATTAAAGAGACAATCTAGATTTCATCACCAGTTACAGCGTGATTAGATGCCTGTATCTTTTCAGATATCTTATCAGTATTTTATCTCCTAATCAGTTTTCCTTCACTTTTTTAAAGGTTGCAAAGGTGAATGGGATCTAGCATGCTGGCCATCAGCTAGGATTGGGGAGTTGGTCACCATCCCCTGTCCGAATTACTTCAGCCATGTCAGTGATCAGAGAGGTATGTCAATAACTTCTTCAATACATTAGAAGATGCTAAATGTTTTCTAATACACCTGTTTTTCTCCTTGTGTTTTCACTTTACTCCACTTCTAATATTCTTGATAAAGTATTTTAAAGTCACTATATTCAACAGTCTCTGTGGGGACTTACTTTCAGAGAAAGCAAATGTCCTCACTACTGAATTAGCATCATGACCAATGTCACATTGTTCACAAAGCCTTCTTCTGATTAGTCTTTGATAACTCTTGTCTGTGCTATTGGGACCTGCTGCTGTAATTTAGCAGAAACATTGACACGCGAACTTTATTCATGAGACTTTCTCTGGGAAGAGTCTCATGGGCCAATAATTTGCTGAGAACTCATGACTGCTGAAATTTATTCAAACGAGGAAAGCCATGGGTAACTTTGAATACTGTTTAGTAAGCCTTTTGTGGTTGTGTTTGGCTAATCAGGATTAGCTTTATATTTAGCAACTTAACATGAAATCAAGGAAGCTGTGCTTGTTATGGATGCTAAGTAGCAGACATGACATTATCTTATTTGTGTACATATATATATATATATATATATATATATATATATATATATATATATATATTATATTAGAGAAAAAGTTGTTTTAATGTAAATCTGCTTTAATATGGTTTTATTCAATTACTACAAACACACACACACACACATACATATTGTAATGTTTGCTCAAAAGTGACAGTAAAGACAATTATAATGTTACACAAGATTTCTATTTCAAATAAATGCTGTTATTTTTTAATTTTCTATTCATCAAAAATCCTGAAAATTCTGAAAAAAATGTATCACAGTTTCCACAAAAATCTTAAGCAGCTCAAATGTTTTCAGCATTAATAATGATAAGACTCACTATTAATCTATTAATAAGTGGGTACCAGTAGTAATTGAGCATCAAAGCAGCATATTAGAATGATTTCTGAAGGATCATGTGACACTGAAGACTGGAGGAATGATGCTGAAAATCAGCGTTGCCATCACAGGAATAAATTACTTTATTATTATATTAATTTTTAAATATATAATATTATATTAAATTATGATATATAAAATAAAAAAGTTATTTTAAATTGTAATAATATTTCAAAACATTACTGTTTTAACAGTATTTTTAACAAATAACTGCAGCCTTAGTGAGCATGAAAACGTATGACTCTTATATATATATATATATATATATATATATATATATATATAATATATATAATATTTATATATTCATATAAAGTGGGGGTTGTTTCATTCAGTGATTTCATTCATACATACATTGCTGTATGAGTGAATGTCCATTTGAGTCCTTGACTTGCTGATGTACTATTTGCTGACTGCCTAATAACTAAACTGCTTTCAGCATAATATTACTAGCTTGCAGTCATCTGGATCACTGCTGACCTCTCTGTTCTGTTAGACTGTCCAATGGACCTGTCAATCATACAGACCTTTGATGGACAGGTTTAAACATGAGCACTCATATCATGCCAGATGTCATTAAAATGAAGTCTTACTCTGATTTATTTTAGTGTATGTAACCATCTAGAGAATTGAAAAAATGGCCTTTTGTCATAAAGTTAATGTATCAGCTTTTATTTTCATATTTTCTGTAATAATTTTCATTTTGATTTGACTCAACCTCTTAAATTTCCCCTTTCCTCCTCAAGTACACAGAGGTAAACAAGTACATTTTTGACCGTTTGTAGGAACTGAGGACTGACTACGGCAGTTAAGTTTGACACAAGAACGCCAATGAAAGAATGTCATGAGGTTGGGTTGCTCAACAATCATGAAATTGTAAGTGAAAATGACTGTGTGGATCAATAAGGTTTTCAAAGTGATCCTACTTTAAAAGCAGCAGTGGCATCCATGTAATGTAGGGTCCATTTTTGTAATGACATGTCATTGTGGAAAATACAGCACTTTTGGTTGAGCTCCAAAAAGTAGCTGTGACACATTGACTTTTGGTTGAGCTCCAAAAAGTAGCTGTGACACATTGACATTCTTTTATAGAAAGTGTCTGCATTTTTTCTTTATACGATCTGCATATGGACAATACAGAATTTTAATTTATTTATTTGCATGTCCTTCCACTCACTTGTGCTTTCTGTCAGAATTTCAGCTTTGATTTACAACCATAATTTTCATCCTATGAACTGTTTACACACATCTAATGGCTTCCAGGTCATATCTGTGTCTTGCTGAAAGGGGCATGCCTTTCCTGTGAAACTGAGTGCTCTGAGAGAGTGCTTTCTGGAAGAAATCCAAAACATGGATTGAGGGATTTAGATGGTACAGGGTGAAATGCAGTGGATTTATCTTCCTCGTGCTTGTGGAGCTCATGCCTTTGGTGAGCTGTGATACAGGCCAGATGGGATTGGGAAAAGACCTGCATATATTAGATTGGGGGTGGGCCGACTTGATCATGTGATGGGAAAAAACTGATAACTAACTGACTGAGAATGTTGAGTTGGATTTTAGGGGAGACAAAGACATATATAACAAACGTGTTGATGGAACAATTTATGAACCAGAGGGAAGAACAAAGGACATGCACGGACCCAGTAGACACAAAAATCCTCATTAATTTATAGCGAACAGATTGAGGCTTTCTGGACCGATCAAAGGAATGATTTGTTTTCCTTAGCACCGATTCCCAGAAACGCTTCATGTTTATTGCCCAGAAAGAGTGTTTAAAAGATATTCAACAGTGAATGTTGATGATTTTAGCTAGAATTGTTTTATCAGGGTTCACACAGTACACACTAGTGTTTACGCTGCATTAGTGATCGCTGCGATCATGCTGATTTCAACAGAACTATGTGAAAGTTATGCAACAGTAAATTGGATTGGATTGCTTCTGGAAAGCCAGTATGCTGTATTCACTGCTTTTAATGGACTGCACATCAAAGCTTTCTATATTGTGTAGTCTCCTTGTCTGTTTGTAGCCCAACCAGATGTATAGCAGCCCTTTAAATTACATTATCCACACTATTTGTGGTATATAACAAAATATCAAACAAAGTGCCATTTATTTTTTGAAAAAATATGGTTTAAATACACCTATCAAGCAAAATATTGACTATATTTTGTGTGTAGAATTATCAGTTTATGGCTCTCTACTAATAGCAGTGATGCTTTGTGTAATCAAGCCTGAAGATTAAATCTGACTCCCGGTATTCCAGCTGTTCCTGTATTATCCAGCAGGAGTAAAATTCTTTCCTTGAAACTTAATCTGTCCAGTGGTAGTATCATATTATAGATTTAAAATAATCTACCAGGTCTTGTGTTATGGATTAATCAGGAAGCAATTCATTTTAGGAGCATGGAAAGGAAAACAAGCGTTACGAAACTTGGCAGCACACAGATCCAGGGACATTAAATTTATTTTGGGTGGAGCTTCTAGTGTCCTAAAACATGTGAACTTTTTACCCAGGAGCTTTACAGCAAACATACAGTCATTAATCTTCTCAACTGTTCAGAGTGGTTTCTTTGCTCATAACTTCACTTTCATGCTTCAGCAAACACACTGTCAATAGCGCAGTGACCTCATGATCACACCTCATGTAAATGTTCAGAAAGTAAAGTTTACCAAGCCAAAACTGTTTAATGTTACTTTTCATGCTTGCAAGCAAAGGTAAACACACCTTAAAGGAAAGTTCCAGGTTCCGAAATTTGTGTCCTGTTGATTAACACACACACACACACACACACACACACACACACACGCACAGGTTTGTTTTTATGGTTTATGGGGACTCTCCATAGGCATAATGGTTTTTATACTGTACAGACTGTATTCTCTATTGCCCTACACCAACCCTACCCCTAAACCTACCCCTCAAAGGAAACTTTCTGCATTTTTAGATTTTCAAAAAAACTAATTCTGAATTATTTATAAGCCTTTTGAATTACGGAGACACTGAAAATGTCCTCATAAATCACCTTCTCGTTGTAATACCTATGTCATACCCATGTTATTATACAAATTTGTGTCCTCATAAACCACATAAACATGCACACACACACACACACACACAAATGCTGAATCTGGGCTACAGTGAGTCACAATAGAAGTGAATGGGGGCAATCTGATTTTATTTATAAAATATTTATTGATAAATTTAATTAGAATTATTTTTATTCAAATTTGAAGGGTTTAGTAATTTTTTTATGTGCTTTTGTCATTTTATTCATTTTTAATATTGCTATATAGTTTTGTATATATAATATACATTATCTATTATATATTTCTATATAGTATTTATATTTATTTCAGTTTTTCTTTAAAATCATTAATTTAATTATGGTAGTTTTTAATTAGTAGTTTTAGTACTTCAATTTTAACTTCAGCTTAAAAATAATTTCAGTTATTAGCCAATGCAACATTTCTAAGTTTTTCATCTAATATTTATATTTCAGCTTTATTCCAAATATCAAAAACAATTTAATAGTTTTTATAGTTTTAGGTTCAGTTAAAAATAAAAACCCTGAGAATTACACATTAAAATACTTTTTCAAAACTTTAGAGACAAGACAAATATTATGTGCTAAAATTATTTTATTGTAAAATTATTGTTTTCTTTCTATTATGACTTCATCACGTGACAACACAACACTATAAACCTTAAAACCCCAAACCGAGCTTTACAGCTCAAAGAATACACTACTTTTAATAAAATAATTAAATTCAGCTTCACATTTCTGCTTTTAAACCCCCCCAAAATTGGCCCCATTCACTTCTATTGTAAGTACCTCAATGTAACCTCCTTTTTTAACAAAACAAGGGAGGAAACTAAACAATTTTTGGAGGAGTTCCACAAATGCTGTTGATTGAGCTTAACTTGTATTGAACCCCGAATACTGCTTTAATTACCCACATTCTTGCGACTTCTCACAGACAGCAGTTGCACTTTCAGAGCCGCTGTCATAATACGTCAAGCAGCTTGTGTTTGAAAGAGAAGGACACACCTACGCACACACCTTCATTGCAGAAAGCTGCTGTAATAACACTTTGCTCAAAGAGCTTTAACAAAAGCCCAGTCTGATTCATGTTTATACAAGTCATGCTACTATCAACACTTGTTCAAGGACCAAAACTTTACCAGAACCTGAACCCCCATCCTCTCTCTTCAGGCTGGAGGGAATCTTGCGTAAATTCTCACAGGGACGAGCTTTAACCTGAGGCTCAGCGAGTATCTCTGCATGATTAGATGCAGAAGACCTATTCAAAGGCATGCTCTGAAATAACATAACAGCGGGTTGATTAGCTCCTGTTGGGTCCACATCTTCATACATGGCACTGACAATGCCCATTGTCTTGTTTTTCGGGATGATGAAAGCATTCTTCTGACAATCCCTCATTGAAAACAAATCCAGACTCTAGCAGCAGTAGCTTATCTGTCCTGGTGCTTGAGATTACACAAACAATGTCTTGTGTTTTTTTAATGCAAAAACATACTGAATGACAGTGCTTTCATCATTGATTTAAATTTTAAAAAATGGAGTCATCGAAGGATTTTGTGGTCTGTGGATGCTATTATGAGTTGAGTAGGAGCAGTTTGTACTTGAGTGTATTTGACTATTATCTGTTTGTTAGTTAGCACTAGTTCATGTTTTATGTATTCCTGTTACAGGTTCTCTGAATGTCCTCAATCCTCACTTTGTCTAAATGTAGATTTTTTGCTCTCAGAAGTAAACATCATCAGCTACACATACTGCTGGCACAGTGATAATGAGGTTTTCAAGCCGTCCCATCTGAGCGAGCTGATCACTGCCACAACTTGCCAAACGCATATTAAACGTTCCAAAATTTTGTCTATGTTTTGCATTGATGTATTTGCCATCTTGCTTCCCACAGAGCCGTTTTAGTTGGATGTGGGGCTGGTATTTAACTTCAGAAATGATCAAAATAAGCTTCTCTGTTCATGCAAACATGTTTAAAGGTCGTGGTGGACAGATGGAATGGGGTTCTGTTGGTGCTCATTCATGTACACATTAATTTTGAAATCTTTGATGCAGTTTTATTGCTTTTAGAACGGTCTGTCAATTAATCATTGAAACTAGGTTAAAAAAAAGAAGATGAAAACATCTGATTCCCTATTCGTATTTAAATTCCACTGTACAAAATGCCACATATTAGAGGCTTTTGTGGTTAGTTGCTAGCGGATTTTGTGACATTTCGTTTGAAGCATTCTGATCTAATTAATGTACAGTAGATTTACATCAATCCCTGTATGCTGTTGTGTTTCACTGTCCATAAGTAGAGCCTGTTGTGTTCTCTAGAGGTTTATGCCTACCTTCTTTGATACCCTTACGTTCCCCAAAGATGACAAGGTTTCTACAAATGAGAGTAACATTTTCAGGGGTGAAGAAGTTAATGTTTTATTCATGATCTCTCTAATTGTGAGGCAAATCATCCTCTGAGAATCTGTTCGAGAAAAATACAACCAGTCACTAACCGTACATTAAAATAGCATTTCATTTCATTGATAGTAAACAGAATATTTCCAAAATGCAGAGTGAGACATCTGCATGACATTTTAATACTTGGTTAAGGCAGAGACAAATTTATAATCTTTGCCTCGTAATACTGGGAATATTTTGGGAGGTGGTGTTTTTTAAAATTCCATTCCTTTCTATTCATCTTCTGATGTGACATCAACCCTCAAAATACCTGGCCTCAAGTGTATGGCAGAAAGGTCATGAAATTGATAAGCGTGACATGGACATTACATGTAGTGCAGAAAAGTGAGAGGAGGATCTAAAGGGTCATTATGGGAACGTCATAATGTGTCCAGTGAGTAAAGTATTTCCCAGCTGGTATTTCAGGCAGTGATAAGACAGACAGGACTACATCCGTTATTTTTTCTCCTCCACTTTGTAGAGAATGATTACCTGATGATGAGCTTGTCTACTCTTTACATCACAAAACCAGACTGGGTGCAGAAATCAGCCCCATTCAGTTTGAAGTCCTCCAGGCCTGAGAGGATTCTCAAGCCAATGAGTGTTTAGCACAGTAATCAGTCGCTGAAATCTGCTTTCACAAATTGCAAGGGAAACGTTCCAAAAAAATGTCAGATAATTCTGCTAAAATGAATTAGATCACAAAATTTTGTTGCAATACACAAAAAATAAGATAAGACTAAGCAGTACCGCAGCTCCCTATACGCAGAGTAAACAGTTTGCGTAGGGCCCCAATCAGTACCGTTTCTAGGCATAGGCAAACTAGGCGGTCACCTAGGGCGCCACCAGCAGGAGGGGGTGCCAATGGGCACACGTACTGGCACTACATTTTAGCAGGGTTGTGATAAAGAGTGGCACGGCCAACCAGAAATATGATTGCCACCCCCACTGGATCCCCCAACATCATTGGGCTAGAGTACTGTCAATCTGACAATGCCTGTCTGCCATTGGATCAGAGTGATGTCAATTGCTGCCGGATTGTTGCATACTAAGTTTGCATTTGGAGCGCTCAACAACATCATTAGATCTATGGGTTCTGCCAACGTGTTTTTTTTTAGTTTTGCAATAAAGCTAAGTTTAAAGACCAATTTTAAATATTGTAAATATTTACAGTAAAAAAGTGCAAAAAATTAGTATTTTGTTAAAGGGGTCCTATTATGCTCTTTTACAAAGTCTTGATTTTGTTTTGGGGGTGTACTAGAACAGGCTCTCATACTAGGTTGTTCGAAAAACACATTATTTTTCTCATATTTTATATTATTACAACACCTCTCTCCCCAGTCTGACATGAACGGCTCGAATAGTTCCTGTATCAAATGAAGGCCCGCCTTCTGAAATACGAAATGTGCTGTGATTGGTTAGCTGGGTCAGTGTGTGTTGTGATTGGCAGCACCCGGAAAATATGCGTTGTAGTCCAAACGATTAGTTCGTTGTAGTTTTTGAAAAGGGATTTCTGTTAAATAAAATATCTCCTTTTGAATTGGACTTTGAGCTTTGTAAATTTGCAGATCTTTTTTGTGCTCAAATAGCAACATTACAGACTAACTAAAGTTGAAAAAGTGAAAAAGCATAATAGGACCCCTTTAAGGCAGTATTTGTGGCAGTCGAGAAATCACGCTGCAAAATTGGTCCAAAGGGTGTGTTTTTTTGCGCCAATGCATTGTTAAAGGATCAGTGTGGTGTGTGTAATATTCACATATAAAAATGTAATGGCCAATTAAAAAAATGTTGGTATAGTAAAATTCACTAAATCACAAGATCAATACATCTTATATTAAATCGCCACCATCCCAGTTGCTCAAAAAAAAACTTTTGTTCTATAATAATATTAACATATGCATATACATAAATACACATATAGACATGAATATATATATATATATATATATATATATACATAATTAGGTTATAAAAAACACATTTTACGGTGAACGCAGTAGGCAGTAGGCTAAGCACACGTGACGCGCCAGCATCCGCGTTCGCCCTCATCTCATGTTTGCGGCTGACTGCAAATGATCATAATGGACAACTATGCCCAGAAAAAAGACATCAGCAGTTTGGCACAGAGAAAAGAACAAGTAAAAAAGCCCAAGATTAAGCCTGTGCATCCCTTTCAGGTAGTTACGTTCATAATCCTGTGCAACTTTTTTGGCTGTTGATGTTAATAATGTTTATTAACGCTAATTCATGTTTTAATTATCATATGATTGAATTATCATTGATGACTTCGCCTCCAGAAAAAGCAGGAGTGTGTCTTTGTAAATTTAGAAATTTGGAATGCTCCAGCAGATCAGTGTTGATTTTCGGAGTGTCTATTTACACTAAGTGCAATGGCCCGCCTTGTTGGCAGAAGCTATTTACACTAACTCCGCCCACCTACGTGTGATTGGGATAGTCAACACTACAAAAGACTATCAACAAGCTACAGCTTCAGCGGCGTAGATGGTAAAGCGTGTGCTGTAGTTGTTTTGACGCGATCGACCCAAGTTCGAATCTGCCTTTTGCTGAACTTTTTTCCCTCACTTTTCAAATCTCGTATCGGATCAGAAATTTATTTTCAATAAAAATGAAGGAAATAATAGAAAAGTTGAAAATAATGTATCGGGTAGGGTTAGGGTATGTGTAGGGAGGGCTTTATTGTCCCAATAAGGTGGCATCCATTTTTTTATTTGAATTAAAATTATAATTTACACTCAATACGTTATTATTGCATACTGTTTTATAATTTGCTACAATACTGAGGTGCAGATTATTGCCACTATTTGCAATAAGTAGTATAAATAGCATTTTATCATAGTGTAAATGGAATCTATAGCTAGCCTATTTGCACTTGGTGCCAATTCGATTCGATCCAATATCGATTATTTTGGGTATATATCAGGTACAGTCCATGCCAAATTTTCTCAAGGAAAAAAATATCTCAACTAATGCTGTAAAATATATATGAGAATCAGTTGGTACTTCATTACTATAATATTGAAGGTTAAAATTGACTGATTTGTTAAAATTACACTTAATTAAGTTTTTAAAATAATAAAGTTACAATTACATAATAATATTTCTACTTCAGTTAATTTGTTTGAAATATAAACATAATAGTGGCTGTCATAAAAACTTGATGGATTTATTAAAACATAAATTAAACATTGAAGAACAGTAAAATGTATAATGAATATGTTATATGCTTCATATACAGTGGGTACGGAAAGTATTCAGACCCCCTTAAATTTTTCACTCTTTGTTATATTGCAGCCATTTGCTAAAATCATTTAAATAAAAAAATTTTCCTCATTAATGTACACACAGCACCCCATAATGACAGAAAAACACAGAATTGTTGACATTTTTGCAGATTTATTAAAAAAGAAAACCTGAAATATCACATGGTCCTAAGTATTCAGACCCTTTGCTGTGACACTCATATATTTAACTCAGGTGCTGTCCATTTCTTCTGATCATCCTTGAGATGGTTCTACACCTTCATTCGAGTCCAGCTGTGTTTGATTATACTGATTGGACTTGATTAGGAAAGCCACAAACCTGTCTATATAAGACCTTACAGCACACAGTGCATGTCAGAGCAAATGAGAATCATGAGGTCAAAAGAACTGCCTGAAGAGCTCAGAGACAGAAATGTGGCAAGGCACAGATCTGACCAAGGTTACAAAAAAATTTCTGCTGCACTTAAAGTTCCTAAGAGCACAGTGGCCTCCATAATCCTTAAAGGGAAGACGTTTGGGACAGATCAGTGTTGATTTTCGGAGTGTCTATTTACACTAAGTGCAATGGCCCGCCTTGTTGGCAGAAGCTATTTACACTAACTCCGCCCACCTACGTGTGATTGGGATAGTCAACACTACAAAAGACTATCAACAAGCTACAGCTTCAGCGGCGTAGATGGTAAAGCGTGTGCTGTAGTTGTTTTGACGCGATCGACCCAAGTTCGAATCTGCCTTTTGCTGAACTTTTTTCCCTCACTTTTCAAATCTCGTATCGGATCAGAAATTTATTTTCAATAAAAATGAAGGAAATAATAGAAAAGTTGAAAATAATGTATCGGGTAGGGTTAGGGTATGTGTAGGGAGGGCTTTATTGTCCCAATAAGGTGGCATCCATTTTTTTATTTGAATTAAAATTATAATTTACACTCAATACGTTATTATTGCATACTGTTTTATAATTTGCTACAATACTGAGGTGCAGATTATTGCCACTATTTGCAATAAGTAGTATAAATAGCATTTTATCATAGTGTAAATGGAATCTATAGCTAGCCTATTTGCACTTGGTGCCAATTCGATTCGATCCAATATCGATTATTTTGGGTATATATCAGGTACAGTCCATGCCAAATTTTCTCAAGGAAAAAAATATCTCAACTAATGCTGTAAAATATATATGAGAATCAGTTGGTACTTCATTACTATAATATTGAAGGTTAAAATTGACTGATTTGTTAAAATTACACTTAATTAAGTTTTTAAAATAATAAAGTTACAATTACATAATAATATTTCTACTTCAGTTAATTTGTTTGAAATATAAACATAATAGTGGCTGTCATAAAAACTTGATGGATTTATTAAAACATAAATTAAACATTGAAGAACAGTAAAATGTATAATGAATATGTTATATGCTTCATATACAGTGGGTACGGAAAGTATTCAGACCCCCTTAAATTTTTCACTCTTTGTTATATTGCAGCCATTTGCTAAAATCATTTAAATAAAAAAATTTTCCTCATTAATGTACACACAGCGCCCCATAATGACAGAAAAACACAGAATTGTTGACATTTTTGCAGATTTATTAAAAAAGAAAACCTGAAATATCACATGGTCCTAAGTATTCAGACCCTTTGCTGTGACACTCATATATTTAACTCAGGTGCTGTCCATTTCTTCTGATCATCCTTGAGATGGTTCTACACCTTCATTTGAGTCCAGCTGTGTTTGATTATACTGATTGGACTTGATTAGGAAAGCCACAAACCTGTCTATATAAG
>NW_015505184.1:6084195-6090816 GCF_001515645.1 Sinocyclocheilus grahami
AAATATCACATGGTCCTAATTATTCAGACCCTTTGCTGTGACACTCGTATATTTAACTCAGGTGCTGTCCATTTCTTCTGCTCATCCTTGAGATGGTTCTACACCTTCATTTGAGTCTAGCTGTGTTTGATTATACTGATTGGACTTGATTAGGAAAGCCACACACCTGTCTATATAAGACCTTACTGCTCACAGTGCATGTCAGAGCAAATGAGAATTATGAGGTCAAAGGAACTGCCTGAAGAGCTCAGAGACAGAATTGTGGCAAGGCACAGGTCTGGCCAAGGTTACAAACAAATTTCTGCTGCACTTAAGGTTCCCAAGAGCACAGTGGCCTCCATTCCTTAAATGGAAGACGTTTGGGACGATCAGAACCCTTCCTAGAGCTGGCCGTCCGGCCAAACTGAGCTATCGGGGGGGAAGAGCCTTGGTGAGAGAGGTAAAGAAGAACCCAAAGATCACTGTGGCTGAGCTCCAGAGATGCAGTCGGGAGATGGGAGAAAGTTGTAGAAAGTCAACCATCACTGCAGCCCTCCACCAGTCGGGGCTTTATGGCAGAGTGGCCCGACGGAAGTCTCTCCTCAGTGCAAGACACATGAAAGCCCGCGTGGAGTTTGCTAAAAAACACCTGAATAAGATTCTCTGGTCTGATGAGACCAAGATATAACTTTTTGGCCTTAATTCTAAGCGGTATGTGTGGAGAAAACCAGGCACTGCTCATCACCTGTCCAGTACAGTCCCAACAGTGAAGCATGGTGGTGGCAGCATCATGCTGTGGGGGTGTTTTTCAGCTGCAGGGACAGGACGACTGGTTGCAATCGAGGGAAAGATGAATGCGGCCAAGTACAGGGATATCCTGGACGAAAACTTTCTCCAGAGTGCTCAGGACCTCAGATTGGGCTGAAGGTTTACCTTCCAACAAGACAATTACCCTAAGCACACAGCTAAAATAACGAAGGAGTGGCTTCACAACAACTCTGTGACTGTTCTTGAATGGCCCAGCCGGAGCCCTGACTTAAACCCAATTGAGCATCTCTTGAGAGACCTAAAAATGGCTGTCCACTAACGTTTACCATCCAACCTGACAGAACTGGAGAGGATCTGCAAGGAGGAATGGCAGAGGATCCCCAAATCCAGGTGTGAAAAACTTGTTGCATCTTTCCCAAAAAGACTCATGGCTGTATTAGATCACAAGGGTGCTTCTACTAAATACTGAGCAAAGGGTCTGAATACTTAGGACCATGTGATATTTCAGTTTTTCTTTTTTAATAAATCTGCAAAAATGTCAACAATTCTGTGTTTTTCTGTCAAAATGGGGTGCTGTGTGTACATTAATGAGGGAAAAAAATGTACTTAAATGATTTTAGCAAATGGCTGCAATAGAACAAAGAGTGAAAAATTTAAGGGGGTCTGATTACTTTCCGTACCCACTGTATTTAGCAAAATGCCCCTCTATACAGTTTATTTTTCTATCTGACTAATGAGTTTATGGTCACCAAATATGTTTTTCTGAGGTAAATGTGACGTTACATTGTTTGTTTACAAGCCATTATATTGATGTCTTTGCGTGGCTGAAACACAGATTGAGCTGTTACATGAGACAGGATACGGATTGTAAAGTTATACTATTTCTTTCCAAAATGGCATTCGTTGTTTGAATACTGCAATACAATGAAAAGAATTTAAAATCTGAGACTTTGTTTCATATTAAAAGTACCAAAGCACAATGCTTATTGCGATATATTGGATGGGAAGTACACTTCAATGTTCCATCCATTAACTGAAAACAGGCTAGACTAATTGATTCTTGGGATATAAGCCCTAGTAAATACCATATTGCTAAGAAATTACTGCTATTTTCACTTAGTGTAAATAGCCGCTGCCATTGATTTTTGATTCAATTTATTATTGTTTATTTTGATCATATTTAATCTTTTAAAAATTTTTAATTTTTTATTGCTGTAGAGCTACAATTGTAATTTGTAAATAATACAATTTAATTAGAATTTATTTATTTATTTACTTTTATGTTTTATTAAAGTTCTATTTTGACCCCTGTAGTAGGTGTTTTTTTTATTTCCATAATATTTGGGGGAGGGGCACAACATTACAATTCTGCTTAGGGCACCCATTTGGCCAGCAGCGGCCCTGAGACTAAGACGTTCCATGTTTTCCAGTGAATGTAGATATAAGTAATTTCCTGTTGATTAATTTATTGGCCGCTTGAGATCCATGAAGTGCTTATTTCCTTTACTTGTTTTGCAGTAATCGCCAGCCTCCTCTTTGGCTGTGTGTTTTAAGTGTGCCTGAGTAGCAGTGATTATTGGAGGAATGAGGCTGTGGTTTAACACTCTTCATTTCTCTATGTTTTGACCTACGTATTCATTGTCCTTTTGCCCTTTGCAGGAAACATATCGAAGAGCTGTACTGCCAATGGCTGGACAGAAATAAACCCAGTTGTCATTGCATATAACTGTGGCTATGACCCCAATATCACAGAGGATGGAAATATGGTATTTTTGTGTTTTTCACAAAATCTCTTTTGGCATTTAATAACTACTGTCAGAATTTACCAAAGACAGTAAAAAATTAGCAATAAAATGGGATAGACAGTTGTTTTTGTGGCCGACCTTAATGAATGTGCATTTGTAGGAGTTTCTATTTCAGATGCAAAATTTACGGGAGGAGAGTATTAATAAATTATTCAGCCTGATTTATTACGGTGTGCGCTTGTCAGTTTACTGGTCGCCATGTATTAACTCATTCTGCTCTTGACTTAGCTGTGATAGTTGCTAATTTGCACTGCTTTTGGTAGACTGCATTAGTCATTATAGAATGATTATCTGGCTGCATCTATGTTCTTTCATTTACACTTTCTACTCCCATCAGCACTATTATGGTAACAGCATACTGTTGTTCTTCCGTAATAACAGCCTTACGGATATTTTCAGACTAAAATGTAAAATTGAGTTACTCACAATTTAGACACAATATAAAGTTAATATTATCGTAATATTACAAATCTGTTACAAAGCAGAAGCTGCTCTAATCGGTTGAGTAAATGATTCAATGACTCACTCATAAAGACAGTGGCTGCATCCGAAATTGCACACTTTCTGAGAAGGTCTTTCTTTTGAATAATTAGTTACTTGGCCACTGTTTAAAAAAGTATGTTCTATATGTGTGCAGTATCCAGACGTACTACTAATAATGTAAACACACTACATTTGTCATGTTGTCATTATAACATGACCTACCAGTATCAGTTGCGTCACTTGTTTAGTTTCTGAATGAATCCGTGTTTTTATCGAATCGGTTTGAATAAATCAATAAAGAGAGTCTCTTGCCACCACCTACTGGTGTATTGTAAATCTAATCAAAGTAAGCGTAATTAAAATATTCAAAACAAATCCAGACGTTTGTCTTTCTGATTCCAGTTCTACATAATCATCATTAGTGAGTTTAGTCATTAGTCAGTCATTCACTCTTTCTTTCCTTGTAGGGTGAATTCCTGGGCTCTGTGAGAATTGGATACACTATTGGTCACACTGTGTCTCTTATATCCCTCATCATTGCCATCATCATTCTGTGCTTTTTCAGGTAAGTCCTCCATACAACTCAAAACATACCATTGACTTGTGTTATAGGACAGGACCTTGGCTCTTTATAGCTTTTGCTTTTCTCACATAGAAGAAACTCCCAAATAACTCCTGTTTGATAGTTTTGTTGTCCTCAGTGAATGCCCACATTTTATGTGATTGATTCAGCTGTGATCTAGCAGCGAATCAATGTTCTGCTAAATCATACTGGTGTCAAGCCAGATGACCTTGTTCAAAATGGCCCATTTTATATCACATTTAACAATGTGCATTGCGAAAGAGCACAGATTCAAGCGTTTGATAGGGTTATACACAGAATCCGTTATTGCACAACCTCTCAAACAAAATGGCTTAGTAGTTTGTAACCTCTAACATGCAGCTTTGCCGTGCACAAGCTTCTCAGCAGTAAATTACCCACAGTGGATGTTCCCCTCAGTGACCTCAGAGGTCAAGCCACATCTCAAGTGTATTGAAAAGCTTCCTCTTTTGGCTTGCATCACACTTAGTTAAACAGAAACACTGATCTTGAGAGTCTTTATATATCACACACAGCATATGAGTTTCCTATGCCTCTTTGAAGGGTATAGAAGACAAGCACAGAAGACAAGCCAAAGAGTGGCTCTCATCTCAACATGAACAGCATATATGAATGAACAACACTGTATGCACACTCTCTTGAGTGTAGATAGCAATATGTATAGAAATGTAATGAATTGCCTTGTCGTGCGCATGTGATTATAATGCATTGTCGATATACAGTATATGCAGAGCCTATTATGCAGCACGTGGTTTATTGCATTTTTGCGTATCATTTATTATGATAAAACAACTTATTGTGTCTCTTTTTATCTTTGCTGCTAAGAAAACTCCACTGCACAAGGAACTACATCCATATTCACCTGTTCATGTCCTTTATACTGAAGGCTGTGGCTGTAATTATGAAGGATGTAGTCCTGTATGAGGTGGAGGAACCTGATGACTGCTACTATGGATCTGTGAGTGCTACAGCCTGCAATTAAGTAAGGATAATGTACAGTCAGTGGGTATAATTAGGGCTGTCGCGGTGAGGGAATTTCCCTTGCGGTAATTTTGAGTGGCTCAATATCGCGGTATGCGGTATTATCGCCATACACACACTCACAGATATATATATATATATATATATATATATATATATATATAATACTTTTTTTCCCCACTGTATATATAATCTGTGTGTTTATGTGTTACGATATAACTAACAACGTCATATTCAGAAACCAATGAAACCGAAACCAAATAGCATTGAAACAGGAAGGGAAGTAAACCGAAGAGAATGACAAAATAACGGTCCACATAACAGAACATGAACCTGACAATAAGATCGTTAGGCTATCGTTAGCCTATATGTATAGCAGTTAGTTCTGATCTGATCTTTTAATCTGACTGGACAAGAGACTTTCTGTTGATATTTCCACCTGCACGTGTTCTAGACGGGCTGTCAGTCAGTGCAGTTAGATTTTTGCGCCACAAGGTGATGGAAAGGGACTGTCTTTGAGTGAGTCTTTAAACAGTTAATTCAACTACACGTTCAAAAATGCTGATTCATTCATTCAAAGAGAGACATAATGAAACGCGCTGTTGAAATCATTTTAACTTTGAGCGCCACTTTAGAAGGCTCAGCTGACCAGCTATGCGTCGGTGCTAAGACAGAGATTTTGCTTTCCTTGGACATGACAACATATTTTCACAAATATATATGACTCGGCCTGGAGGACAGATGCAAGTAATCGCACTCGCTCAGTCGATCTCTCTCTCATTCACTGTCTGTTTAGGCTTGTTAAGTGCAAATCTACGAAGTCTCTGATTTCAGCATGCTACGTAGACATTATGTTATCATTACTAACTTGTTTAATATTCAGTCCACATGCATGAAGTGTAAAACGAGAAGTGTATTACCTTACGAAAAAAGAAAACAAGCAAAAATCGCGGTTGCTGCGGTTCTTGCATTCCTCTGCGGTTTGCTCTTCAATAGTGCGGTATTGCGATATTGCGGTTATCGCGACAGCCCTAGGTATAATTGTGATAATGACTGGCTGACTGTACATTTATACCAATTATTTGATGTCTACTTACTTAACCTTACCTATAGAGAATGAGGAGTTACGTCACGATCTTTTCACTCCGCATTGCATTTCGGGAAGGCGCCGCCATATTAGCAGGATACGCTATCCGTTCCCATGGTTACTTCTCATTCTCTATAAGGATAAATGCTTCTCTTTTGTTTTGTTTTTGCCTTTAAGTTAAACAACCATTCATTCTTCATTGTATCGTTTGCAGGGAAGAGAGGCTATTTTATCGCACTGCATGGTATGCACTGCATTTCTCTTTTAGGTTTTGTAGAATTTGGTTTACAGTGTTTACCCGATTAGCATGAAAACAGTGTCGCCCGCTGGACCCTCGCTGCTGCTTCAGCCATCATATGGTACATTATCCAAATAAAAGTTTGTGTTCAACAAGCTGACAGAAGTCGATCCATTTCTTTGTTGGAAACTTTTAAATGACAAAGTATAATTGTTGTCATTATAAATATAAATTTTTCCATGGCCACGGAGGAGAATCACAGATTGTGGGTCACATTCAGCGAACAGTCACGAACTCACTGTACTTTTTATATTTATTTCAACAAATGACAAGCAAAATCAAATCCCTAGGAGCTTGGGGAAAGTTTTGTAGTATTTTCAAATGCTGGTTTAATGTGCTTAAGACAGTGATGCTAAAAGACATGCAGATGAGCCAGAATATTAACGCGACATGTTTAAATGTAAAGCGTTTTCCTCTCTTTAGAAAACTGTAATCTAGAAAGCGCTTCTGGATTGAGAGCGATTTCTAAAGTTCATATTTTGGGCTCATCTGTTTTCCCACACATATTATGCTTTATTAGTAAGATGTGTGTACAGAATGTGGTCTTTAAATATCACTATCTCGGTGCATTAAGCGCGTTCTTTATATGAGAGGAAAATACTTAAACGCGTTGCGTTCA
>NW_015505184.1:6091094-6091625 GCF_001515645.1 Sinocyclocheilus grahami
ACAATCAAATACTGCCCTAAACTCAATAGCGGAAAGGCAGCGCTATCCTGCTAGTATGGCGGATAATCAAAGCAGTTTCCCAGAACTCAACGCAGCGTTACGTCATATTCTCATTCCTAATACTTTATATTACCTTAAAGGGGTCATAGGATGCTACATGCACTTTTACAAGTTGTTTGAACTGAAATGTGTGTTGGCAGTGTGTGTACACAACCACCCTATAATGATAAAAATGATTTTTTAAAAATCTGGTTAAATGTTTTCCCCTTTCTCAAATCGAGCCGATCTATGTTACAGACTTTTCATTAAGATCCTAAATAATCATATCAACTTGTGGAAAATGGGCAACCTATGACCCCTTTAAAGCCTTCACTGAGATTCCTAGCAACAAGACAAATGCTGCAACAATATTACAGTAATTAGTATAATATTAATACTACACAGCACACACACACACAAATATATATATATATATATATATATATATATACAGTACCTTTTTATGATTTTTTTTTTATTCTTATCTTTGTC
>NW_015505184.1:6091709-6105452 GCF_001515645.1 Sinocyclocheilus grahami
GTAGTACCTTGTTGTCATTGTCGTGATTTACATGCTTTACTGCCATTTACATCTCCTCTTGCATGGCATCATGGGGGATAGTAAATTATTCATTGGATATTGGATGCACACTTCAGAATCTTGTGGAAGTAGTAGGTCATTTATGAACTTTTTGCCTACTGTTTTATGAATAATATGAATTCAAACATGCTACTCTTTCACATACTATTTTTGTAGGCAAATTTGGACACATTAAATGACTTTTTTTAAGTCTCAAGTCATTCGCAGGGGTTCATGAAAGTGGGTGGGTGTTAGAGAGGTTTTTATTTTTTGGAATTTCTTCACAGAATCATGTGTAATGTAGTTGTTACCAGGAATTCCAGAGTAAAACATGATTTAAAAAAAAAATTAGGTTAATGCAGTACAATGTGGGCTGTTGGCTTCAGAAGAAGCATATCAACAACCTCGTAGCACACAGTAGGTCTGTCTTTAACTGTATAAATTTATTATTAAAAATCAAATGAATGGGATTCCAACCGCTGACATCTGCCACTGACCAATCAGAATGAAGTATTCCAGACAGACATATAGTAAAAAGTAGCAGTCCAGTTATATTTACAATTATGTTTCCTGGTACACTGTAAAACATATTAACAGGCAGTTTTACTTGAGCTAATATTTAAAAATGACTTTGGTTGGTGTAACCTAACTTAGTCAGGTTGATTCGGTGATATTACATCATATTTTTCACTGGAATAAAACCACATAAAGCACGTTCTTTAGGTTATACCTGACAAAACCTTTTTACACTGTATTTGGCTGCATTTTACTTTATTGCTACCTTAGTTGAATGTAACTGCATCATGCGAATGTAATTTTTTTCCCCTCAAAAGAAACAAACAGCATCATCTCTGCGATTGATAAACTGTCGTTAGTAAACTGCTCTAGTGTTTTGTCACAAGGTTTGCTCTTTAAATAGTGTTTGGCAAAGTTGCTCTTTAATCTCATTTTGTGGTCAGGCATAGCAGTGTTTGAGCAGTCCTTCAAGATCTTTGAAGAGTTTGTAAATGACCTCACTCATCTGGACATGGCTGACATTGTATTTACCCAGCATCATGGTCATGTTTATCTTGTTTAGTGCCGTTTTCATAGTTATTAATATCATATGCAGTGTTCAAGTTTTTAAAATAATTGTAAAACAATGACATTTTGTTAATTAAAGTGAGTCAAAAGCATCCAACGCTTTGGTTTAGTAATGTGTTCTCTGTGTGTTTTCCTGTATAAACACTCTTCATCTGGGTCTGAGTGTTTTGGGCCGTCTGGACGCAGCTGTTGGCCAACAGAATATGTCAGCCCCGTCACAACAACAGGGTGCTCAAACACTCATGATGGCACGGTATCCCCTCTGTAAACACTCTTGCAAGGCCACAAAAACATGTTTGACATTTAAACAGCCTGTAGATTATTTAGGCTTAGTTAGATAGTGTCATTAATTAAAATGGATTCGCTATTTATTAGAGATCATTCCTTTAAAGATTGTTTAGGGCTGTGTGATTGTTGCAATAATTAAGAAACACTTCTAGGTGATAATAAAGACATTTCTGAACAGTCAGCGCACTACAAGAGCGTCAACCATTAACAGAACAGCATACAGAGGTTCTTTATATGTGTTTACACTCTTTTTAGTGCCCCTCTTTATAAGTATTGCACAATGTTTTCTAGTGCCTAGCGCATGCAACACACCAGCGCAAAGGCATTCCCTTTGTTTAAGTACATGGTAAACATTCAGGACCGCAGTTCCTGTTATAATATACACAAGTGCATAATAGCTCTAAACAAAATCCTCTCTGCATTTTACAGGTGGGCTGCAAGGCTGCCTTGGTTTTCTTCCAGTATGGCGTGATGGCCAGTTTCTTCTGGTTACTGGTGGAGGGTCTGTATCTGCATGCTCTCCTGGCCGTATCGTTCTTCTCTGAGAGGAAGTACTTCTGGTGGTACATTCTCATTGGCTGGGGTGCGTATGTGATCAGTGGCATTAAGATGTATTGCCCCTCGGCCTCATAATTCTTCATGGCAGGAGAGAAACGCTTGTCAAATGCAAATGACAGATTGATCACTAAAGTCAATAGGACCTTGTGCATGTACAGACTCAAGATTTAACAGTTAACATTTCCACTGACGTCACTGTATCGTGTTGGCAAACTTTTCACATGTCACTTTTCTTAAATTTAGGATAAGCAGGCTCAGATCTCAGGGTCAAATAAGGTTTAAGACTAATTGGCAATCCACTTGTTTTATTGAATTCCTAATGATCACGTAGGCCAGTTAAATAAGGGATCCCTGGAAATATGCCTTCTGACAGAGATGTCAACATGTCAGAGCTGTATGTATTCAAATATTGACAATATTCCTAGTCAATATGTGTGTTTGTGTTCCAGGAGTTCCAGGTGTCTTCATAACAATCTGGAGCATCACAAAAGCTTATTTACATGATATTGGGTGAGTAAATGCAACTTTGTGTTCGCAGAACGGCACTTTGATACTTTGCAATATTTTTATATACACATTCATGGGAGCCATAAAAATTAGTTTCGCTTCTTGTAGCCACTGTTACCTAAGAGCAACAATTAAAACAGAGTAAAGGATATGACTATTTTTATGAGTTTATGAGCTCAGTTGCATTTCTGTCTTCTACACACCTTTTGTCAATAGCTACAGTATAGCTGACACTGTAAATTTCACTGAAGGCTGTTCCTTGATGATAAATGGCATGCCTTCATGGAGGTCAGTAGGCTATATTTAGAGCAGAGCTCATTGGAGGAGACATTTGAAAATAATTTATGTGGATAATTTCATTTTCATTGCCACGTTTTTCTTATTTATTTCTTTGTTTGGTTTTGCATAAAGTCTTCATGCACTCTCAGAAATAAAGGTACAAAAGCTGTCACTGGGGCAGTACCTTTTCAAAAGGTACACTTTTGTTTCTATTAGGTTCTGATATGTACACTTTAAGTACTAATATGTACCTTTAATATACCAAAATGGAACCTTTAGGTACAAACATGTACCTTTTGAAAAGGTACCGCCCCAGTGACAGCTTTTGTACCTTTATTTCTGAGAGTGTGTGGATTGTTCAAACAGTGAGAGTCCACTTTTTCAACAGCCTTTGCTCTGGAAATATTTTTCCCAGTCATTTTCTACATAGGGATTTTAAACAATTATTTAACAAAGAGTTCAAGACATGCACTAAATCAATCATGTCTGAAAGGAGTCCCGACTTTAAGTGGCCAGTAGTTTACTTTCCATAGCAACAGTGACTGATCACTCTTCAGGATTCTTACCCAGACATTTGACTATTAAGTAGTCCAAACAAACAAACAAAAGTTGAAATCATTTGTTATTTTATGGCTTCTAAAGAAGCATAAACCATCACATAATCACCTTGGAGCTCAAGGTAGGTCTGTCTTAAACGCTTCATACATTATTGCTTAAAATTCATTTCTCTATGCAAGAAATGGTTGGGAATTTTACTTAGGAACCCAAATGTGTTGCTCCATTAATAATTTCTTTCTGTTATTTTCTTTTGATAGATGTTGGGATTTTATTGATGATGATCTGTGGTGGATTATAAAAACCCCTACATTGATAACAATACTGGTGAGTGACCTTACAGCAGAAATCACAAATATGGCAGGTGGTGCATGAAATACTTTAAAACGGGGCCTAATCTGTCATTGCTGTTTTTCTAGATGAACTTCATTCTCTTCATTTGTATCATCCGGATACTTCGTCAGAAAATCAGTTGCCGGGATATTGGGAGAAATGAGTCACACCAGTACTCGTGAGTTTTTAGACCACAGACATTGCTGTATTACATGCACAATATAAACACAAACGTATTCCAACATATGCCATTTCTTTTGATCTACAGGAGACTGGCAAAATCAACTCTACTTTTGATTCCCTTGTTTGGGATAAACTACATAATCTTTGCTTTCATACCTCATCACATCGAGTCTTATGTGCGTCTGGTGTTTGACTTGATCCTGGGGTCCTTTCAGGTAGGCGGCAGGAGACTGAAATATGTTTTTACCCACAGTTGTACTGTTCTATAAGCGTTGCTTATCTAGTTTGGATTCTCTAAATGCCAATAGAATACTAAGATTGGCCACAACAATAGACTCACCGTGGGATCTGCCAGCACGCCGCAACCCCAGACATGCCCAGTGATATTTATTCCTCCGTGTTTGTTATGCAGCCAGATGAAAAGGTTGAATGAGGATATTCAAAAATAATAGCCTTAGTTCACCCAAAACTTTACTCAGCCTCGTGATGTTCCAAATCTGTATTTTTGAATACAGTTTGAGTATTGAAAAGAATAAAGACATTATCAAAATATCTTCTTTTGTGTGCAACAAAAGAAAGAAACAGGTTTGGAACAACATGAATGTGAGTAAATGATGACAGAATTTTCATTTTAAATACTTCAAAGACTTACCATCCATCTTTCTCTAAAGTCAAAGGAGTTTGCTTTTTGTAGACTAAAATGGTTAATTTAATTCATGTTTGATATATAATTAAAAACAGTTTATCATAAGAACAGCATCAATGTATCTAAATATTATGATCAGAAAATACTGAAATTAGATTTCAAATAAAAATGATTTATTTTGTATTTAATTATTTTCATTCGTTTTAAAATGTGTTTGTTGCAAAATTATAATTTGAACAATTGCAATTGAATTTAGCATGATTTTACATAAGCTCAAATTGATTGTTCTCTTTATTTTTCTTCAGGGATTTTGTGTTGCAGTCCTTTACTGTTTTCTAAATGGAGAGGTAATATTATCAGAATTGAATGTTTTTTATGTATTAGAGAGAACTGTACATGCCAGTCAAAAGTTTGGAAACACATGTCTGAATTTGCTTCTCATGATCCTAAAAGCCTAATCTAACAAAAATCATCTTAGAAAAATATTGATATTTTCCTGACCTCATACACGCACTCTCCAGGTCCAGTCTGAGATCAAACGAAAGTGGAGGCGGTGGCACATGCAGAGATTTCTGGGAGCTGACACCAAATACCAGCAGCCCTCAATGGCAAGCAACGGCCTCAACTTCAGCTCCCAAATCACTATGATGACAAAATGCAGCCCCTCCACACCCCGCGCTTCCGCCTGTCAAGATGACTTCTCCACCGTCTGAGCAGATGTCTGAGTGATGCTCCGTCTATGACAAGACACACAAACCAATGAGTCTGTGTTCTACACGCACAGAAAGGCTGTCAACCAGACCACCTCCATCATCTGCAGGTTGCTGCTCCGCCATCATTCCTGTAGGAACTGCGCATCTCACCGCTCAGTAGGAACGTGAGGGAAACCGTGCAGCTCATGGTGACCGTTTGGCATATGATGTATCTTCATAGCCATTCTTTCATACACATCGATCAGGAGAGAAATATGCAAGTAAAATGGACTTTTTGACGTTTGATTGTGTTTCACCAAACTACTGACTCAAGTGACACTGGCTTTATAAGGATGCAATATTGTTGCTGAGAGAAGACTCGTTTGAATCATGGTCCACATCTATTGCCCCGTTTTTTTGTGCACAACAGCACAGACATTAAGCTTCAGCATTAGAGTTGGTATCTGTCTGTTGTGTTTTTCTGTTTTCCCTGCCCTCATTATGCTACTCAAGATTTCTCAGTCTCTTAATAATCTGTAAAGCTGAACAGTGACCTTTTGGGTCTCTAGTGACCAGGTTTTATTTTCATCTTCCTTATTCCAGGAAAAAAGTCATGATTTAGACAGTCTGACATTGTTTTTGCATCCTCCCTATTCGTGTCATGTGCATGTACATGTGGACAAACACAAACGTCTCTTATCGAGAGCCATAAAAGCATGTTTACTTGTGCAGCAGTGTGTCATGCTGTATGTTTTATAATAGTGATTTATAGTGTAATTGTATAGTTACATGTGAAAATGTACATGGGTTGTGTAACTGTGCACTTGTCGCATAAAAACAATTGCAAAAGATGCATTTTTAGGAGATTGGTCTTTCTAAAGAGGATTTTTAGTCTGAAATCTTTTTAGCTGTCATGAGTACATCTGCAGTGTTAGTCATAGTAGCTGGCATGAAAATGCTCCTGCATGTTTGCATGCACAGTTCTTGCACCTCATTGTGAATAAGATGTACATTTAAGAGAAAATGTCAATAGGAGTGTTGTTGCTGTTTTTGGAAAGTGTATTGTGGATGTTGTCATAGAAAGTATACAGATCAATTTTGTTACATTAGATCTTAGCATGTCTTTTCTCTTTATATAAAAGTATTTATATGCTGGTCAGAGAAAATTATAGATTTTTATATTAAATTATGTGTTATTTTTATTTTAACAAATCATCACTATCACCAGTGTACAATTAAAAAAAAATTATCATTATTTTGTATTTTATTTAAATTTTTGGTTTTAACAGGTCATTGCCTTCTAAGTTTATCCATCCATCCATCCATCCTGTATGTATCTATCTATACACATGGCTCTGTGTAAAAACGAAACACATTGTATTCATTCTGGCATTAATTCAACCACAATAGCAACTGCTTTGTTTTCATATATTGTGGATTTCAGCTTTCTCATGAAGTTTCAAAATCAGAGACATCACTATTAGGATGACAATCAAATCTTGTGCAAGAATGATGGAGTGAGAGAAAGCAGACCCAGTGAAAGGTGAAGGAGATCTCATTTTGTTTACCTCGTATCTAAAACATCTGTCATTTATTTATCTACCAAATCCCTTGTTAAATTATTCTCGCAACTCTCCCTCTCTTCCTCCCTTTGTGTATCTCTCCTTATATCATTTTCAGTGTCTGAATACCAGTGAGCATGCTGTCACAGCAGACCGATTAGCCAAACTCAGCATGGTCAAGCGCGGTTTAAAATTACTGCGAGATCTCCAATACATAAACAAAATGATGTTTATAGATGTGAGCAGATGAGAGCCAACAGGAGGCAGCGTCTCCTGAGGATTGCATTGAAATGAATGAAATGACTCCCATGGGGGGAGGGCTGGAAACTAAGCCTAGAATCACACCATGTTAATTAGCACGATATAAATATGAATTATATAAGCATGCAACCCCTTCTTATGTCCAAAAGCCTCATCTAGTTCACATATGGAAATTATTTTCAAAGACTATATTAAAATTAAATTCCCATAACTCACTACGACCATAAACATCATTGTTTGAGAGGCTTATTATTAGATGCCCTTCTTATAGACCTTGTGATTTATGTTGATTTGCGACTTACATTAGCTTACTCGTGAACTTCAACATCACTGGACGATTTACAACCTTCCTCTTACACCATGTTGTTAAAGACATTTGTCCAACGATTCTAATCTTTTGACAGAGTTTAACACTAAATGTGCTACAGCAGAGCAATTGTTATAACCCATTACTTTTTTGTCAGCACACACTCTGAACTTGTGCATGATAACAACACCAAAGACAAAGAGAATGACTGTAAAACTAACTGTTAAATTGCATATAAAAATCTTAACAATAGAATGCAGAAATGTATTGCACAAAATAAGATAAAACATTCTACATTTTAGGATTTTGTGCATACCTATATTTAGGGCATTTATATAAATAGATATATAGTGTATGTTACAGAACTACAGTCAGTCTCATATAGAGGTTAAGATAACATGAGTTTAGTCTGTAGATATTTTTAAAGGACGAATGAAATATCAGTGAGCCCCATGGGACTTATTGTGTGAGGCATTTACAAATAAATAAATGCTTTAATCCTATTAAAGTCAAAAGTGACATCAATTAGCCTAAATACAGAATTCATAAGAGTTAACTACATAAACATGTAAATAGTACACTCAGCTAAGATGCATTTCAAATCCAGTCCCTGTGTTATATAATCCATCTCTGCAATGTTTACCGTCAGAGCAGCTTTTGGTGTTCTTTCAACTTTATAAAAGTTTTTTTTTTTTTTTGCTCAGTGTTTTTGAACTTAGTATTATTTCTTCCCCATCAAAACCCTAAAAACATTATATTAACTCAAGCATACACTGAGTATTGACCTCTGCAGATCTAATCTGACAGCTGCACTAAGCCAAGGCACAATGCATTTCAAATCCAGTCCCTGTGTTATATAATCCATCTCTGCAATGTTTACCGTCAGAGCAGCTTTTGGTGTTCTTTCAACTTTATAAAAGTTTTTTTTTTTTTTGCTCAGTGTTTTTGAACTTAGTATTATTTCTTCCCCATCAAAACCCTAAAAACATTATATTAACTCAAGCATACACTGAGTATTGACCTCTGCAGATCTAATCTGACAGCTGCACTAAGCCAAGGCACTAAACTCTACCAGATAGGCCTAAAATATACTAAATGTTAGCTCCCAACACATAATACATCATTTTATCCCCCATACTTTACATCTGTGTGGTCTTTTTTGTCATTTTTGATGGCACAAGTCTTCAATAAAGTCTCTAATAAACACTTTTGCCTTTTGGTATAATAAACTGGGTTTTATTGTTCTGGAGGGACCTACTAACAGTTGCACTGACAGCAAACCCGAGATCATAACAAAGGCATTTATTGCGATTTTTCTCACAAAACTTTTTGCATGACCTTTTAAGTCAGTAAATAAAATATTTTAAGAGTTAGGAGTAAGAAGTCAGATATCAAATAGCAATTTCAAAACATGAAAAGTAACACTTTTATAGATGCAATAAAGTGTAGAGGTGAAAAAAAAATCTATGAAACGTCTCGGGCACAGCTGTGAGTTTAACGATGGCGTCAATGAGAGCGTCTCTAACAAAAAACTGTGTTGTAGCGCCACCGCGTGGCCGCAGCGGCGCTCTGCAGGCGTTAGCGCTGTCTGCGGTGAACCGGTTCACTCCGCGGTGGACTCGCTGACCCCGCTGCCTTGGGCTCTGACTGCGCAGCGGCGCCAGGTGCTCAAGGAGACCGTTTCAACGCATCCAAAAATGTGTTCTACCTAAGCGATTGTTCTGCCATTTGTAACCATAATTTAGCTCCGAACGCTTCGAATTGTGTTTTCCCCCTCGTTTAATCACGTCCCTGTCGCTTTAAAGCTCCAGACAAAACGACCCATATGATTTTCCACCTCCAATCATCATCACTCCCCCGGCCGAGAGTGCGAGCCCTTCTGCATACGGACAGATGTCTAAACAGAAGAGCGCATTGTGGATATAAATGACAGCTATTTTCATGAAAACGAAGCTCTGAAATGCTAAAGAGGGGAGACGGTTCTCCTTCGAGGCAGAGACCACTGAATCACCATGGTCGTAAGACCCTTCTCTTACTGTTTTTGTTACCTGCATGTCTGTCAATGTTTACTTGGCCTGTAGAATCTGACAGACATCAGTCACATCTGGAGGATGATGTGCATGTCATGCAGATGTGCTGATAGCATGCTGCTTCCACATCTGTCGAGAGCTTCTACAACTTTCTGCTACTTTTCGATAAGATGCTGATGTAATGATTGTTATTATCGGAACTTCTGTTCAAATTTTAATACAGCCCACAACTAAATAAATTACACTTAGAACAAATGTGCATAAATTGTACCCTTTGGGGTACAACAGGGACAGTACCCTCAAAGCAACCTTCTTCATCCCTAAAAGGTGCGTATTAGTACCTTAGAGTAGTGAGTATCCTTATAGTAGTAATATGTAGTTTTATGATACTATTATGAACTTTTTAGAGGTAAAGAGGGGAGAAAGTTGTCCGGTACTGCCCCAGTGACAAGATGTTGTACCCCTAAAGGTACAATTTTTGTAAAAAACAAAATTCTGAGTGTACCTGTCCCAGCTCATGACTTTGGACAATACCGTAGCTTAAATGAGAAATGTTGTGTAATAATGTTGGTATGTCTAGTAGAACTAGGACATATAATAATAATTTGTTATAATAAAGAATTAAAAGAAATTGTTTTTATAATATAGTAATATTTCACATATCTTCACTGTTTACTTGTCTGCATAATTGAATGACTATATTATGATAGCTGGAAAGCCTGTATATCATTCAGATACATAGCATATAAAATATTGTAATATAAATAATAAAATCATCTTTATAAAATATATAAAATATAAAAGCAGCTATATGCTATACATTTTAAGAAAAATATCAAGCTTGGCATTATAAAGAAAATATGTGTTCGATATTTAAAAATCTGAATCTAATCTAATCTAATCTAGTCTAATCTAATACTATAAAATATAATATAATATAATTTTAGATATCTGCACTGGTTACCTGTCTGGATAATTGGATTATTTTATTATGACAGCTGTATGATTTAGACAATCTGTAAACAACATACATAATTGATTATATATTATAATGTCATTAATATATACTATATTTTTTCTTTGTGAGTGACCTTTTTTTATAAAATATACAAAGGCATAAAAGACATGATATAAATTGTTTTCTAGAAATAGTTTTATATTACTAGAATTTAAAAATGATCATTTGCTTGACAGCTACCTTTGAAATGGCAATTACTCCAGCCTGTTGTTTGATTGTAATGTAAATCAATATCTAATATTTAAACATTGAAAGTTGATATGCATCTCACATCAATCTGATGTTCTGTTGTAGCTCATAGTGGAGAAAACTGCCGAGCATCCATCTGCAGAGTTCTCCCTCGTTGAGGATGTGGCCCTTCACTGCACCTTTTTAATGGACAGGTTGAACAAGCAGCGTCTGTTTCAGCCAGATCTATGTGACGTAGACATCGTCCTCCTGCACCACCAGACTTCTTTCCAGGCCCATAAGGGTGTCCTAGCAGCCTACAGCCCCTTCTTCCACTCGCTGTTTGCGTCGAGTAAGGAGCTGCGGCGAGTTGAACTCTCTCTGGAGACCCTCAAGCCTCAAGGCCTGCAGCAGATCCTCAACTTCATCTACACCTCCAAGCTGCTGGTCTCCAGCTGCAATGCCCAAGATGTGCTCAAGGCTGCCACAGTGCTCCAGATGAGCAACATCGCCACTTCCTGCAGTGAGCTCATTACTAGAAGCTCGCTGGACATCAGTCCCAGTGTGGACCAAGCCAAACAGGAAGTCGGCGCTCAGAGCTGGAGCAACAGCAACTCAGTGAACTCCAACTTTCTCATGGAGATCAAGCAAGAGAAGGACCCCACCTGTGCCAGGATCTATGGAGAGAAAAGTGAAGTGAACTCATATGCTGTTCAGGTTGGCGATGGGCGTCCAGTGCAAGTAGGCGGTTGTAAAGTAGAAGGGAAGGAAATGGAAAACCTGAAGGACTCTGAAGATCTTGATTCATTTAATAGAGAGCAAATTATTGTGGAGTTGAACCTGAACAATCAAACACTTAATGTGTCTAAAAGTTTAGAGGGAAACGCAGCAGCTCAATCTCCCTTACGACAACAGCTTCCTGGCAAAGGAAGACGGAGCGATGAGACTGTTGAGGAATCAAGAGACAATGTGGCTTTGGAGAAGGAGGACGATGAAGGCGAGCAAAGTGAAGATGATGATGTGAGACTTGAAGGCACCAGTGAAGAGGAAGGAGAACACACATTACCTGCATTCATGTCTGAAAGACCAGTACGACAAACCCTGGCCTCTGCTGATGCTGTAGCGATGGTCTCCAGGAGAAACAGTGTGAGAGAAAGGCAGGAGACGGCTCATGGAGGGAACAGTGAGGAGCTTCTGGACCAGGATAGCTTGAAGTTTCAGAGCTTCACCTGTGTGAGGTGCCCCAAGACATTCAACAACCGCTGGTACCTGGAGAAACACATGAACGTGTCACATAACCGCATGCATATTTGTGACAAGTGTGGCAAACGCTTCCTTATGGAGAGCGAGCTACTGCTGCATCAGCAGACCGACTGTGAGAAGAGCATACAGGTAAGCTCAAGGGCTAAGAGAATGACAGCAAATTCTTTTTTGACCAGCATAATCTTTCAATATTTTTTTCCTCTTTTGGAAAGTCATAGAAACACTGTCTTGGTTTTTGTTTTTTGCTACTGGGGCAAATGGGAATGTAAAAAACATGTATTAAACATATATATAAAAAACATATCTGTATTTTAAAAAATTTAAATATATGTTTTTTTGATGGGGCATAAAGAGTTCAGATGCAAAAACCTCTAAGTACCATCTGAAATTTTCATCTAAAATTAGCATTTTTATCAGGCTGCTATGTTAAGGTTCAGTAATGTTACTCTAATGGCAATGTATAGGTCCTTTTCTATGCAATTAAAGTGAAATAACTGAACATAAATATATGGGCCTGATAAAAATGCTCATTTTAGAAGAAAATTTCAGACGGCATTTAGAGGCTTTGCATCTGAACTCTTCATAAATAAATAAATAAATATGTGTGTGTGTGCGTGTGTGTGTGAGCGAGAGAGTGTCATGCCCATGGACTGTCCTTGTGTTCCTGTGTTGTGCTTTGTTCCCCATGTGCTCCCCGTAACCCAGTTTCTCCCGTGTTCTGATTGTGCTAATTTGATTCAGGTGTCTTTTGTCTGTTACCCCTCGTTGAGTTCCTGGTACTTAAGCTCTGTGTTTTCCTGTGTCCTGTGTCCAGTGTTAAACGTCAATTCCCCGTGCTACGTGTGTGTTCCTGCCTGTGAGTCATTGTGTGGATTAATAAAGACTATTATTCGTGAAACTCCGACGTCTCCTTCGCTCCCACACAGTAAGCACCGTGACAGAACAGTGGACCTAACGAACAGTAAGCGGTGCCCCTTCTCCCCATTTTGTTTTCCGTTCCCCATGGTTAGCCTGTAAGGACCTTCCTTTTGTGGAGTATGCCAGGGAATTCTTCGGGATCGCCGTCTTGACGGCATTGGATGACGCCACACTGAATTCTTTGTTCTGGATCGGGGCAGTTACCATCGCCCGTCGACCTCCCAGACACCACTGGACTATGCTGTAGGGAAGGGATCCTCCGGTGTCTGGAGAGTGTCTGGCCCTGATCCAGAACCGCTCAGCAGTCAAGCCAGCCGGCTGCTGCACTCTCAAGCCCACTGGCCGCTGCACTCTCAAGGCTGCCGGCCGCTACAGTGTGAAGTCCGCCGGCCAATTAATTTCCATTCCTCAGCTGACAGCAGCTGTCTCCCTCACCTCAAACCAAAGGAGGAATCTGAGGAGGAAAAAACTGTTATCTCAAGCCCCTGAGTCCACTCCAGTGTCGGCTCCAGTCCCTGAGTCCGCTCCAGTGTCGGCTCCAGCCCCCGAGTCCACTCCAGTGTCGGCTCCATTTCTCAAGTTAAGCCCAGAGAGGGCACCTGCTCCTACGCCCAGCCCAGAAAGGGCTCCTGTTTGCCAGTCAAGCCCAGAGTGGGCTCCTGTTCCCACGTCCAGCCCAGAGAGGGCTCCTATTCCCACTTCCAGCCCAGAGAGGGCTCCTATTCCCAAGTTAAGCCCAGAGAGGGCCACAGTTCGCGAGTCAAGCCCAGGGAGAGCCTCAGATCCCAAGTCAAGCACAGAGCCGGTTCCAGCCAGGGAACCCGAGATTTTCCCCAAGGAATTTTTTTGCTCCCCAAGCTGCTTCGCCATGGCTCCCTAGTCTGCCCACTCCACCATGTCCCCTTGAACTGCCTGATCCGCCATGGGTCCCGGAACGGGTACCGCCCTGGAGGCCTGTCCTAAGGGGCCTCCAGAGAGCCCACCCCCCTCCCCATTGGATGTTGTGTGGTGCATGGATGTGGGGGGAGGCGAGTAATGTCAGACTTGTGTTTT
>NW_015505184.1:6105691-6126696 GCF_001515645.1 Sinocyclocheilus grahami
GTTAACATTTATTAAAACAATGTTTTATTTTTAGTTTAAGCAAATTCATTAAGTGTCATTCTTTTACAAGTAGGCCTAGATATAGTCACTGATGTACAGTAGGTAAGCAATAAGGAATGGTGAAATACAGATAACTGCTACCTTGATTTGAATTATTTTGAAAATCTCTCTCTATACAGTATATATATTTATTGAACTGTTGTAAAAATCATGTGTAATCATACTGATTTTTGGAGAGAGAAAAAACGGCACTCTTCTGTGATATTGATTATTAACATTTATTAAAACGATGTTTTATTTTTAGTTTAAGCAAATTCATTAAGTGTCATTCTTTTACAAGTAGGCCTAGATATAGTCACTGATGTACAGTAGGTAAGCAATAAGGAATGGTAAAATACAGATAACTGCTACCTTGATTTGAATTATTTTGAAAATCTCTCTCTATACAGTATATATATTTATTGAACTGTTGTAAAAATCATGTGTAATCATGCTGATTTTTGGAGAGAGAAAAAACGGCACTCTTCTGTGATATTGATTAACTATATGAAATTATGTAAATATATAAAGTTTCTGCCCCATATCTTGAATTTGTGATCACTCTAAATGCATTTTAATAGACTAAATCATGCAGTGAAAGAACACACTCTAAATGCGCACTCGCACTAATCTAACCTACTAGAATAATATGCTGTAATAGGAATAGTCCAACGAATCATTCGGTTTGTAATGCGTACCGAACGGTTCAATGCGAATAGGTGTATCGTTACACCCCTAATATATATATATATATATATATACTGTATATATTTGCATAATTAGAATCTTCCCTTTATCAGCATTTCCTCTCAGCAACACAACAAAAGCTGAGCTGTCCTCACCGGCTGCACAATATAACAAACATAACATTACTTGTGTAGTCTGATTATTGAAGAAATGACTCTTATGAACAGGTTCTTTTTAGTGAATAAAAAACATTAAGCGCAACCAATAACTCGATTTCCAAAACGAATTAATCCTGGGTAGTCGGAGACTTGTAAGTGAGTAACACAGATCTTGTTGGTGGTGGAGATGTGCAGTCAGTAGATTCTGTTTCTGGCACTTTACTGGCTTGTTGGTGTAAAGGGTTTTATAAATATTTGTTTAGCCCTTACATTTTGTCATAGTTTTATCATTTCTGTTTGTTGTATTTGTTCTGAAGCACCTTAAAAATCGAAATGTTGTTGAAATTGTGAATGACTACAATTTGTATGTTGTCAACAGATGGAAATTTATGTATACGGCTCACGTATATGGCTCATTTGTTTTGTTAACATTTTCAAAAACCTTGATGGTTTGTGTTTTTGGTGATGTTCATATTCATGAATGTGTTTGGGCTGAACGTACAGCAGCCATTTAACAGGTGAATTGGTAGAGATTGTATTATATATTATTAATGAAAAAACAGTTGTTCTCCACTATTTAGTGTTTATCCACTTCTCACAGTCTCACGCAGACTCTAATGTTTGATCTTCTAAATTAAAAATCTATTTTTTATTGTTTTTAACTGCTCATTTTTGCACTTGTAGACAAGAATCTTATAGTTTCAGATCTGTAAATGTTTTTACACAACAATATTTTTTATGAATTGGGAAGGTTACACTTTACTTGAAGGGGTGTGCATAAGACTGACATGACACCTTCATAATCATGACATGACACCTACATAATTATGACATGACACATGTCATGAATATGAAGGGTTTTTATGCATGTTTATGACAACTGTCATTAAGTGTCATTCGCTCAGTTATGTAATTTTTAATGCAAAGATGACATTGTTTGAGATGTCTTTGTTATGGGCTATGGTTAGGGGTAAGGGTAGGGGTAGGGGTAGGGGTAGGTTAGGGTTAGGTCAAATAATGTCATATTTGCATTAAAAATTACATAACTGAGCGAATGACACTTAGTGACAGTTGTCATAAACATGCATAAAACCTCCTTCATATTCATGACATGTGTCATGTCGTGATTATGAAGGTGTCATGTCAGTCTTATGCACACCCCTTCAAGTAAAGTGTTACCATTGGGAATTTCAATCTTATTTTATTGCTGTAATGTTTTCATTTCTGTCTATGTAATTATATGAATATTTTGGTCTATGCACAATGTTCCAAAACCCGAGAGGTGTTCAGATCTCTTTAATCCAGAGAGTTTGTGTTCGCAGCACTAGCTGTTTATTATTCATGATGAAAAAATGACTCTGAAGCTTCATCCAGGACCCATCATGAAAGTCATGATGTCAAGCAGTATCAGATGGCATACAGAATAGAAAATCCTTGTATTCTTTCAACTTTACTTTTTTATTTTCATGTGGCTTTGGAGGGTGTATGACAATATTTGTGTTGACATTTACCACAGACGATTGTGTTTTGTTGTTCGTGTTTTTTAGTTTGGTCATTGTCTACAGTAGATTAGGTTATTGTTCAGTCACTGCCATTTATTTCTCTTTTTTGAATGTAAGAACATTGTACTTGGTCATAATTGCAAAATGTTCAATTGTAGTTGTCATCTAAAATAACATAATAGAATGATAGAAATCAATGTACATGGTTATTTAAATAAGTCAAATTATTCAACAACATCTAATTACCCAAAATGACTAACAAAGCATTCTTATGAAAAAAAAATAGATGGTCTTGTGTTTGTCTCCATCTGCTGAGTTTTCTTGGAACAGCAGCATCAAACACTGCTAAGATCAATCACAAACTAACTATAAGTCTGACAAATGATTCAATGGAATATGTATTGCTCTTTTATGAAGATGTGGGTGACATTGTTTACTGTGTATTCTGTCAATAGATGACAGCTGTAGATCACATCTTTGTGAGTCTCAAGGTGTTCAGACTCACTCCAACCACTGTGGCCCCTGCAGCATAACGGATCTCCCTCAGGATCCCATTCCAGCAGTTCTCCTCCTCCTCAAACCTGTCACGCAAATCGCAATTTAATTCTCAAATTTCAACTTTAGTTTCAAATATATGACCAAGTTTCATTAGGCCAATAAGTCTCATTAAACCAGTTTGAGCTGAACATAAATACTCACCTCCATATGTCATTCATTTCAGTGGGCTCCAGTTTTTCTGTGGTCTCATTGGGCATCATAGCAAAACCCCCCATAGCATACAAGCAGCCGCCCAGTTCGATCAGGTTAAGAGAGCTTCTCTCCTGAGGAAACTCCACGAACTCTGACCAGCTAAGCAGGAGACACACAAGTGAGCAACTTGCCTGTGTTAAGGAGTCTTGACAAAAGTGTGACTTACGAGTTGCTGGCGATGTCATAGGCCTCCACACTGCTAGTCAGGCCGTTATCAGTGACTCCAGTCACCACATAGATTTTGTTTTTGTGAACAGCAGTGCCAAACAGCGAGCGGGCGGTTTTCATGGGTGCCAGATCCTTCCATTCAAACTTAGAGGGGTCATAGACACATATTCTCCTCAGGCATTTCCTGTACATCACATTTCAAGTCTGGTTATGAAAACCAAAGACAACCTGGCATAGTGTGTTTGTAAAGTATGATAAAACCAGATTCCTTACTCACTTGCTCTCAGTTTTGCCACCTATCACATAGACCAGTCCTTTGTGTGAAACAATTCCATGTCCATAAACTGCGTATGGAAGAGGGTCTGACTCTCCCCATTTGAATGACCTGTGTGAAAATGTATAGTTATCAGCCTTCAGCCATGACAGACAACATCCTGTTGATCAGGGGTTATGGCAAGAGCCGACCTGGAGAGGTATAATCAATCTCAAGATCTACCAAAAAGAGTGAAATATGAGAGGGAAAACTAAGATTGGCCGAATGGCTGTATTGAAGTAACTAATTATTTATTGACATGGAACTGTGAAATGTCAATGCAAAGTGAGTCAAATGATTGATTGTTGATTCAGTTGTAGCTCTGGTTCATTCAGTGAAGGATTCGTTAGACTGATCTATACATCCACTACCTGCACAGATATCAACAGTGCAAGGTTGTAGGTTGCCAGGTTGAGGTCATAAATGGGTTGAAATTTGTATGATGTGTCAAATGTGTGAGTAGGATGAGTTTCAAATTAGATCTGGCAAATGGATGATCTTGGAATAATATATTGATGGGACTATTCATATAACGAGGTTTGGGCAATTAAAATTACCTGGCGAAATAACAAAATGGGAGGGGAGTGGGAGATGGGTGTGAAATACTGGAGACTCCCGGGGAAAACGGGAGGGTTGACAGATATGCATTTAGTGCGTCATGTTAAAAAAATTAGAAATAAATCTTAACTGAGAATTTCAGAACTTACATTATTCATATTTCTGGCATGCATGAACGCATCAACATTCTCACACTTTGTGCAACCCGCCTTCAGTTTGAAAACCGCTGCTACTACGAGCTCTGTCAATGTATGTTATTTGCTATATGCTTGTACTCACTGTCTGTCGTAGATCATAACAGAATCTAGTGCACGTTCTCCCTCCTTCAGCTCTTTTCCTCCCACCACATAGATGGAGTTCTCAGCCTCCGCCAGACCGAACAGACACCGAGGGTCTGGTAGTGAGGGCATCCCCAACCATCCAGAGCTCATGGGATCAAACTGTAGGATGAAGAAGAGCTCAGATTAAAATATCATGATCTAAAAGCATTGTTCCTTTCTCATACAAATACAGTTATTAGTTTGATTCATCCTACACAATCCCTTCAAAGGTTTCTCTTGAATTACATGAGGAAAATGTCATGCAGGCAACATGAGGTTCAAAGCTTTAACAGCTGTTCTGAAGCAAAATGGACCCTGTGGGTCATTCTCACAAATGTATTTTTGGAACCAGAGACTCATGATGCTTTGAGTCATTGATTTGTTACAAATATATTTAGCAACATTAGCAAGACTTGACCATGCGTTACCTGAAGAAAGTAGGAACTGAACGGCTGTTCTTTGTTCTCTTCGTTGTACATCAGACCTCCAGCAACAAAGATCTGATTTTCCTTTGTGACAAGACTGCAATGGTTCTTAGGGATCTCGGTGGATGAAGATGCCACGAAGCACTCGTTTGCATCAACGTCATACGCTACCGTTCCTGTATCACTAATCATCAATAAAAGGTCTGATTGAAACATTCCAAAACGTGGATTGTCATTTAGGATTCCTGGCAGCATACCCTCATCCTCGTCCTCAGAATCTGCTGTCTCGCCTTCCTTCTTGACCCTTTTGACCCTGTGTAGCACTCCTTTCTGTGCATCCTTGACGATCTGAAGCTCCTTCTCGAGCTCCTGATTTGTCCTGATCAATCTGTGGCCCTCGACTTTCTCTTTAAAGTAACTCGTCGGTATAAGACGGAAACGTATGCAGTGTAGAAGTTGCGGCAGGTCATTCAATCTCTCTCCCGTGTCGAACTCCACCCAGTCCATGAGAGATTCAAACACCAACTCTTCTCGTTCCACATTCAGAGAGTCACATGTGATGATAGCCGCCAACTCGCTGGGACCCAACTGATGGAAGTCCTGGTCCCGAATGATGAGGGCATACCGGTCACAGATGAAGTCCCGAGCCTCCATAGCCAAACGTGGACAGTCCAGCAACAGTCCCAGTCTAAAGATGGCCAGACAGTTACCAAGAACCAGCTTCTGCTGCAGATACGAGACACACACGCTGAAAATTGATGGAATCTGGTACATGTTGGCCGCCATGAAAATGTCTTGGACGTTATGCTCAGTCAGGTTGATATCCGAGGTGTATATGTACCTCAGGATCATTTCCATGACTCCAGGTTCGATGTCTTTTAGGACAATCTCCCGCTTTTTGCTCTCTTCCAGGTCTGAAAGGAACATGGCTTTGAAGTAAGGGCTGCTAGCAGCTAGCACTAGCCTATGACAAGGAAACTCTTTGTCTTTGATCTTCAGAACGCAGTCCACAAACTTGTTAGCATCCAGGAGATCACAGAGCCCATCTTGTAGGAGCGTTTGCTGGTACATCCGTGGCTCCGTCACTGGATCCACTGACAAGGAGGCCATCTTGTTATGGTTTGATGTGATATTTCAGTAGGAGGGAGGGGTATTCCTGGTCCTCTTCCACTGCAGAACTGAACTGACTGTATTAACACTGTTACTCTAAAAGAGAAATGGCGGAGGATGTGACGCTTTGGTGTGGCCTCAGCTCCTCAGCTGTCACAAGCTATCAACTACTGACTGTCCATCTATATATAGAAATGCGTAAATGAACCACACTTAGGGCCTGAAATACAAGCTGTCCCTTCCTTCCCCCCACCAAATAGATCAGACCAACAGCTGACATGTTGCTCACTGGGAATATTAAGTTGTAGATCTTATGGAGAAGGAGAGTAGAGCACCACAAGATGGTTGTGAAATGTGAACAGCTTGAAAAGAATGTTACAGAGTGAAAGAAAAGATGGAAATCAGACCCATTTAAGACTAGTTTCAAAATGAGACACTCAGAAATAGAACTGCCTGTTGCTTTGGGAGATAAAGTCCATCTAGTGGTGCCCTCTAGTGGAGCAACTCGGAATTGTGGGCTTCTACATCTCTTAGCATCAATTCATAGTAGCAAGCATTGCTAATCTTTGAATTTACAACAGGGGGAACAGGACATGTCCCAGGCTAGACCTGAACCTCGGCACCATGAGTGCAACAGTGCTTTATTTGTTCCAGTTCCAGTAGAATGCATTACATTTTCGTTGTTTTGACATTTTTACATATAGGGAGGACTGAAGATGGCAGGGAAAACCGGATTAGAAAACTTGCATCCCTCACTTGAGACCCATGGCATAATATGTTTGAACACATGTGCTAACCACTAGGTTATTATAGCTTGTTTACATTTTCACCTTGTACCAATTAATCACAAACAGGTATTTGTTTAAAGCCATTTCTGTAAGTAGATATTTAATAAAATAATTCCAGTTTGAAGTTATAAACTTTCTAAAGGCACACTCTTAAAAATAAAGGTTTCCAAAGGGAAGTTTTTGTAGCGATGACATAGAAAAATCCTTTCGAGTTCCTCAAACCTTTCAGTCAATAGTTCTTAAAAGAACTATTTTTTCTTAGTCTAAATTAGATGAATAATCTGAAGAATACTTTGAAGAATACTTCAACATTCTGTGTGATGAAATGGTTCCATGGATAATAAAGGTTCTTCATGGAACCATAAGGCAAAAGAAAAAAGTTTATTTTTAGTGTATATGACGACCAGGGAAATTCTAATTTGAGCTAATAACCCATGTAAGGTGACAAAAAATCCAAAGGGAGACTGAAAACTAGGAGATATGTAATTGTGTGCTGATAACAGCATAGCAGACCTACAGTATTCATCAGTGTATATTTTAGGCCCATTAATCAACTCAAATCTCTAGTGTGCCATTCAAAGCTCAATGTAGGACAAAGCCTAATAGGGGAATGTGTTCACACCGTATCATTTGCTAGATTGTGACATGAGTAACAGAAAAATGTGACTGCACAAAGTTTAATGTGGTGAAGTGACTAAGCTTTCTGTGGTTTAATGGGGCATCATTGTGACTATTGTTTATAAGTAGTTCAGAACTATGTAAAATAAAAATACATACGTTTAACATGTTCCTAGAATGTATGTTTTGTGTAATAATAATGGCTGTAAACCAGGACTATTATAGTTAACTAAAACTGAAATTAAAACCATTAAGAAGTTGATAATAAAAATAAACATTAATTTAAATACAATATTTTAAAAAACGATTTAAGAATCTTTATTTCAACTAGTTGTTGAGGAATCATTTCTCATTTTTAGTGTCTAAAATGATGTAGTAAAATGAATCACTGAAATTAATAAAAATTATAGACATTTTTAAAAGAAAAACTAGTAAAAATGACAAAAACACAACATATATAAACGTGTGAAAATAAAAACTAATTCAAAATATTATTAGAAACTATAATAGTCTCAATACTCAAATTACACTGCTGTAAACATATTAAGAGTAATGAAATAAAAGACAACAACATTGTATATTTTTATTTTATTGTTCAATATATTATTTATTCATAAAATATTTGGCAAGCCCATTCTTTAAATAGCCATATCCACTGAAAATATAAATAAAAGGTGCACTTGTTGGTTTGTTTGTTCTAGAGTATGTCAGAGAACAGGTTGCATTCGGCTAAAGCAAGTGCACTTCAGAACTATTCACAGTTAAAAACATCTTGTGTTTTTAAAACAGACTTGTGCAAATCAGTTACCATAGTGGTGGGACTGCATCGGTCTGGCATGAAAGCTCAGAGGCAGAATTAACAAGAGGGACCTCAAGAGCTGGATCAGATTCAATGACCTCTCTGTCCTTTACTCAGCCTTCTGTTTGCTCGCCTCTATGGGCGGCACTGGTTCCGGATCATCCAGCAGAGCCTGCTTTCGCTCTCTCTCCTTTATCAGCTGCACGCCACAGTAAGTCACAAACAGCACAGAGAGAGTGGACAAGGGGAAGCCTGAGGGAATCACAAGGGTGCTATTATTCTCTGTGTACGTGCTGTGTTTGCCCCATTCCTCTGGAGTTTTTGTGCTGATACAACTATATGTTTCAATATTTTCATATGTATGATGTATATATATATATATATCATATATGAGTGATTTACATATGTAAGAAAGAATACATATGTAAGAAACACATTCTGCACAAGATTCTAGCTACTTTTCTTTCCGTTTTCATTATATAATGGTTTAAAACAGGGGTATCAAACTAAGTTCCTGGAAGGCCACAGCCCTGCAGAGTTTAGCTTCAACCCTACTTAAATGCACCTGATCCAGATAATCAAGTCCTTCAGGCTTATTTGAAAACTACATGGTATGTGTGTTGGAGCAGGGTTGGAACTAAACTCTGCAGGGCTGTGGCCCTCCAGGAATTGAGTTTGACACCCCTGGTCTAAAACAAAACACTTACCTTTAAGAAGCAGTCTCTTAGTAACCAGCTGGGCAAAATCCAGACTGTTCAGCGCCAAGACGTTGTACAGGACAATTTGCCAGAAGTTAACAGCATTGAACAAACCCCTGATTCGACGTGACATTGCCTCAGACATAAGATTCCGCTGGAAAAATATTAACATTACATTATTACTCAGGGTAAGCGAATGCTGTTCCTTTCATATCAGTGAAATGTAGGCTAATCAGTCATGATGCAATACTGAAAGACAATCAATTGGTAGTGTAATGATTCAAAACCCAAATGCTCAAATCCCTCACAACTGAACGTCTTTGGGATCTTACCTCAATGGTGGAGAACGGTGGCAGAGAAAATAATTTAGCCACCCACAGTTCAAAGTTCAGGCCAAAGCAGTTAAAGAAAGACCAAATGTAAACCAGCTCACAGGGTCCAAGCCACAGAGTTGTGACAGCGAAGGTGCAAATGGTTGCAAGAAGCTCCTTGAAGATGGCATCATGGTTTTCTCCGATATAGTCATAGACATATCTTTAACAAAGAACAGGAGATACATGTAAAGTTGAATGTTTTTCCTGAGTATATGATTATTATAGAAATATATATTTTAAAAAATGATACGTGATGATACACAGATAGAATTGGTTATTTGCTCACTTGCACAGCCAGTCATTGATTCCTCTGTCAAAGTGCCTAAAAAAGTCAATGTCAGAAGAAACTGTAAACATGTGATCTGGTTACACAGCCATCAACTGCTTCCAAAAACATACTCTTTCTTTTCTCTTCTGTTAATGACTATGCTTACGTTTCAGCGAAGACATAGAGCATTGTGATGCATTTAGGAGGCTGAGGAGGGTCAAGATGGTCCAGTCTGGATACAGTATTAATGACACCAAACAGGACGGCTGACTTCACCCAGTCATACACCAGATTGGAGTACGCCAAGCCAGCTGAATAGCAAAAACATTCAGACCAACTAGTGATAGTAAACAAATGAAATTGTACTTACAAATAATTAGAAACTACTTGTAACATAATTTCTAAAAGTCTACAGTTTTTTCTAGTTATGTACTGACCCAGAGACCAGTCAGACAGTTGCTTCAAAAGCTTCAAATCGTTAGGGATGGTCAAAATGTACAAGAAATGGAAGAAGACATCCACCACCAAAATAGCCCCAAGGTGCACCAAAGCATGAATGGTGATGTTCCACATCTCTCTTTCTTTACGAGTCAAGTTAGGGTTGTTAGCCTGAGAATATTAGAGGGATCATTACAGTGCATACCTAACCAGAGTGACATTATCAACACTATAACAATTATTTATTCTATTTTATAGATTATGTTTTATATAAACTATTACATGATTCCATAAACTGGACTTTTAAAATGCTTGTTTTCTTGAGAAAAATGTTAGGAAGTTGTGACATTCTCAAAATACAGGACTCACCTGCTCGTGGAATCGATCAAAGGTCATGACAGGTCCAAAGAAGAAGAAGGGGAGGTAGAAGTTGTACTTGATCAGATCCAGGAAACTGTAGTTGCCATCTTTCTTCTCACAGTTCTCTAGGGCAAAGCTCATACAGCGCATAATGGAGAAGCCACAGCCGCCATAGAACAGGATATCTTGGAGATCAAAAGAGCCTGTCGCAAAGCCTTCCTGCATCAAAACAGACAAATTATCAGAACATCAAAATGACAAAACTAAATGTGTCTGTACATGCACATGGACACCTGTACCACAGGGGGACTTGTGGTTAGACTGTGGGGGAAAATATGTTATATAAGGGGTTATAAACAACAACACAAACAATATTCAAACTGCTGTAAGAAAACCCACATTATGAATATATGCGATTCTTTCACAACTTTGGATTTTTAAAGTACTACTGTTTTTATAGCACTTTACACAATACTGATTATTTCAAAGCAGCTTCACCGTAGTAAACAGGAAAATAATAAAATCAATGATGCAAACTTCTTCAAATATGAGACAAATTCAAGTTCTGCTGTAAAGCAGCTCTACAGACAATAGTACCATTATTCAGCTCAAGTCAGTTCAGTGTTGATTCAGTTCAATTCAATAACTGTAAATCATACTAGAGAAATCATCATTCACTGCCTATGGACCTTCTCACCTGCCAGGTGTTAAATGGCTCCATTTTGAAAGTTGCCAGGCTGGTAAGTCCAGCCACAAAGCAGAGCCACTTCCGCTTGACAAGGGCCACACTGTAGAGGATGACGCAGTGAGACAGGATGAGAGTGAGGTATGTCCATCCCATAGTAATCAGCACAGCCAGAGATCCATACAGCATATAGATCAAAGATCTGTTCTGTGGGATAGGAAGAAAATTCCTTCTGAAAAGGCACATTTATGTAATCCAGCTGTCACATACAACAATACTGAATGGATATTTTGGACTTTTTAAGGAGCTACTGTTTCTAGTGTTAGAAATGACAAAATAAGTCCAGTATTAGCTTGAGTTGTAGCACTACTAGTATTAGTTAGTCAGTTAGTATGATCCAAACAAAAATTGTAATGGCAAGTACTTTCAGAGTTACCTTGAATAAATCTATACCAGTCTTCTTGGACAGCAGACAGAAACACCAAAGCATGTAACATTTCACACAACATTCAAATTAGATCATTTAACACATGCATGGTTAATATCAAAATGTGTTTTTGTGAATGTTTTTCTTTTACTATTATTGATTATTCAGGCTCAGTCCATACATAAAATCATGCAATATTATTCACAAAACACTCACATAAAATATCAATAGCAAAATATTATCACTCTTAAATCTTAAATGACTTGATCATTGTGCATTAGGTGAATAACCCCATACAGTACCTTTGGAGACAGCATTGAGCAGATCTTAGCAAAGATCACATGACCGGAGAGGGCAAACAGGATATGGTTGCGGAAAGTGGTAAACCACATTACCCATTCAAAATCTGACACATCCTGAAGAGACAGAGAATATCAGTCACAGAAAGTGATTAATCAGAGTCAGAATATGATTAAACAGAGTCATTTATGTAATATACATCAAATCAAAACTTATTTATAAAGCACGTAGCAACCCCAAAAACCGAGTTCAAAAAATATAATAACAAAATAAACACCACAAATACATCTGCTCAAACCTACTGGTCATTAAAAATAGTGAAGGCCTCATCAAACAAATATGTCTTGAGGTGGCTTTTAAATGTGTTTACAGCAGTAGAGGATCTAATATACTTGCCATTTTTCTGCCAAAGTAGTGCCATCCTGGTTTCACATTCTCCCTAAATGCCTTTCTGTTAACATTCTCTGCAAATAAAAAAGAAAAGTTTCACAAAAGCAGGTGCGTTTCAGGTTAAATGATAAAGCTATCTTTCTTATTATGTATATAATATGTCAAACTTTAATTGCTTTAAAAGTACAATATGTACTGTGTATGCATGAAGTTTTGCAGGCAGCTAACCATGAAATCTATGTATTATTGAAATATGTAAAATGGACATCAGATCCTCATGATTCCCCAGCAAACAGGGTGAGCTCCAGAACAAAACCTAATAGCATTACATAAGGTAAATTTTGCCAGCTTTCATATTCAGAGGCTTCTCTGTGATAATCCAGACTCTCAAATATATTTTGAGATTATGAGAGTCAGGGGTTGTTGAGGGTTATCAATGTAGAACTACCTGGTACATTTAGAGCCTGGTCTAAACGGATGTTCTTGTGTATAAACCAAACCGAAAAGTAGACATAATCAATATGTGATCTTTAAAAAGGTAGAGGCAGGACATGGCTAGTTTGCTCCAGTACCAGCTCGGATGTCAATAAGCAAAACAGTCTGCCCACACAGAAACAATAATACTACAGTGCTCTGATTTACAATGAACAGAAGCAAATGCACATTTAGTCGTTGTATTCTAGGGCATTAATGATTGATGTGAACATAATTCTGTGATTTTAATATAGAAAGAAAAAGCGAGAGATAAAAATTAAGTGTACCACTGGAGGTCTCAATGATCCAGCTGCCTGCCCATAAGAGCGCAAGAGAGAGGACAGCAGTGTAGAGGTACAGCTCAGTCTTGGGAAGGGCTGTCTTGATCCCCATGGTTAACCTGAAGAAAAGTCTTCACATTAAAATCCTGTTACACTCTATACTAAAATTAACCATTGGCCACTGCAGGAAATAAATACGGTAAATACAACGAAAACGTACAGATACAAATACCTCCACAAGCTTGTTTACAGTTGATTTTTCTATTTGATATGTCAAATGTCCATAAAACAGTGATTTATTAGGATGTCAAATCCTAATTTCGTTTTTACTTTAATATTTGTCCGTGTTGTACAGCACTTTATTAGCCTCGCGCTCATACTCACTAACGGCCGTTACAGGTCAAACGTCACTCACTCTGTCTCCTAAGATATCCACTGATACTTCTCTTCTTTTGGGTACTTTATAACCAGGTCAAAAGTACACTATATTAATACTTTAAAAGGTATATTTGCGGTTTAGTTACAAAGTTGAGCTCTAAAGCTGTAAGAAAATTAAATTTTCCACGGCAATACTGTGAAGCAACAGCGTATCTCGGCCGGAGAAAGAGCCGGCGAAATTTTCACCTAATGATATCAGCGAGAAAATAACTGTCCAATCACAGGAGACTTGTGTGACGTACCTATTAATATTAATGACGTTACAAATTTGAACTTGAGTTTAAATTGAAAAAGTTACAATTTTAGCAGATAAATGTAATAAAGTGCTAGAATCAAAATTTCATGATTTTTTTTTATATTAATATCATCGTGTTAGTTATTACTACAACTGCAACTACACTGATGTAGCCTAGCACCCAGAATCAAGTTTTTCTTGCATAACTAGTTTGCAAAATCCAATTGATAAAGGAGTGGTGCTCTGTAATGCTTTAAAACGTTAGTGTAAATGGTACAGCAAAAACATGTTAACTTAGCAATATGTGAGCCTTTTAAATGTTAGTGTACCATTTATTTGTGCAGTTCGTTCGTTACAGTGAAATAACAATATAATGATGTCTGTAACTGTGTCTGCTGTAAACTATACTGTATTAAATCATGTAGCCTCTCTAAAAAGTGCCAACAGTAAAAGAAAAGAAGACGCTGTTTTCGATCAGGGAAGACACTCCATACTAATTACAATAATTATTGTGAAGTTCACACACATCGATCATCAATGATGTATAAGGAACACATATATTTTTTTATTTATTAATATATATTTTTTTTTTACAAATTATACGTCAACGCCAAGACAATGCAGCCTCCGCCTATAGGCAATCACAACCCAATTACAAAAGGATACAGATATAACAAAACTAAAACGAATAAAACAACAAAAACATTTTGGGTTGACACCCAATCTACTTCTCAGAAGACAAGACTGTAAGTCAGTGACTTAAATGGGAGTGCCTCTTTTCACGGCTCCTCAGAAACAGCACAGTCAGCTGCGCCGTACAACCTCATCCTATTTTAGCCCGAGCAGTTGCTCATGGTCCAGTGCGGCAGCTGCAGCGCAATGCGATCTCCCACACATCAGGAGATCCTTCAGGAGTGGGAAAAACCGAGGACTGAATTCCCAAATCAATTTCCTTTTAACATTGAATTCATTAAGAAGCCATGCGTGTACCTGCTCAATTAAAATCGGAGTATTTGTCTCAACTAATTAATATAGGTGCACGCATATCTGAAGTCCTATTAAATGTAAATGATGTTGCACAGCTCTGAACGCCCACACGCCGCATGATCCGTGGGACTCTATCTGTTTACAGCACCGTGTACAGTAAGTACAGTAATTCAAAAGGAAGTGCACTTGCTCAGTACTAACCTCACAGCCGCTCAGATGTTTGAAGACAGATGTCAACCCCCACAAAATTGAAAAAAAAAAAGAAAAGAAAAAGGGGGGTGAGTAGGGGCTTCTCCTAATACATCCGTCCCGGTTTCCCAGTGCCGATGGTGCACTGTGAAAGGCAGCAGTGGCTGGTGTGGATGTTGCGGGAGGGGTGTAGAGAGTGTATTTATAATACGGACTGAAACTGCAGAGGGGTGGCACCAGAACTGTCCATCAAAAAGGCGCACAAATTCAAGAACGAGCGCTTCATGGTACAGGTAGCAGGAGAAATCCCTTCTTTTGTCATCTTCTGATCCGTGTGTAGATGTGCTGTATACTGTCTTGAAGCAGTCCCTTGTGTAATCCAATGAAGATGAACCATCTGTTTACTTCAGCCATTGGCAAACTCGTGCGGCCAAAAGTTCATAATATTTAAGGCTTTTAAATGTTTTCAAAGACGTTTTACTGTATTTTTGAACAAATAAATACAGCCAATTGGCATAATTGACGTATTTAAAAACCATAAAAAAAAATTATTTCACCGTAGCAATTTTCCAACTGTGTGCTATAATGCATAAAAGGAAAAGCAAGACTGATATAGTCAACCAAATAGCCTATAATCTATCATCCTTTGTTATTATCTATATTATGCACACTTCTCAAAACACTTTAAATTATCATCAGCAAGTCATAATTTTCTCCCTCAGTCTGATTCTGTTATGGTTATGTCAAAATTGTGCAACGTACCATATAAAGGTAGGACCTGAATTACACTAATAGAAAGTCGAATTTCTGGAAAAATTCAATTTTGGGGGGAAAAAACAGGTGACAACTCACCTGGATATTTTAAAATGTGCTTCTATATGCAATTTGCTCTGATACAACTATTGATTACAGCCCCACAATTTGAAACAGTGTCTAAAATGCCTAAATGCATACAGAAGAAGAAAGTTCGCAGCAAAGATTCGAGACTGTAAAATATAGGCCTACATTGCAATAACTATAATTACGAAACAATAAATAAATGTCACATACCTTATAGGTTCATCAGCTTACACTTAAATATAATAAAAACGAAAACACAAAATGCACTGGTTTACATGGAAATGCTTGAAAATGTTTCATGTGTGTTCTTAATAGCCTTTAGGTTTTGCTCTTCTATTGAATTCACCTAGTGGCACAGCATAAAATACAGACCCGATTGTTTGGTTATTTATTTAATTATTTGTTTATTTATTTCATATCATTATCATAGCATGGAGAGACAGAGATCACGGAAAGAATTTATTTATGTATTTACAAAACTGCAACAACATCTTTGAACAGCGGATGGAGACATGCGATGCGATGTTGTGAAATTAACTGCGCATAGGGAAGCAGAAATATAGCCTGCTTCCGCTTTGTAATACAAGCTCAGGCAATTTTTTACTGGATTTTGTGTGATGCGGATGCCTGTTTACATCCCATACCCATGTCTTTACTATACATTGCGTGGAATTTCACTATTTATTCGCATATTAAAGCTGCTCAATATAAATTAAACAACAATAGGAAGAAATCAAAAGAATCAATATAGAAAGCTACTCCCATGAAGCTCTAAATCTCACTCTTTTTCTTCTCTTACTGTATTATTTTCCCATTTCATTCTTATGATTACGAACCAGAGCTGGCTATAAACCAGACCAAAGGTTCGTGTATTTTCTTTTGACTTGTGATTAAATATCGCAGCTCCAGTCGAGTTCCAAGGCGTTGATGAAGGAATCAGTCGACTTAGTACGGACTCCAGTCATTGGGCGACTGCGTGCTCCCCGGCCGGGCTTTTATTTTTAATATGAGGGAGGGGGGTTCCCAGAAAATACCTCCTCCTGCTGTTCCTCAGCTCTATCTCGTGAATATCAAACACTCGTCGTCTCCATATTGGAAGCAGAGATCAGAAAACACGGGAAAACATGAAGAGGCAGTTTTTGACGATCGTTTAAGCGCGCAGATGTCGGCGTCCTCCGCTATAGCTCCAGGAGTTTAGACGCAAGCGTTCAGACATCGCGCGGGTCATTTATTCAGACCAACTAACATTTTGAGGTTTCATGGTCAGCTCGCTAACGCTATCTTATATTAGCAATCCAGCCTCCAACTACTTGTTAGCCATTCGGCGCTGGCGCGACTGGTTTTTGTTATGCGCATCCGAACGGACTGATTGATCAAATGTGTGTCCGCGACGCGTATTTTAATGCAACAAAACGCAAAGATTAGTGGTCGGGTGCAGTCCGTTCGCCCACGCTAGCCTGAGAGACAGCAGTCTGCTGCTGGCTGGAGATCTGCCATTAACTCGACTAGCTGTTAGCACAAGCTGAGACACGGACACGGCCAGAACTCGCTGGGAAAGGGAGCTAACATCTCGTTTCCATGGACAACACGTCCATAATAACGCAGGTTACGAACCCCAAGGAGGAGGAGATACTCTCGTCAAATGCTGAGAAAGGTGAGAGGTGTTTTTGTGTGTTGAAGTTGCTCGCCGTTGCGCGTTTTGTTAGCTTTAAGTTAACGTACCCACCATTTTAAACGAGCGGGCTGCGAGCCTGAGTCCGCGGACAAGAAACATTTTAGGCATTTCATGACTGTTTGCACGAACAGAAGTGAGAATAAGGCGTTTTTTGTTCACTTTTAATATGCTTTTATATGACAGTGTGTTATTGTTGATGCAGAACGATGACCGAGTGTGTGTGTGTTTATATAACGGAGTCGTCGTAAAGGCGCAATGTAAACTGCTGGAGACCGAAAGTTTTGGGCTCTGTGTCTGTCAGCGGCGGTCGCCCGTAATGTGGCTGGAGACCAACGTAAACATGCTTCTTTCTGTCACGAGGCAGAAGTGCTCAGGAAGAATTGCATAAGTAGAGTGCTTTAAAAGGGCACATGTTTTATTTAGTGTGTTTTTAAGAAGCAGTGGACTTTGATTTGTTCTTTTTTCAATCCAGTCAGCAACAGGAATAGTTAAGTAGGTATGCTATTTAGTTGTCTGTTGAGTAAAAGAAATGTAGGCAAGTCAGTTATGTGATGCTTTAGGACGTTAGGAGGTAAACTAACATTTAACAATTAATGCATGGAAATTCACACACACACACACACACACACACACATATATATATATTACAGCAAGACACCACAGGTGAATAGGGCACACATTTTAACTAATAGTTAACACCAAGTTTTCTGAAATGTTATGTTTATGTTTTCTGAAATGTTATGAAAATAAGGCACTGTGTAATTATGTTCGCACTAATTTGCATAAAAATCCAGAAAATAAATCTGAACACTGGATAAAATCAGGTTCAAAATTCTTGGTTTATTCTGTTGACATATATATTTTTTCATTACAGATTGGTTTTTACAGAGTGTTTATTTTTTTTAATCACTCCATAAATCAGAAAATACTGTCAACAGCCAGAATAAAAATACATTTTTACCATGTTTTTAGGAATTAAGTGTTCTATAAATTAGGCAAATGATATAAGAACAAACACCTCAGTAAAAATCGTAAGTATATTGATGGGAATAAAACTGGAAAGTTTGGTGTAACTAAAGTGAAACGAAATATTTCTGGCTCAGTGCATGAGAAAAAAGTAATATTGAGAAAACAACATTTAAAAATATGTATTGCAATTGAAATCTACAAACACAAATAGATAAAGTATAATAAATTCGATTTTTTTTTAATGAACGATGTATTTAGGATGTTTCCTTACCATTAGTTCTTTCCAAAAAAGAAAGAGCTATGAAAGCAAAATAGCTTTGACTAAAAAAAAAATTTGACTAGTGCATGAAAAAACAATAGGTGTGCCTATAGTATCCTGCCTTAAATATCTAAATATTATAAATGAAGATTGGAAAAAAATGAAAAATGAGTTCATCTGTCTCTGCTGCAGAGATATGCAGCTATGAAGGCAGTTTTGTAGGGCTGCCCATCTGAGGATGTCCGGCTCTGACAGCCGGTATTTGGATGGAGCACTTCCAGGGCTTTACCTTTGACCTCTGGGTGGCTGAGTAGAGAAGCTCTTCAACAGCTGCCCTCTCAAAACAGCACAGAATAAAGTTGAACCGTCTAAAATGGTCCTTGTGCTCTTGATGGCCTATTAGGCAACACTTTAAATGCCTTACATATACTGCCTTGATCTCATCCAGACCAGGCCTCCCTCTTCAAAGGCATTAATGAGTCTTTCCAACATGTAGATTAATACTAAGCCAGAAGTAATTAAAGTCAGTAGTAATTACAGGATTTTTTTTAAGGCAGCTTCATCTTCTCATGCCTTCAGCTCTGATGGCATCTGAGTGAGTCCGCCGCAGTGATCAATGTCTCTGGCCCGTTGCCTGACAGGGATCTTTTTTGCATTCTGTCCACAATTATGTAAAACTCCCTGCACTTCACTGTGTTTTATTCCTTTACTTATTTGAAATGCATATGGAAATACTTTATATAACAACTAGGCCTAGTTGTTTATTGGGAGCTGTTGTAGTCTATATTTTTTACTCTTTTATTTGTGGTGTTTAAATAAAAACTAGATTACAGACAGATGTGTGTTTTTGCCGTTTGTGTTTAGGTCTCTGTTGTGGAATTGCAAAGACGGGCTAGTCAGTAGATATCAAGATATGTGTTTTTACACCTTAAAGCATGATGCTGTACATGTTTTCTGACACGTCAACTCCTACAGTATTCCTGAGTGAAGCCAAGCTGCTGTCCTCCCACTTTTGAAAAATTATCCACTCCTTTGAAAAGAAAATTACAGCTCATAATACATATTTAGAAGCTGCTTTCTCCATCAAAACTATTGAAAGTCCACTTGAAGTTGTAAATGTCAGCAGAATCTTTCCAGTTGTCATAAGTTGTGATGCATTTGATAGGGCATAAGGTTTTTATTATACTTAATTTGGGTGTAAAGTATTGCAGAGTTTTTGAAATTTGGAGGAGAAAAGCATGAGATATTCGGCTGAAGCTTTGAGATGGCTAAAGGGGCGGGAGAGGAATGCACGGCTCTTATAGGCTGTTCATTTTCTTAGCTCCTCCTCCCCTGCAGCTGCCCCTCCTCTCCTCTTCCCTCTCTCCCTCAAATATTCCCCCTTCAGTCGTCACTGAAGCTTCAGGAACGAGTGGAAAATAGCCTCTGTCCCTTAAAATGGTGCTGGATTCGGCAGCCAATGAGTGGAGGGATGAGGGTTTAGAAGCCTAAAGGGGACGGGGTGGGGTTTGTAAGCAAGTGGGGTCTAGTTTCATTTTTTTCCCTGCTTGTCACTATTTTTAAAGGGCCTTTACTTGCTGGTGACCTCAGTGTTAGCATTTAGAGCCTCCGCCGTGGCACTGGAATGAAGGCAGATTATTATTAGTGTGTGTGTGTGATTAAGGAGAGGAGAACCGTGAGGGTCTTTGATGTTGTGCCGTGTGTTGGTGTAAAGCCTGTCCATAATCAGTTGTAATAGTCTGGACATTTAATTAAAGATCCCAAGTGTCATCCTGCACTGGGAGAAAGCCATTTTCCTAAAGGGTGTTCGGACATTCCCACCACCAGTGTCCTAATAAGTGTTATTGAACTTTGTGCCATATATAAACTGATCATCGATAACCAATATCATGGCCTATATATGTATCAATATATCTGTTCAAAAGTTTGGGGTCATTAGGATTTTTTAAAGAAAAGAATGAACACTTGAGCATGAATGCAATTAAATTTATCAAAAATGACAGTAAAGACATTTAAAATGTTGCAAAAAAAGTTTTTCAAATAAATGTCATGTTTTCCACAAAAATGTATTGAAGGATTTGTGAAGGATTATGAGACATTGATGACTGCAATTTAGTTTTGCCATCAAAGTAATAAATTGCATTTTAAAATATATTCAAATAAAAAAACTTATTTTAAATTGCAATAATATTTTACAATTTAACCGTTTGTTTGATCAAATAAATGCAGTCTTGGTGAACATAAGACTTCTTTCACAAACATAAAAAATATCATACTGCCCCCAAACTGTTGGACACTATTGTGCATGCATGTTTTGGTATATTAGTTTATATATTTTCATGTTACGGCGGGTAACCATAAAAATAAACATAAAATGGTTAAAGAGATCATTTAAGTGTTTTTCAATATAAAAAAATCTTTTGTCTAGTAACCGGTGTGGTATTATTGTAAATATCTGAAGTTTAATCAATCAAATCATTGAT
>NW_015505184.1:6128978-6133056 GCF_001515645.1 Sinocyclocheilus grahami
GACAGCAGTCTGCTGCTGGCTGGAGATCTGCCATTAACTCGACTAGCTGTTAGCACAAGCTGAGACACGGACACGGCCAGAACTCGCTGGGAAAGGGAGCTAACATCTCGTTTCCATGGACAACACGTCCATAATAACGCAGGTTACGAACCCCAAGGAGGAGGAGATACTCTCGTCAAATGCTGAGAAAGGTGAGAGGTGTTTTTGTGTGTTGAAGTTGCTCGCCGTTGCGCGTTTTGTTAGCTTTAAGTTAACGTACCCACCATTTTAAACGAGCGGGCTGCGAGCCTGAGTCCGCGGACAAGAAACATTTTAGGCATTTCATGACTGTTTGCACGAACAGAAGTGAGAATAAGGCGTTTTTTGTTCACTTTTAATATGCTTTTATATGACAGTGTGTTATTGTTGATGCAGAACGATGACCGAGTGTGTGTGTGTTTATATAACGGAGTCGTCGTAAAGGCGCAATGTAAACTGCTGGAGACCGAAAGTTTTGGGCTCTGTGTCTGTCAGCGGCGGTCGCCCGTAATGTGGCTGGAGACCAACGTAAACATGCTTCTTTCTGTCACGAGGCAGAAGTGCTCAGGAAGAATTGCATAAGTAGAGTGCTTTAAAAGGGCACATGTTTTATTTAGTGTGTTTTTAAGAAGCAGTGGACTTTGATTTGTTCTTTTTTCAATCCAGTCAGCAACAGGAATAGTTAAGTAGGTATGCTATTTAGTTGTCTGTTGAGTAAAAGAAATGTAGGCAAGTCAGTTATGTGATGCTTTAGGACGTTAGGAGGTAAACTAACATTTAACAATTAATGCATGGAAATTCACACACACACACACACACACACACACACACATATATATATATTACAGCAAGACACCACAGGTGAATAGGGCACACATTTTAACTAATAGTTAACACCAAGTTTTCTGAAATGTTATGTTTATGTTTTCTGAAATGTTATGAAAATAAGGCACTGTGTAATTATGTTCGCACTAATTTGCATAAAAATCCAGAAAATAAATCTGAACACTGGATAAAATCAGGTTCAAAATTCTTGGTTTATTCTGTTGACATATATATTTTTTCATTACAGATTGGTTTTTACAGAGTGTTTATTTTTTTTAATCACTCCATAAATCAGAAAATACTGTCAACAGCCAGAATAAAAATACATTTTTACCATGTTTTTAGGAATTAAGTGTTCTATAAATTAGGCAAATGATATAAGAACAAACACCTCAGTAAAAATCGTAAGTATATTGATGGGAATAAAACTGGAAAGTTTGGTGTAACTAAAGTGAAACGAAATATTTCTGGCTCAGTGCATGAGAAAAAAGTAATATTGAGAAAACAACATTTAAAAATATGTATTGCAATTGAAATCTACAAACACAAATAGATAAAGTATAATAAATTCGATTTTTTTTTAATGAACGATGTATTTAGGATGTTTCCTTACCATTAGTTCTTTCCAAAAAAGAAAGAGCTATGAAAGCAAAATAGCTTTGACTAAAAAAAAAATTTGACTAGTGCATGAAAAAACAATAGGTGTGCCTATAGTATCCTGCCTTAAATATCTAAATATTATAAATGAAGATTGGAAAAAAATGAAAAATGAGTTCATCTGTCTCTGCTGCAGAGATATGCAGCTATGAAGGCAGTTTTGTAGGGCTGCCCATCTGAGGATGTCCGGCTCTGACAGCCGGTATTTGGATGGAGCACTTCCAGGGCTTTACCTTTGACCTCTGGGTGGCTGAGTAGAGAAGCTCTTCAACAGCTGCCCTCTCAAAACAGCACAGAATAAAGTTGAACCGTCTAAAATGGTCCTTGTGCTCTTGATGGCCTATTAGGCAACACTTTAAATGCCTTACATATACTGCCTTGATCTCATCCAGACCAGGCCTCCCTCTTCAAAGGCATTAATGAGTCTTTCCAACATGTAGATTAATACTAAGCCAGAAGTAATTAAAGTCAGTAGTAATTACAGGATTTTTTTTAAGGCAGCTTCATCTTCTCATGCCTTCAGCTCTGATGGCATCTGAGTGAGTCCGCCGCAGTGATCAATGTCTCTGGCCCGTTGCCTGACAGGGATCTTTTTTGCATTCTGTCCACAATTATGTAAAACTCCCTGCACTTCACTGTGTTTTATTCCTTTACTTATTTGAAATGCATATGGAAATACTTTATATAACAACTAGGCCTAGTTGTTTATTGGGAGCTGTTGTAGTCTATATTTTTTACTCTTTTATTTGTGGTGTTTAAATAAAAACTAGATTACAGACAGATGTGTGTTTTTGCCGTTTGTGTTTAGGTCTCTGTTGTGGAATTGCAAAGACGGGCTAGTCAGTAGATATCAAGATATGTGTTTTTACACCTTAAAGCATGATGCTGTACATGTTTTCTGACACGTCAACTCCTACAGTATTCCTGAGTGAAGCCAAGCTGCTGTCCTCCCACTTTTGAAAAATTATCCACTCCTTTGAAAAGAAAATTACAGCTCATAATACATATTTAGAAGCTGCTTTCTCCATCAAAACTATTGAAAGTCCACTTGAAGTTGTAAATGTCAGCAGAATCTTTCCAGTTGTCATAAGTTGTGATGCATTTGATAGGGCATAAGGTTTTTATTATACTTAATTTGGGTGTAAAGTATTGCAGAGTTTTTGAAATTTGGAGGAGAAAAGCATGAGATATTCGGCTGAAGCTTTGAGATGGCTAAAGGGGCGGGAGAGGAATGCACGGCTCTTATAGGCTGTTCATTTTCTTAGCTCCTCCTCCCCTGCAGCTGCCCCTCCTCTCCTCTTCCCTCTCTCCCTCAAATATTCCCCCTTCAGTCGTCACTGAAGCTTCAGGAACGAGTGGAAAATAGCCTCTGTCCCTTAAAATGGTGCTGGATTCGGCAGCCAATGAGTGGAGGGATGAGGGTTTAGAAGCCTAAAGGGGACGGGGTGGGGTTTGTAAGCAAGTGGGGTCTAGTTTCATTTTTTTCCCTGCTTGTCACTATTTTTAAAGGGCCTTTACTTGCTGGTGACCTCAGTGTTAGCATTTAGAGCCTCCGCCGTGGCACTGGAATGAAGGCAGATTATTATTAGTGTGTGTGTGTGATTAAGGAGAGGAGAACCGTGAGGGTCTTTGATGTTGTGCCGTGTGTTGGTGTAAAGCCTGTCCATAATCAGTTGTAATAGTCTGGACATTTAATTAAAGATCCCAAGTGACATCCTGCACTGGGAGAAAGCCATTTTCCTAAAGGGTGTTCGGACATTCCCACCACCAGTGTCCTAATAAGTGTTATTGAACTTTGTGCCATATATAAACTGATCATCGATAACCAATATCATGGCCTATATATGTATCAATATATCTGTTCAAAAGTTTGGGGTCATTAGGATTTTTTAAAGAAAAGAATGAACACTTGAGCATGAATGCAATTAAATTTATCAAAAATGACAGTAAAGACATTTAAAATGTTGCAAAAAAAGTTTTTCAAATAAATGTCATGTTTTCCACAAAAATGTATTGAAGGATTTGTGAAGGATTATGAGACATTGATGACTGCAATTTAGTTTTGCCATCAAAGTAATAAATTGCATTTTAAAATATATTCAAATAAAAAAATTAAAATGTTGCAAAAAAAGTTTTTCAAATAAATGTCATGTTTTCCACAAAAATGTATTGAAGGATTTGTGAAGGATTATGAGACATTGATGACTGCAATTTAGTTTTGCCATCAAAGTAATAAATTGCATTTTAAAATATATTCAAATAAAAAACTTATTTTAAATTGCAATAATATTTTACAATTTAACCGTTTGTTTGATCAAATAAATGCAGTCTTGGTGAACATAAGACTTCTTTCACAAACATAAAAAATATCATACTGCCCCCAAACTGTTGGACACTATTGTGCATGCATGTTTTGGTATATTAATATATTTTCATGTTACGGCGGGTAACCATAAAAATAAACATAAAATGGTTAAAGAGATCATTTAAGTGTTTTTCAATATAAAAAAATCTTTTGTCTAGTAACCGGTGTGGTATTATTGTAAATATCTGAAGTTTAATCAATCAAATCATTGAT
>NW_015505184.1:6133996-6156402 GCF_001515645.1 Sinocyclocheilus grahami
CAATTAAATTTATCAAAAATGACAGTAAAGACATTTAAAATGTTGCAAAAAAAGTTTTTCAAATAAATGTCATGTTTTCCACAAAAATGTATTGAAGGATTTGTGAAGGATTATGAGACATTGATGACTGCAATTTAGTTTTGCCATCAAAGTAATAAATTGCATTTTAAAATATATTCAAATAAAAAAACTTATTTTAAATTGCAATAATATTTTACAATTTAACCGTTTGTTTGATCAAATAAATGCAGTCTTGGTGAACATAAGACTTCTTTCACAAACATAAAAAATATCATACTGCCCCCAAACTGTTGGACACTATTGTGCATGCATGTTTTGGTATATTAGTTTATATATTTTCATGTTACGGCGGGTAACCATAAAAATAAACATAAAATGGTTAAAGAGATCATTTAAGTGTTTTTCAATATAAAAAAATCTTTTGTCTAGTAACCGGTGTGGTATTATTGTAAATATCTGAAGTTTAATCAATCAAATCATTGATGTACAGTATAAAGTTAACTGTTTGAATTGGGGGGGAAACCTGATATAAATGAAATGAATTTATTATAAACGGCAACCTGAAATAAACAAGCCGCTAATGCACCAGTGTTGCCACTAATAATGCATCCCTAGTAAATTATTATTGTAGTCATGTGTTTTAAACCTCTCTGTCCAGTGTTTTAAACCTCTCTGTCCACTCTTTTGTCAGTTTCGCTGTCTAACAGCAGTCTGAAGAAGAAGAGGACTCGCAACATCTTCAGCTCATTGTTCTGCTGTCTGAGAAGTTACGATGCCGAGCCCCCTGCCACCCCCAACAACAACAGCAGCCCTCTGCCTCCACCTGTGGAGGAGAACGGAGCTCCACCAAAGGTGAGACGCCCAAACATCCTCTTTACACGGGGAGTGATTACAGTCAATCAGATGCGTATTGATTCAGAGACCTCTGCTTCTGCGTCTCACCGTCATGTGTGGTTTGCTGATGTTAAGCAGAAGTCATCACAACTCTCTCTCTCTTTTTCTGTGCAGACTGTATCACATTTGTCTGAATTATTGTACATTTGTCTTATGGTTAAGCACCTCATTTCCTCTCCTGTTTGTTTCCTCTGTCTTCATCTCTCATGTCCCAGTGTGACCAGGTTGAGGTCATCCCTATCCCCAGTGTATGTATGATTCCACTCCACTCCGTGCGTCTGTCTGTGTGCTCTCGCATGCCGCATGGAGCGCCGCACCACTGTACACTCGAATCCACTTTTGAAGCGGCTCTGTGGACAGTGATGCACTTTGGCTGATGGATGCTACAGTGCTTGCATGCACTGTATATTATACTACTTCTGAGGCGACTGGAAAGCCTAACGTTTTTTCACACAATTATAGGTTAAGGCATTTTCAACATGTGTTGGCTATGCCCATCTTCCTGCTTTTTAACTATTGGGAGTATGACTGCTTCTGATTTGATAATGCACGTGTTTTTCCACTGTATTCTATTCCGTTTAAAGGTGCTGCGCAAAATTTCCTGCTCTAGCGCGGCAGCGCCACAGTGTTTACAGAGTACAACAGTTTAACTTTCCCTGCCAATATTTTCACTGGCCTGTTTTTTGCAATGCGTTTTTATATTTGTTTGAAATAATTTGATTTTCATTAATGTTCAGTATCCTCTTCAGAGTTTTTGTTCATAATTTTTTTATTTTATTTACAGAATAAAACTTTGTAAAGAGCTGAAAATTTTACACCTATAATGTCGCGAAATGAATTAATTCATTTTTGTTGGAAAAGTATGCCATATGATGCAAAATATTACTGGTTGGTTCATTGTTTAACATAATATTCCTGATGCTTCGAAGACCTCTAAGTATTTTACATTTATATTTAGTAGACGCTGTTATCCAAAGAGATTTTTTTGGAGAATTCAACGAAGCCTTATAATTTGCAACAAAAGTTCAGTATTTGGGGGTCAGTAAGATTTAAAAAAAAAAAGAAAGAAAATGAAATGTATACTTAATACTTTTTAAATTTATAAATACCGACCTCAAACGTTTGAATGGTAGTGTACAGCGATCAGTTACATTCAAAAATCTGTCAACTAGGCCAGACTTATTGTTAAAGTGATAGAGTTCACCCAAAAATGAAAATTACCCAATTTGGCATTACTCAAGCCATCCAAGTTGTATATGACATTCTTCTTTCAGACGAATACAATTGGAGTTATATTAAAAAAATATCCTGGCTCTTTCAAGTTTTATAATGGCTGTTGGTATTCAGTAGTCAAATAGAAGTCCAGTAATCTGCTCCAATCCATCATAAAAAGTGCTCCGGGGGGTTAAAAAGGCCTCCTGAAGCTAATCGATGCGATGGTATAAGAAAAATATCCATATTTAAAACGTTATTTTTATTTTATTTTATTCTAAAGGCCTTTATTAACCCCTGGAGCTGTGTGGAGCACTTTTTTTGATGGATGATTGGGTTTTATTGTACTTCTATTGGACTATTGAAAATCAACAGCCATTCAATGCCATTATAAATCTTGGGAGAGCCAGGACATTTTTTAATACTACTCCAATTGTATTAGTCTGATAGAAGAAAGTCGTATACAAATCTTGAGGCTTGAGGGTGAGTAAATCATGGGGTCATTTTCATTTTTGGGTGAACTATCCCTTCAAGTCTTGGTTTGCACCTTTTTGAAAATCAACCTACAAGTGGCTTCCTTGCATTTTTCTTCTTATGTTGTGATGTTGATGAAAGTAATATGACACTTCTTAATTTAAAAGGTTCATAAATAGGTTGGCCGATTAACTGCGATCTTTAATTGAAGGGTTTTCGCGCGTCTCTTCTGCTGTTAATCTTGGTGGTAGTCTTAATTCCAGTTGGGAAGGTCAGATCTCATGATCCTTAATGATTTCGTCACGAGATTTTAGTAACCCCACAGTGACGTGTATGCTGCATAATTTGCTGTACCGTTGTTTGTGTACTGACTAGGAAGTCGCGTCAAGCCGAACTGTAAGTGTTGTAGTTTCTTTCTGTGTTCATTCAGCAGTTCAGACCAGGATCATGTCTGCACCCCAGCGGTTCCTCCTAAGCTTGATTCATCCCATTAAACAGACAGGGATTTAGATTAGATGGACTCGACAGCATACTGCCTCCCTCCATAACAAGATTGCCTCTGCTTGTATTGAGACGGTGCAGCGAGGATTAGAGAACTGGATCAAGAGAGGGACCCATTCACCCGTATTTATCTTATAAATAAAGTGATGGGATTTCATACAGGCAGCCAGTGCTGAAGTCACTCTCTAACCTTACCCATCCTGCATCTCTGATTAATGTGTGAGAAACCTTTTAATCCCCACGCACGGCCGTAATCCTTTCCACTTCCGCTCGGAAGAGCTGGGATGTTACTGCATGAGCGTCATCTGTGCAGCTCAGGAAATGCACTTCCTAAAATGCACAAAGCTGTCCCTTACCATTTGTGTAGATGGTTGGGAACCGTGCTGCTTTTCTCACATATTTCTGCTCATTTCGCTTGATAACGGTCTAACACGTCGCGGTTTAACCTCCCGTGCCTCATTTCTCACTCATTTCTCTGACATTGCTCCATGTTCATCATGTTTACTCTCTCTGTTTTACATTTCCACAGCCTCCAGAGAAGTACCTCCTCCCTGAGGTTAACATAAATGACTATGGGAAGAAGTGTGTGGTAATAGACTTGGATGAGACTCTGGTGCACAGCTCGTTTAAGGTAATTCATCAATTATTGCCTGTAGAAGTTATTCAGGTGTTTCCCAAACAGAAACAACCAGGGATGGACTGCAGATGCAGTGTAACGGACTTTTCTCTGTAATTTGCTCAGTGACTGTGACCCACTGTGACCTATTTTGCATTAGGGATACACATGTATGTGGGCAGAGCGTCCTGTGATGCTTAGTGACGGCCCAGTCAGGGTTCATTTGTCTCTGCTGCTAGTAGGAGGAGTGCTGGAGAGCAACACTGATTGTGAAACTCAGTATTGGGCTTTTCAGCTTCTTGATCTGTGTATGAAGCTCAGAAATTTAGTGCAGGGCAGGGATTTTATGGTTAACTAAAACTGAAACAAAAATTTAAACCGTTAAAAACATTTTTGTTACTTGAAATCAAATAAACTTTCTGCCAAGGCAGATTTTCTCATTTCGTATTACACGTGTCTTTCTGCTGTGAAATCGTGAATGATTTTTATAAAAGTAAACAATATAACTTTTATATTGTTGGTAATATTTCAAGATTAAACACTTACTGAACTGAAGCAACTTATGTTTACTTAATCCATAAAAATGTATCGCCAAATATACAAATACAAATATAATCGCCATGTTGGCCATATAAATATTAGCAAGTTAGGAACTGCACAAAATTGCATATTTTGGGCCTCGGAATAAACAAAAAGTCTGTGAGTCATACAGTATGAGCCATAAAAGCCTGATATACCAAATAAGTTTTTTTTTTAAGGCTCAATAAAAAATTAAATGTTCTGACTGTTTCATATGTCAGGCTTTGCGGGGTAAATTTGCCTTGAGGTTCATTGATTTCAGTCATGCTTAGGACAAATATTTTAGGTGTGCAGTTCTCAAACCTCCCTCACAAGAGATTATTAATATTTGATTAGGCAGCTTTGTGTTGAAAGAGCACAGACGCCCTCTGCTGTTTGTTATCACTGCACTGTCATTAAATAGAGCTTATCACATATCAGTAATATCTGATTGCGGTCATAATGTTTATCAGCTTGTTAGTTTGTAATATTTGGATATAGTAGATGGGACTTAAAAGGTCACTTGAGGATTTATTTTAACTATAAGAAAGACAAAGCATGAGAGAAGTTATGATTCACAGAAAATGCACATTAGCATCTGTCATGTTCAAGTTGTTTGGGGTAATGTTGAATAGTTGTGTGTGACTAAAACCATGAGATTGTTATTTTTGTAGAATCCGGTGATACAACTGGCTGAGTAGTGATAAGAATTTTCTAATTAATGGATTCATGTATCAAATGCAACCTGATATGGTTTATTCTTGGTATTTAAATATTCTTTATTTGGAAAGATGGATTTCATGAGTCTTGAGTGATGCTCGGAACAAAAAAATAAGCAGGTGCAATAAACATTTTAGAAGTGCTTGCAATAAGACAAGAGTTTAGTCTTCAATGTAATACCTACTTTATCGGAAGGATATTTCCGAAAGTTTGGGTGGGTTTCGTTGGATCACTTCCTCCACATTTGTCTCCCATCTGAGGCTGGGTCATAACTCATCTGTGTTGTGTTTGTTTCTTTCTCACAGCCCATTAGCAACGCTGATTTCATCGTCCCAGTGGAGATCGACGGCACAGTGCATCAGGTACAGTTCTGATGGAAACATGCGCTGGTTTCATATTACACTGTAGCAGATATGAAGCCAATTATGTGTTTTATGTCAGTGTCAACTTCATTAGATGATGTGGTGGCTGTTCCCTTGTTCAAGTAATCCAGGATAGGCTGTCTGTCCTGGGAGGCCTATTCCTGATTACTTGCACTAGGTGGCAGTCGTTTGTCTTCATGGAGCTGATGCAAATCGTCTGTTTTGGCTTTCAGATTGAAGAACAAGATGACTTCTATTGTATTATATTGTTATTATGTTATATTGCTATATTACATTTTATATTGTATAGTTTTATGATGATGTAGTGTTATTGTAATATGTTTTATTTTATTAAGATTTATAAAGATGACAAAGATTAAATCAGTCATTTAAATGAACTTAAATGGCTCAGCGTATCGCTATTATATTTTTTGCTTATTTTATTATTATGAAGATATATTATACATTTTCATATTATATTTTCTAGTTTGTTTAAAAAAGAATTTCACTTATTATGTGTTGTTATAATAACACGATACAAATAATACATAATAAAGGTTCAATTTATCATTTAAATTAACTTGCATGGCTCAGTGTATCACTTACATTTTTTGTTCCACAATTTTTTTTATATATTATTAAAATGTATTCTAAATTTTTATATTATGTTTTGTAGTATATTATTAAAAAAATATTGAACTATGTGTTATATATTATAAAGATTCATAAAGATTCTATTTATCATTTAAATTAACTTAAATGTCTCCGTGTATCACAATATTCTATTTTTGGTTTTGTACATTTTATCATTATATGTATTATGAAAATATATTACATTTTTCATGTAAAATTTTAGAGAGTATTGTTTCATAAAGATTTATGTAGATTATAAAGATTCAATTTGTCATTTAAATTAACTTAAATTGCTCCGTGTTATTTTTATTTTGTTTGGTAAATATGTAAATATGAAAATGTTTTATCATATTATGCATTTTCATATTTTATAGTGTATTGTTTTATAAAGATTTTACTATTATGTGTTATATATTATAGAGATTTGCAAATGTAATAATTAGTAAATATTTTATGAAAATGTGTTATTTAGACTTAAATTGCTCAATATTATATTAATTTATATATTTAAAAAAATTGAGGCCTGTATGTATTATGAAAAATTTTTTATCAATTAAAATGTACTTAAATAGCTGTTATCACATTACTACATTATATATATCATCGTATTTTATATTATATTGTTTGATAACGATTTTATGTATTATGAGCACTGTGTATCACAATATCTCCCCTTCATAGGTGTATGTGCTCAAAAGACCTCACGTTGATGAGTTCCTGCAGAAAATGGGCGAGCTGTTTGAATGTGTGCTTTTCACTGCCAGTCTAGCCAAGGTTTGTCCACCACACTACGACACTGACTCACTTAATGTCAACAAACATGTCAAAAGACTCCCCTGCTGGGTGGGTGTTGATTCATACCTGCTCTGCTAATATCTGACCCCCCTCTCTGTCTCTGTGTGGCCTGCGTTTGTTTTAGCCGCTAATGCATGGGTAAGTGTCTCTATGGCAACTGTGCCTCTTCCAGAATGCGTGCCATGTACCAGTAGTTGCAGTCGCTGCTGCCTTCACCTTTGAAAGCTCACATTGTTTGAGTTTGGCCGCTTTTACGATACGCTGTGAAGTTTCATTTGTCGCCGTATCTGTAGCAGATTTGTTTTGTTCTTCTCATAGCTGTTAGTGACACATTAGCTGTTGAGAATGTATGCGGCCCACTGTAGTTTAGATCATGTGTCTTGGTTGCTTCCGTGTCTGTTATATCGAGAACATAACCGCTCATTGGCTTTAAAGCTTTCTTACTGAGAGGCACATATCTGATTATGGTTTGTAGGTTTCCTTACAGTCCTCTTTGTAGACGTTTTTGTTTGCATAGATATGGAAATAGTGTTGCGTTGCCCTAGCAGCTTACTTTTTCTCTGTTTTATATTTGAATTTGTTGCAGGGAGCAGCTGGACGATTCTACAGTGACTCGACTGTTTAATCAGTGCATGAGCAGCTTGAAGGTCCTCCTTTGACTTGTTTGTAAGTGTCTGTCGTGTCTGTGTGTGCTTCAGTATGCTGACCCGGTGGCTGACCTGCTGGACCAGTGGGGTGTGTTTCAGGCGAGACTCTTCCGGGAATCCTGCGTTTTCCACAGGGGGAACTATGTTAAAGACCTTAGTCGGCTCGGGAGAGAGCTCAGGAACGTCATCATTGTGGACAACTCCCCTGCTTCCTACATTTTCCATCCTGAAAATGCTGTGAGTTTTGATTGCTGATGAAACTCCTAACTAAACCACAGTTTGGTTACTCTTGCCCTTATATATAGTAGTGGGAAAAAAACCATAAACATGACATTCAGAGTCACAATGGACTCTTATGAGACAGATTCTTTTAGCGAATCACGATCATACAACTCAGCCAATGTAGTCGCCCGAATGATTCTTATTAGTGCATTAAACACACACACCTAAACTGGTTAATATGGTAAAACTGGTTATTCATATGACAATGTATAGTTAAAGCTACACTAATTCATTTTTTTATAATAAAAAATATATTAATCATAAAAAACCAAGCCATATCTTTACTACACTCATGAACCACATTCATCCGAAGAGATGAAGCATAATCTTCTTTCAGTTTCATTTTTAACTCCAAAAATGGCCCAAAATTACATGGTGTACCTTTAGTGTACACCATACTGTACACATTATGAGAGTCGTTGATATTTTAGAAAAATCATTTGCCACAAATAAGTGAGTAAAATAAGTATCCACCTTTTAAATGTAAATAAGTATGCACTTTTTTCATAGTGCCCTATAATTATAATAAATTTTTTTGTAAGTAAACAATAGCCTTTAAAATTACTTAAAATACATATATAATAGCGATGAGGCAATAATTAGTTCAAATAAAGTATCAAAAGCAAGAAAGCATATGGTTTTATTGAACAAAACTGTTAAAGGAGTCATATGATGTTGCTAAAAAGAACATTATTTTGTGTATTTGGTATAATGAAATGTTTATGCGGTTTAAAGTAAAAAAAAACCTCGTTATTTTCCACATACTGTACATTATTGTTTCTCCTCTATGCCCCGTCTTTCTGAAATGCATCGATTTTTACAAAGCTCATCGGTCTGAAAAAGCGAGGTGTGCTGTGATTGGCCAGCTATAAAGTGTGTTGTGATTGGCCGAATACCTCAAGCATGTGACGGAAATGTTACGCCCCTCACCATACTGTGATGATGCCCTATCAGGCCGGAGCGATGATTCAAAAACATGAAAACCCATTATAAACGAGTAATTCGTTGCATCCAGTGGGGACATAATTATGGATTATAATGACTTAAACTGTCTTTTTACACGTTGCGTTGCATTGCGCCGCGTAAACATAAATCCATGTCTGCATTTGTGATCGGAGAAATGACAAACAACAAGCCCTACTCTACACTCCCCAAAAAACCCGCTTTAAATATATAAAATATAAAAACTCTTTAAATATAAAAAAACGTACTTACAGTCTGAGAGTCAGAACAGCCGGCATTGTAGTCTACTCTACCAGGATCAGGAAACAGTCCTCCATAAAATGTGCTGCACACATCTGAATATTTGGGTTGAACTGTTCTGGAACAGTGTTGTAAATACAACTTAACCACTGATTTCTAGTCGTGTCCTCTTTTGGAAGGCCAAACAAAGTAGTTTCGCTTTCACAACGAAACACAGCGTCACACATGGTGGCCTTGAGTGAGCGACGGCGGCCTACAGTGAGCAGAGGCCGGGGGCTAGCATGAGAGAGGGCTAGAGTGAGCAGAGGCGGGTGGGCTTGAAAACGGCGCGGCTGGCGATTTACGACGAAGGAGCGTCCGGAAGGACATGTGACGACTCCGGGCTGTACTCTGCTTCGTCCACGGTGAAAGCCGATCCGGTGATCCACAGCACAAAGTTGATGTATTTCCTCAGTGACCAGCACGGATCAGCTCTAGGCATGACGAAGCGGATATCATCCTCTTTTGGAAGGCCAAACAAAGTAGTTTCGCTTTCACAACGAAACACACAGCGCCTTCATGACATGGCGGCGGCAGCAACAACAATAATACAGCGAAAATAAAAGTTACGCCGCCGCCTTTGCATGAACATTTGGGCGGCGTTATGCAAATCTTCCCACATCGTGACGTAGACATGTGGGGGCGTGTTAGAACGAGCCGTTTTAGGTAGGCGTGGTTGACTCTTAACTTTTATAAAGAATATCTCTTTGGATTTGAGACTTTAGTCTTTGCAACTTTACATATCTTCTTTATGCACCAAGAGCTTGTAACACTCCAAAGAGAAAGAAAAAATTTTAATCGCATCATATGACCCCTTTAATGATCTTATATTTTGGATATTATATTCCCCAACCCACCAATTCTTCTGCCTCAAAAGTGCCAAAAGAATCATTATGGAACCAGAATCATAAGCATCAGAACCGGAACTCTGATACATTTCTTTGTTTCCACCCTTGTCCTTTTTTGTTTTATTTAGGATCTATTTTGGTTTCAGCAGCAATTTACACTGTCTGTAAAAACCAGTACAACAACACTCTGGCAATAATTTTTTTTTCGTCGTCACACTGAAAGTGAAAGTGCTTCACAATGTGACAAATGTACAGCAATATTTGTTGTGGAATATACAGTTATGTGAATCAAGATTTTGGACCAAAAACATGTCATAACATGAATGTGATTATATTATCAGATAATAACTGTGTGTGTCTTGTGAAGGTTCCCGTACAGTCGTGGTTTGATGACATGAATGACACCGAGCTCCTGGACCTGCTGCCTTTCTTTGACGGACTGAGCAAAGAGGAAGACGTGTACGGGGTGCTGCAGAACCTGAGGGGCAGGTAGCAGGCCGAGGGGCCAGTGTGAGTCCCCCACGCCCCGCTCCGCTCCCAGCACCTCTCTCCTCTCTCCTTCAGCCTGCAGTCCTCACCTCACCCATACCACCAGGACACGCACACCGGGACATAAACAGACTGAACATTTAATGGACACTCAGATATTTCTCTTTTGAAAAGTGCTTATGATAAACCAAAAATTCTACTTTTTTCCCCCCCTTTTTTGAAATGAAATATCCAAGTCATAACCATTCTCGGAGGTGTTGCTATGCAGGTAGAAATCAGTAGGGTTAAAGGACTGTGGGGTTTCCTCTCTGACCCAACAAAGTGCCTTTTTTGAATGTCATTTTTATGGGGGAAATGAACATTTTGTACACGAGAACCTAATCTTTACAAGAATTATATGCTTTAAAACGGAGGCAGGTCAGACTCTTTTTATAAAAGCACTGTTAAAGAGGCCAGATATTTTTAATTGTGTAAAGCTGGGTACACGTCTCCATCTTCTGTTCTTCTCGTGCTCCTTTTGTTTTCGATTTTGCTTTAGCTTGTGCCATTATATAGACCGAGACTATTATTTAGACTTGTATACGTTTAGTTTGTTTTCTAAGAGCAAACAAATGCATTTGCACTTGTTAGGTTACTCGTCTCATATACCGCAGCCTCTTTTGCCAACTAACCCCTTAAATCGTGCCAATCGCTAATATTTGTCTCGCAATCTGATGCTGAAGTACGTTTCGTTTTCAGCGAACAGCCCCAACGCTAATATTGGTGCTGGAGTCAAATGTTTGGACATTTCAAAAACAGAGAATTTTAGCCACTAGTCTTTTATTTTGGAACTTTACGTTGATCTGAATGCCTTTGGTGAAGTAGCGTAGACACTGCAGTTGTTCCCCCGCTAATCAATTTTTATGGGGAAGTGTCCTTTATGGAAACCAGGATGCACAATTGCAAATGTATCCCTTTTATCGTCTTTAATTATTTTCTGTTTGAGTCGTGAGTTCTTGAGAATTGGTACAGGTCCATCGTCTTTATATTTAAACCATATATAAACCATACCCTGCTGCTGCTACCACTGTATACTACACTACAAAAGACCTCCCTGTAGGGTACCACCAGTACCAGCCCAGGGACTAGAGCGCTGTGCAGCTTGTGCCAGAGCAGAACGGATGCAGTAGGGCCTTAAAGGGTTTGCTCTTGTCCTCTTGCAGAGCTAAACGAAGCTCTTTTGTCCCAGTGGGGGTTTGAAAGTGTTTGGCGCAAGCTGTGCAGACTCTCCATCACCGCCTAAGTGCCTAAGACGAGAGGAGCAGCGGTGGGATGTCCCGATCCGCTGCTGAACAGGCAATAAACTCTCTCTCTCTCTGCCCAGAGTCCGCCACATCACAGTTTGGTCACCACATGGTGTCTTCCTCCTTTTTTTTTCTTCAGTCTTTTATCGTCTACCTCTCCGTCTCTCTTCATCCTGTTCTGCGGCAGGCGACGGAGAGCAATTCATTCTCACGTTTGTGGTCTTCTGTCAGTATTTGAGATGTATGCTTATGTTAGCCCACGCTTGTTGATGTGCTGTACAGCCTCTCTTCAGTCGTCGGCGTCGATCTTCCAGACTGCCTGGATATTTGGCTTGCTAGTATTTTTGATTTCTAGCTTTTATTTTGAATTGTCAAACAATACTTTTCACATTTGCATATTTCACCTTTTTCTTTGAACACCATAGAGTCCTGGTGATCTGGCAGCGTTAAAACACTATTGGTTTTGCTCAGTTGTTTGCTTCTGTTTTTCGCAACTAAACTGTCAGGTGCTGTTTTTAAAACACTTTGTTTTTGTGTTGTCACTTAAATATCTCAAGTTGGCACATTCAATTACATTATGCCTTATGTTCTTTATCGAATTATAATTTTTTTTTAGTAAGCCATACAGACACTTTAAATGGTCCACAGATTGACTCGGGGGTTTGAAATCAGTTCGGAGAGGCTGTGCAGTGCTGATTTTTGGAGTATATTTCAAGCTGAATTGATTCATGGTTGTCGTAAGTTTTCTTCCAGACTCTGTTATATTAAAGCACCTTTTTAAAAAAAACAGCACAATGACTTTTATTGGACTTATTTTATATTGCATGTGCTTGAAGTTCAGTATCTCAGGTGTTACTATTTCTCCAAAGCACATCAGCTCTTGCAAGGTGTTTTGGCATATCTTAAGTTGTTGGTTGAGAGATTTTACACTAGCTTTAGTTTGTTTACAGAATCAGCAGTCAGGTAATTTGGTTTTATGATTATAAACACATGATTTAATTTAAAACCTGAATTTTGAATGTCTTGAGTATGTGGTTCATCCCTTAAGAGCTATATAAACGCTACAAGTTTGTGTAAATCCTAATGATCCTGTTCTCCAGCATGAGATTATTCAAAGAACAAACCATCCATACAAAGGAATCACATGATCAACTTGTTGATTTGAGACCAACAAATAGTGCAGAATCTTAATATCTCGCTTTATCATAGCATGTTTTAAAAAGTTTCAGACTGTTGAGCATATGAAGTGATACTCTTTCAAATATATGCTAATGTCATCCAATTCTCTGCTGCTAAATAGGAAGTTTTGTGATGTTACCAAAGTAATGCAGTTTTTCTTCTGCTTTCACGTGGACTGGATGTCTACACTAGTAGAGCTCACGCTTACGGTCTTGCAGATGTGAATCCAAGTGTCTAAACTGCCAAATATGGCATTATCCCACAAGCTCATTAAACTTTCTTCATGCCTCTTTTCTCTGGTTTAAGCCATTACAGAATAAAAAACTTAAAACCTACAGTTCTGAATAACTTAGATTTATTTCACCTTTACATGGATGTATACAGTTGGCAATGTTTTTTTTTATCAAAATCACTGATTTTATGAGTATCATGGCATTTTAAGTACCTCATTTAATAATGACATACATCGGATGTGGTATGTAACTACATAAAAGACAAAGAAACAGTCTAATGCAGGCTTAAAAACATGTATCTAAAGATACTACTCAGAGGATGGAGTGGTTCTGTTCATCTGCAATTCCACCATCAAATGATTCCTCTGCTAAAATCTGAATATCTAAAAACAGTACTCAGTTTAACGAATACTAAACATTGACACTCAATGTAATCTGTTTGGCATACTAAAATTTATAAATGTATTTTACAAATCGTAAAAAGTACAAAAAAAAGTTATTGATATGCGAGACCATCATATCACAACTTCTGAAAAGCTTCTCTATTCCCCCAGTTTCTTATTTACCCATTAGAATCACTCAAGCTGCCTCATGTTTTGCAGACCCATCCACATATGATCATCTCAGATACAGTATAAAACCTGCGCCATCATGTGTTATTCAGCATCCACAACCATGATGTGAACAAAAAGTCCAGCAGAGGAAAGGTGGTCTCCATTCTTATTGAGCAGTGGCACATGGTGATATCCTGTGGCATAACAAACAAACTATTGATTGTCTGCTTGTGTGGTTATAGTAATGTTTATCATGCATACTTAAGACAGCAACGGCAATTCACAAAAACATAGAGATGAGCATGTATTTTAACACACTAACCATTCTTTAAGCTGTTGAAGGGAAGAGTGTACTGGCCAATAAATTCATTGTTCGAACTGGAGTCATAGTCCTCAATCGAAAAGCGCACAAGGGCTAGATCTGGCACACGCACATCAAACTGGAAGTTCTCATTCCACATGGGGTTGAAGCCTTGAGAAACAACAGAGAGCGATTAAGCGACATCTCGATCCTGAGGAGTCCTGACTCAGCACATTTAGAGAGTTATTATACCGTTATTCTCAATGTACTGCGTTTCCACCATTGTGGTATCGGCCGGCACACCGTAGACCTGCACTTTCACGACAGGATCAACAATGGAGGACTTCCTTTCGCTCACTTTGGGTAACTGCTGGGCTGTGATCACCTATTAGACAAATTACTATATTTTTAGCAACGGCAATTCACAAAAACATAGAGATGAGCATGTATTTTAACACACTAACCATTCTTTAAGCTGTTGAAGGGAAGAGTGTACTGGCCAATAAATTCATTGTTCGAACTGGAGTCATAGTCCTCAATCGAAAAGCGCACAAGGGCTAGATCTGGCACACGCACATCAAACTGGAAGTTCTCATTCCACATGGGGTTGAAGCCTTGAGAAACAACAGAGAGCGATTAAGCGACATCTCGATCCTGAGGAGTCCTGACTCAGCACATTTAGAGAGTTATTATACCGTTATTCTCAATGTACTGCGTTTCCACCATTGTGGTATCGGCCGGCACACCGTAGACCTGCACTTTCACGACAGGATCAACAATGGAGGACTTCCTTTCGCTCACTTTGGGTAACTGCTGGGCTGTGATCACCTATTAGACAAACAGAAACAGTGCACATGTAACACGCAGCATTGTAACGAAGCTATGCAACTACAAATCCATTACCATCACATGAAGAGTCTTGTTCTTTAACCATGGTCCATCGGGAAGAGTGATGGGGTCAAATTTAGTGTCTCGGTCTCGTAGGTAAGAAGGCTTGAGGTTGTAACCACTCTGTCCGTTCTGGAGGAAGAGCCCCCGATTCAGATCCATCTCTGGGCAGGCCGTCTGGAAATTAAGGGCCACTGGAGAAAAGGGAGATCAAATGGATTGTTACAATCAGGTTCGGAGAAACATTTTAAGCTTTTAAAAGCCTGTGAGTTTAGCACTGTGACATTAACATCAAATCTAACTAGATTTGAAAATGCACGTCTTCGTGTCAGTTGTATGGTGGGTATAAAATTCATGTCTTCTTTACCTATCTGACAGCCTGCGTTCCACAGAGGCACGGGGTTGTAGTTTGAGGAGTCTGTTCTCAGTCCCGCTGGGTAAATCCGACTGAGTTTGTCTATATTGTGACGGATATAATCGTTCGCTGTGGCAAAAAAATAAAGTTAGCTGAGGAATGTGTTTGGATAGTTGACAAATAGACATATAGGCAGAAAAGTTTTTGAAAGGCAGATGATTTTAGATGATTATACTTATAATATATACATGTATATATATACACACACACACGCGCCCACACACACACACAGGCTGCATTTTCTGCAAAATACAGTTTAAAAAAAAAAGAAATATTGAAAAATATTATAAAAAATGTAAATATCAATATTCTGTTTTTATACGTTACGGCATTCTGTCCTTTTGCGCCTCCTCATTGTTTTCATTTGGACTTTTTTTTGCGTCTTTTGGTCGCCCTTTGTCAATTTGCAGGGTGGAGACTAGAGACCTGCACTCCCGCGGGAGTACCGAGGGACCCAACGCAACAGGATGCGGCGCGGGACAGCTCTTGATGGGCGAGTGCGGGTAATTTTCTTAAATTACTAAAAATAAAATTTGTATAGATTTGAAATGAGAATTTATTTTATTTATTTTTTTAGATTTTAATAGATAATTTTACGTTCATGAATAAAATGGGTCTCTCTTTTTGCTGTCCAGTAAAGTGATGAATATATGAATGGCTCTTTTCCTTGTTAGTCACCTGCTCATTTCCATATTCAAAGTTGTGTCAAAGGTCTCCCTCATGCAGAACCATCATCTGTGACGTTATGCACATTTCTGACTGTGTATTTTGCAGCGTAATAAATCTGTGCAGCTGGACAGACTCCAAGTCATGACACATACTCATGTGTTTAATAGCCTGTGTTGTGTCTGATCGGCATAAGTCATGACATCACACCTGATTCCTCCGCCAGTTTCGCAGCTTTTCCCTCTTTGAAGGAGGCCATCTCATAAAAGGACTGCTTGTCCTGGGAATCCTCAAATCCATGGAAGTGGACACTTTTGCAGTAGATCACGATATCAGACAGCTCCTTCGCCAACTTCAGCGACTTTGTTTTCTGTTTCGGGTATATGTAGTTACAAAATGTAAAAAAAAATTGAAATCAAAAGAAATAGACATTTTTATTACCATGATCACATATGTTCATAAGAAAGAGAGTACAGAAATCAGCTTACACTAGACTTCTTTTCCTGGTCTTCTTCATCACCTTCATCATCTTCTTCCTCTGTTACACTTTCTTCGTCTGCTGTTTTGGACTCTGAAAACATGTCCTCAAGTTTGTCTAGTCTTTTCCCTTTGAGTATGAACCGGCCTTTGAGCTCCTAAATAATACACGACACAGCCATATGTGTAAACCAATATTTACCAACTAGTGCCACCAAAAGGAACGGCAAATACCATTTTAAGAGCAACTTACAGTTGTCTATGAAAAAATGAAAATTCTTAGATCTCAGCTTAACAGTGCAGAATACTATCAAATATTGGTATTTCTACACAAACTGAACAGCATATGTTTCTAACACAGTTGCTGTAACTGATGTAACCCTGAGAACAGCAGTGTTTGTATTGTTGACTGTGACAGTGACTAGGACAGGCCACACCTTGACTGAGGGGAATGGAAAACAACGTTATGTAAGCTATGATAATCATCCACTCCCCTGCAGGCAAAGCACCAGTCGTCATAGTAACCCAAAGCAGAGTCTTTCAAAGCAGGTCACCACAAAACCACGATGGACCAACGTGATCGCATAACTCTGCATTTGCCATTTCCTCATGTCGAAGTACGCGAGCATAATTGATGTGCTGAAGGTGTCAGTCTAGTATTTCTGAAGAGTTGACATTTGTAATTTTGTGAAAACAAAGAGAGTTTGAGATGCAGCGACGATTTCAAATAGAGAGCAGCTGTATGAATTCCTGGCTGGAAAACTCTCTTGGGTCTGACATCTAAAGCCACAGCTACTGGATTAAATCAACTACTTTGATCTTTTAAACTCATTTCAACAGATTTGAAGTAAATATTCAATTTGTATAAATGGCATATACTCCTGTGCACATTTAAACCAAAATAAAGCATGCCTAGAACCCCTTCTAAATTGGTCAAACAAGGCATTCTGTGGTCAAACATTTTTTAATTCCAACCACTAAATAGTAGGAACATATGACATATTGGTACCATATCGGTTATCTATCTGTATGAAGAGACACTGGATCTTCAGTTCCAGGTATCGTTGGTTGGTTGGTTGTATTTGAAGGGATAGTTCACCAAAAAAAAAAAGAAAATTCTATTATTAATTACCCTCACGTCGCTCACAACTCGTAACACCTTCGTTCATCTTCTGAATACAAATTAAGATATTTTTGATGAAATCCGAGAGCTTTCTGATCCTGCATAGACAGCAAGGGTCCTACCACGTTCAAGGCCCAGAAAGGTAGTAAGGACATCGTTAAAATAGTCGTTAGAATACTTTTTGTGTGTGGCACTGCTGACGCAGGAACTGTCATATTTGTTTACAATCAGAGGAGTGCACACACATGCGTCGTGGTACTCTCGTGAACGTGTGTCAAAGACTGACACGGAAGAGAAGAAATTGTTAAAGTAATTATTTTTGTTTTCCTTGCGCACAAAACATATTCTCGTAGCTTCAGAAAATTTCAGTTGAACCACTGATGTCACACACTATTTTAACGATGTCCTTACTACCTTTCTGGGCCTTGAATGTGCTAGTTGTGTTGCTGTCTATGCAGGGTCAGAAAGCTCTCGGATTTCATCAAAAATATCTTCATTTGTGTTCCGAAGATGAACGAAGGTGTTATGGGTTTGGAACGACATGAGGGTGAGTAATGACAGATTTTTCATTTTTGGGTGAACTATCCCTTTAAATGTTTGGCTTTTACATGGCAGATACAAATTAAATATTAAACATAATATCATAAATATAAAAGAAACTACTACTAAAAAGACGATTAAGCACAATTTCTATAAAAGATTCTTTAAATGCACTTTTGATAAAAATGGTAAACGTTTTTCTGGGTTCATAAATAAGTCCTTAAAAGTTTTCCAGGTATCGTTATCATCAACAAAAAACTAAGTTTGGCTTATTGCATCGGCTAGAATGTTAATATCATTGAATCCCAACTAAATATTTTGATCACCTTTCCTGGTGACCAATCTTTAGAGATTGTCTCTTTCCATTCCACCATTGCTTCTTTCTTCTTACATCATTTTGTTTGTTTGTGTTGCCAGCTTCTGTGGCTATTTTCATGGCAAGAAAAATTTATAACAAATTATATTAGGTTTTTAAAATGTATTTTAGCTAAAAACTCTAACTGTATCTGGTTTAACTCAGGTAAAAATCTCTTCAAAAGAGTTAACTGAATAATAAAAAAAGTTTTCTCATGGTTAAAACCAGCACAATATAATAAAACATGCTTCAGAGATAAAGGGGCTTGGCAGAGAGAACATGTTGGAGGATCTTCTCCTAGTATTAAAAACTTGTGTCATCCTGGAATGATCTATTCTACAGCAGGTATAAACAATCTGGTTCTTCTTACATGATAAAAATAATTTCAAATTCATAATTCATGCCCATGTAATTTCTTATTTACAATTGGGTGTGTAATTGGAAGGAGAACATACAATCAGTCCGTCATTATTACAAAACAAACCTTCTCGGCTCGACTCGGCTTCCCGAGCACCCTGTCAGGTTTATTTTGTATTTTATAATAACCAGATTAACGTACGGTATGCCTTACATAGTCTTGCAATTGAATATGCCTGTATAACATGGTTTAGCGGATTACTGAATATTAACGTCTTGCAATCACTAACCTCTGGGGAAGGGAGGCATGTGGGCATCTGATCTCCGAGGGGTTTGGTGATCAGAGCGCTACCCAGGATGGAAATCAAGTGCTGAGCAATGATCTTCTGCTGCTCCACACTGCAGTGGTTCTCCAAAGACAGGATCAAAGGATACTCGGACGTCTGGTAAAAGGAAAAAAACACATTGTTGACAGTCAGGCACACGTGGAAAGCACACCAGAAGGACAAGCTCTACATCAGGGGTCTCCAACCTTTTTTACACCACGGACCGGTTACAGTTCGAAAAAAATCTTGCAAGACCGGTGGAGATGGGGTCTTTAAAACAGGTCTATTCATTTATACTGTTATCAGCACATGTTGAAGTAGATTCGTCTCTTGTCGTCTCTGAGAGAATATGCGCTGTTAATGCAGCGTTAGAAAACTCTGTCCGTTTTTTACTTTCAATTTCAGTATAGTGACTGAAGTTAAGACGTTCACCGGCATAAGTTTGCACGTTGCTTGTGTGATATCCACTGGCTCACCTTCATGGATAAAAACAGAAATATTTCCAGTATTGCGATGTAACTGCAAACCCCCATGCATATGTATTTCAAACGCAGGGAGACATGAAAGAGGAATCAACTCAGTATGCCGTGCTGTCTGAAACACGTCTCTATGCTTGTGCGCACTTCGGGTGTGTACGAGAACAGCACGCAAGTAACGAATTGAGTTCTGTTTCGTTTCTTCTTCTTGTGGTTTTAAATAGCTTGAACGTGTAAATTGGCAAATTAATCTGCGAATCACATGCCGAACGGTGGGGTCTGGACCTGGTCCGTATATCACGGATCAACTGCGATCCATTTAAGCCCTAATAGCCTAGACAGATCAGAGCAATCTTTTATTTACTAATTTAACATGAAATCGTCAAATTGCTACTCTATATCAATCGCATACAACAAAAATACAGAATAATTAGAACAATCATTTATGCACAAATAACAGAGCGCCATATCTATACACATTTTACCCAGAGTGTTCTCGCGACCCGGTAGGAATTAGGGCTGCCACTAACGACTCTTTCTCTCTCTCGATTAATCTATCGACTAATTTATCGATTAATCGATTAATCTAAACGATTAATTTCCCACACCAAAAAAATCAACAATTTTAAAGAACATTTTATTAAACTTGCAACTTTGCCATTCAGTAGTGTACCGTAAAAAAGTATAAATGTAAACAAGCCATTGACGAAATGTAAAACTAAAAGAGTAAAAATTTTAACAAACCTAATAAAAATGAAATAAAAAGAAAATAATTACAAAAGTCTGAGAAAGTCAGCATGTTCTTAATGTCAATATATCCACATGTTCTGGGCTTCTGTTCATTAAAGCTGTGAGTGAAACTATAAATGGGAAAAAAACATGTTATTAACAATTAACCCCAACAGTTGGGTTTTCAAATTAAATAAATGCAATGTTTAGAGTCCACTAGAATCAAGTATTAAAATTGTATTATTAAAAGTTATTATTATTAAAAATTTTAAGTATTAAAAGTACTCTTAGATATGTGTTAACAACAGATTTAAACAGACATCTCCAGCATGATGAAAAAAATGAACAGAGGACTTCAGTAGTGAAACTCCAAATGAAATCCAAATTTCTATGAAATCCTTTTTTAAAGCAAAAGTAAAGTGCAACAGAGAGTGCAAGAAGCAAGTGCAAGTATCTCATAGTGCAAATCACTGAAATCAAAGTTCAGTATTATAGTGTAAGAATGACAACATGTCCACGTGTTCTGGTCTACTAATAATAAAATATTATAATTAATGATTAATTTTTGTGGTAATAAAAATAGATGTAGGTTAAGTGAACAATAGCCTTTAAAAATTTACTTAAAATATATATAATAGCAATGACTAGGGATGTAACAATTAACCGCGAGCCGGTTGAAAATCGATTAAAATATGTGACGATTCAAATCGGTTGAGATACTAAACAAATCGCAATTCGTGGTGTAGGAGTTTATATGAATGCATGTCTGAGGGGACCTTACTGTCTTTAGAAAAGTTTAGATGGTATTTTTCATCTTGCCTCTGTATAATGCATATTAAAGTTCATAAGTGCAGCGCTCCTTTGTTTACAGCAGAAACCAAGGAAATGCTTTAAGCGCCACCTGCTGGCAGAGAGTTTATTCGTGTTACTTATTTATTTGATTTGGGGCTTGTTTTAAAATTTCAATGTCGTTTTTTAAATTTACATTTACATTATATTTACATTTTGTTATTTAGCAGACGCTTTTGTCCAAAGCGACTTACAAATGAGGACAATAGAAGCAATCAAAACCAACAAAAGAGCAATAATTTACAAGTGCTATATTAGTATATTATTATAGTGTTATATTTCAATTTCACAAAGAAATGTGCAGCATTTTGTCCAAGCAATAATAAAAGGACACATTTAATTTATCATTTGTCTTAAATCTAATTTTGTTAAAAAATAATAATCGTGAATCGAATCGTGAGCTGAGTGAATCGTTACATCACTAGCAATGAGGCAATAATAATTAGTACAAATAAAGTATCAAAAGCAAGAAATTATATGGTTTTATTGAACAAAACTGTTAAAATACTCTATTATAATGTAATGGAGCCACTGATCTATATATAATTATAAAATAATCTCTATTATATATCAGTGAATAGAGCTAATGTACAGTACGCATTACAACAAAGGCCTGCAGGGGGCGCCAACAGCCTGACGATTGTTTTTACACACTACTGTGCGATCTAATACTTGTTTAATATTTACCAAGCATCATTTAATTCAAATGTCCTCTTAATCTTTAATATCTGGCCATTTCTTTACGACGTATTAAAGAATATGTGGACATCAAAACGTGTAAACTCAGAGTGAGGGTTTGAGCTTTTATTTTGAAACAGTGAGATAATGATGTGTTCTCCTGTGTTTGCGTGGATTTATAATGATTTACCTTACAAATCTGATGAAATGGCACATGTTGCGTTCCCAGATGAACGTTATAATAAACCCAAACTCACAACATGCAGAGTTTGAGCCACTCCACACACATGTAAATGATAACAGTTCCTGTGGAACAGCATTTACTGTGAACGGAGCTGCTGTGAGACACACGTACATAACCTATGCTTAATTATAATTTTTAAGTGGGTTTAATATATCATGAGGCCTTGGAAAACAGTCTTAATAATGTGTTTTATGGATTCTCGTCCGTGAAATGCACCACTTCTGGTATTTTGCCGGTTAGTCGATGCAGGCAAAATGAAGTAAAGGATTTTTAAAAATCGAATAGTCGAATAGAATCGACAAATCGCGGCAGCCCTAGTAAAGGCTTATTTATACTTCTGCATCTGACCTACGCCGTAGCCTTTACGCCGTAGGCTATGCGTCAGTTTTCATTTATACTTCTGCGTCGGTGTCCGCGTCAACGTGCAGTACACATGCAA
>NW_015505184.1:6156651-6165566 GCF_001515645.1 Sinocyclocheilus grahami
CAATCACAGCGCTTGCGGTCCGCGTAGAATTGACGCACTGTTAGATTTTTGGAGAGGTGCACGTCAGGCTGCGGCGTATGGGTGTGCGTCTATGCGTAAGCTACGGCGTAGGTCCGACGCAGAAGTATAAATTGGGCTTGAGAATTCTTCCACGGCCCGGTAGTGGGTCGCGACCCGGTGGTTGGGGACCTCTGCTCTACAAGTCCCAAAACAAACATTATCCGTCAATATATGTGACCCTGGACCACAAAACTTTTTCTTTTATGCCAAAAATCATTAGGATATTAAGTAAAGATCATGTTTGTTAGAAAACACTCTCTGTCTTTCTGTTGAGTCCAGACATGTCTTACCCCTCCTTTTTCTCCCTCTCTCTCATTCTTATATATACACAACGCATTCTTTCTGAATCCCTGCGAAATACCTTAGAAGCTGTAAAGGAAGAGCTCAGAGGTTTGCGACCGACTGCTCTACAAAATAGATTGGTTTTAAACCAACTGACAGCCTCGAAGGGTGGAGTGTGTGTTATCGTAGGCACTGCATGTTGTACTTATATTCACCACATATTGTCCTATTCTAACAAATCATACATCAGTGGAAAGCTTATTTATTCAGCTTTCAGATGATGCATAAATCAAGATTGGTTTTGTGGTTCAGGGTCACATATTATCTCGGTGAAATGACAGCTGTTTGCATTCATTGTTATAAATATTTTTTACCTTGAAGGCATTTTCTTGAATGGCTTTGATCACATCTTTGAAGAGGACCTTTGAGGTGAGAGTGTATCCATGGTAAATGACCGGCTCTCCATCTGATCCATCCCAGCAGTCCAACTCCACACAACGGCAGCCCTTCAGAAGTGCTCTATGGAGGGACAATACAACTTGGTACTCCAAAAATAAGCCATGCTTTAAGAAAGGTAAATTAATTGAGATACTTTCATTATGAAGCCTGTATCTAATAATCTAATAGTATCTAATAATGCATTTCATCTTTAAACTATTTAATTAAAATGCAAACAAAAGGTGAATGATTGATATGATTACTTTATGTATGCCTCAGTGCTGCTGGGTCCTTTGAGCTGGTCCTCCAGCAGATATGTGTTGTGAGAGGAGGAGATGAAGTAATGGTTGAGAGGCTGGTTCATGTCCTGGTAAACTCTTTTATGAGCCAGGTTAGAGATCAGCCCCTCCGGCTGGTGCAAGTACATTAGGAAGCCATCCTTTGTCATTTGCTGTTTGGCTTTGGCTACAAAAAGTGCAAAACACAGACATGCAATTACAAAGACATTGTAGTTACACATGCATTTTTTTCTCCCCGAGACTGAAACTAAATACATTTACTTACACTATCGCTCAAAAGTTTGTGGTTGGCAAGATTTTTTTGTATGTAAAAATTGTATTTACTCCTGTGGTGGCAAAGTCATTACTCCAGTCTTCAGTGTCACATGATCCTTAAGAAATCATTCTAATATACTGACTTGCTGCTCAAAAAACATTTATTTTTCTTATTATTAATATTGATTATAAACTTAATTGCTTAATATTTTTGTGGCAATCACAATACATTTTTTAAAGATTCTTTAATGAATATAAAAAGTTCAAAAGAACAGGATTTATTTTAAATAAAAAATTTTTTGCTGTCAAACGATTCATCGCGATTAATCACATCCAAAAACAAGTTTTTGTGTACATAATATATGTGTGTGTACTGTGTATACTTATGTATATATAGATACATTTACACACAGCATATATTTTGGCAATATTTACATGCATATACATTTATATTATATATAAACAACATATTTTTCTTAAATATATACATGCATGTGTTTGTATTTACATATACATAAATATACACAGCACACACACATATATTATGTAAACAAAAACTTTTTTTTGGATGCGATTAATCATGATTAATCGTTTGACAGCACTATTTGTAACATTTTAAATGTCTTTACTTTCATTTCTGATATGAAACTTATGAATTGAATGCATCGTTGCTGAATAAGTCATTTCTTAAAAACAAACAAAAAAAATTACTGACCCCAAACTTTTGAATAGTAGTGTATAGCAGATGTTTTTTATCCATAGCAACTTATAAATAAGAGTAACTCAAGCAGGAGGCATTACCATTTTCATCAAGTTCATATTTCTCAATAAGCTGAAGGGCATCATTCTGAGACACGTCTTCTTTCTGTTCATTCAACAGGAAGTTGAGCAGGTCAGCGGCGCTCATGAGACCATCGGTCTTTGCATACTCTTCATAGATGACGTCAATCTCCTCTCTTTGTGTCAGGATTTCATAGAAATGCTCAATCTCCTTGCCCTCCAGGAATCCACACTTTGATTTGTCACATTTCTGAAAGAGAGGAAACAGAGGTGTTTCTAGTCAAGTTATTTCTTGTGTGGGTAATACTTTACAATATGGTTCAATTTGTTGTTAACATGAACTTATACTTCTAAAGCATTTAATAATCTTAGCTAATGTTCATTTCAACATTTACTAATATATTATTAAAATCAAAATTCTTTAAGGGTTAGTTTACCCAAAAATGAAAATTCTGTCATTAATTACTCACCCTCATGTCGTTCCAAACCCGTAAGACTTTCGTTCATCTTCGGAACACAAATTAAGATATTTTTGATGAAATCTGAGAGCTCTCTGGCCCTCCGTAGACAGCAACACAACTGCAATGTTCCCAGGTCCAGAAATGTAGTAAGGACATCGATAAAATAGTCCATGTGACATCAGTGGTTCAACCGTAATTTTACAAAGCTACGAGAGTATTTTTGTGCGAAATGAAAACAATAATAACAATTTATTCAACAATTCTTCTCCCCGAGTTACCATCTTCCGCCATTTTGGAGAGTCGTCTACTCCAGAACGTAATCAACGTAGTTTATGCTAAGCATGCGCGTGCTTTATCCTGAACGTAAACAACGATGATTACGCTGATTACGTTCTGGAGTAGACGGCTCGGGGAGAAGAATTGTTGAATAAATTTTTATTATTGTATCGTAGCTTCATAATGGACTATTTTACTGATGTCCTTGCTACGTTTCTGGACCTGGGAACATTGCAGTTGCGTTGCTGTCTACGGAGGGTCAGAGAGCTCTCAGATTTTCTCAAAAATATCTTAATTTGTGTTCCAAAGATGAACGAACGTCTTACGGGTTTGGAACGACATGAGGGCGAGTAATTAATGACAGAATTTTCATTTTGGGTGAATTATCCCTTTAATAATATTTAATGGACCTGAGCTAACAAACTAACAATGAACATTTGTGCTTTTATTAACTAAACACTAACAATGTTCAATAAATACTGTATAAAATGTATTGCTTATTGTTAGTTAATGCATGACGCCGGTTTCACACCACACGTGTAAGCGGAGCGTGTTTTTTTTGGCGCCCATGTTAACAGATTAGAGCATTCACACCGCGTGCAGAGGCGGCACGGCAGCGCGTAGCAGGAGCAGAGCAGAAGCAGCAGCACCGCGATCGTTTCGGCACCTAGTCTATTTTTGCTGCACCACTTACGCTGGATTAAAGACACAGTGCAATGTTCTGGATCAAAACGGATCTGATTAACATGACAAATAAAAATTTCACCGTAAAATCATGTAAGTGAGGTGTTTCGTGTTTCACAATCACGGGGGAAAAGGCACACAGTATTGATAAATACTTTAGCTAAAATAATGTTTTTTGTTTGTTTTTTCATGTCTAAGTTAATACTTGTTCAAAACAATCACTTTAGCAAAGTTTGTACTAGGCTATTTTCTGCTTATTTAGATAAATATACCATCATTAAATTGTTAATATAAAATATATTTTAAAGTACAGAAACAAAATAAAAAAGTAAAGATTCTGAAAGCATTGAAGGAGATCCCATAATAATTTAATATAGATTTACAGTAGTAACAACTAATTATATTTTATTATATGATATGATTAATACATATTTACATATTCTTCTCGTTATTGAAAAACTGTTGCTTTAATTATTTTTAAACCAAACTGGGAATCATTAAGAAGACCTTTGTCTCAAAATATATTCAATAATTTTAGCAATTCTCATTTGCTACTTAAAGGAACACTCCACTATTTTTGAAAATAAGCTCATTTTCCGACTCCCCTCGAGTTAAACAGTTGAGTTTTACCGTTTTCAAATCCATTCAGCCGATCTCCGGGTCTGGCGGTAGCACTTTTAGCTTAGCTTAGCATAAAAAGTAAAGATTCTGAAAGCATTGAAGGAGATTCCATAATTCAATCAGGGTTTCTGCAGACTTGAACAAGTTAATTTTAAGACTTTTTAAGACCTTTTTAATACCACCTTATATGAAATTTAAGACCTAAACCTGTAACGGAAATACACATTTTATTACATACATATATGTAATATTTAATGTGTATAAATTAAAAAGAAAACAAAATATCAATGCTGTAATAAATGGTATTTATTACTACGATATACAGTGAACTTTTCATGTCAGCAGACAATATTCCATACAAAATATCCCTGCAAAATAACTGCATCACTGAGATTTTTGGTGGAGTAAATTTATTCTGAAGCAATATTTTCATCAGTGTTCTATCAGCTTTTACATACTTAAATCTGCATATTTACCTTTACAAAGGCCTATTTTTAACCTTTTTAGATGTATGCATCATCTTACATGTCAAATTATTACAATTTATCAATAAATTCAATATACACTATAGGGCTGCTACCAGTCAGATTAAATCATTTACACTGCAATTAACAATAATTACAACTGCAATAAATAATGTTATAAGATTAATGTTTTAAATGCATTTATGAGTATAAAAATAAGAAATGTTGAGGGGAAAAATACATACTTTTCAACATACTTCTCAACTGAACTACCAGTAAGTGACGGTAAGTCACTGAACAAGTGAGTCATTCATTCAACTGAGAGTGTGTTATCATGCTGGTATCTTAAGGACTTTTGTGGACAGCTGACTCCTAAAGTTTTTGATATTCTTCATATTCTGTGTGGTGGTCAGATAAGTTTAAATAGATTTTTACCTTTTATGGGCATTTTACCTTTATAAAGCCATTTTTCTATAAGTGTGCATTATCTTTTGAGTCAAATTCTTACATTTAATCAGTGAATAAGAATAAGACATTTGGGTTGTTACCAAGCAAATGAAATCAGTATCAACAAAATTCCTCTTTGGAATCCAGACATAAGCTGCATCTGAAGTGGCATTTAGATGTGTTTACACACTGTTTAATGCAGAACATGAATGCATTTAACCTGCAGTTACAAATGCATAAATAATGTTTTGATATATTAAACATAAAACATTGAATACTGATATTTGAAATAATTAAAAAAATGAAAAGATACTTTAAATGTGAAATTAAAACCGCCAGTAGGTGGCAGTAAGTCACTGTTAAGTGAGTCATTGCGACTGAACCGAATCATTTAAACAGTTGATTCATTCAGGAACGAAACACCGTCATGTTGCTCAGACGCGAAACAGCGCTGGGGCTTTGTTTGGAATTATTTTTGTTGGCGAAATAGCACAGAAATAGTGCAAAATCAGGCAATATGGTGTCTAAAACGTAAGTCTCTTAAAACTTCTAGTTTATTGAACTGTTGTAAAAAATCAATATCACATTTGTATATAGTAATTTTTGGAGAGAAAAAAAGGCACTCTTCCGTGTGAACTTGAGTATAAATGTACACATTTTCTGCCCCCATGTCTTGAATTTGTAATCATTCTGAATGTATTAGACTGAATCATGCAGTGATCAGGCAGAGCGCACTAGACTTCACGTAATGCGTGCACTGTAGGTGTTTTGAATGTTTGTTTTTTTTGCGTCGTGAGAATATTGAGCAAAATAGCTCACTTGTCATGGTGTTATTTAACTATATCATGTTATGAATAAACGAAACATTTTGAATTTTTACCTCAGTGTGTTTCTTCTGAGTTTATGTGTGCGTGTCTTGAATTTGTAATCATTCTGAATGTATTTTAATAGACCGAATCATGCAGTGATCAGGCAGAGCGCACTCTAAATGCGCACGCGGACTAGACTTCACGTAATGCGTGCACTCTGTAGGTGTTTTGAATGTTTTTTTGCGTCGTGAGAATATTGAGTAAAATAGCTCACTTGTCATGGTGTTATTTAACTATATAATGTTATGAATAAACGAAACATTTTGAATTTTTACCTCAGTGTGTTTCTTCTGAGTTTATGTGTGCGGTCACGCTCATTTGTTCTGAAGTCTCGAGACAAACAGAGTGAGCCTCAGCGCGAGCTTGTATTCTGTATTCTGCTAACTTACCGCGGGAAGAAAAAAAAATCTTCGGTCTGTCCAATGATTGTAAAGTCATTAGGTCCGTCAGACTGAAGATATTTTAGCGGTAATGAGACCAAAAATATTTAAGACCCATCGAATCCGAATTTAAGACATTAAGGCCTTATATTAGGAAAACGTTATTTAAGACAACAAATTATATGATATGATTAATATCATGTTTTTAAATATGATGGTTTTATTATAAACATGGGGATTATCTCTAAGGTGGACACCCAACATAATATATTATATTTACCATCTGAATCTAACCAGGTCATGTCAACAAATGAAAAAGTCAGCCATCTATTAATTATCATGTTAATTATTGTGTCTTTCACCCAACAGCAGCAGTAGCCCCTCACTGCAGAACACAAGATCCAGGGGGCGTGGTTGGATCCACATCTAGGGGTGGAGACGGCTAGGTTTAGGTATATATACAGTGGGTACGGAAAGTTTTCAGACCCCCTTAAATTTTTCACTCTTTGTTATATTGCAGCCATTTGCTAAAATCATTTAAGTAAATTTTTCATCTCAAAATATATTCAATAATTTTAGCGATTCTCATTTGCTACTTATATCTACATAAAAAAACCCCCATCAAATATTAGAGTTGGCACAGAATCAACTACACGAAAACACATCACTGCCAAATGTTATTGCCCAAACTTCAAAGGCCTGTTTAAATTATTAAAACTAGAGGCATTTATTAACTTTAAGATTACTTTTTATCATGTAAACTATATGTACAGCATGTTATATGCACGTGACAGAGAACACGGCCGCATCACAGCATGCTGCCCATATCAAAGCACATGACAGACAGTTGTCGGAGAACACCTGAAAAGCGTGACCGAATGAACGATACTCGTCTGTATTTGCAGTACAGCTGCTTCAGCTGGTCAACCCGCTCTGCATACACGCTGCCTCTGCTCTGCTAACGCGTGCAGTATGAAACGGGCGTGAGATGCAGCACTGTGGGAACAACATTATAGATGGGCAAACTAGGTTAGACTCCTGCATAATTACAGAAATATTACCTGAAAGAGCATTTCAGCGTAGTCTTCAGACACCTCAATGTTGATGTCTCGTAGAAAGCTCTTTGTCTCTTTCTGACTGATCTTGTTATCAAAGTTTTTATCTGCTTTACGCAAACAGCTGTAGATCCAGCTGGAGAGCTCTGATGTAAGGACAATTAGAAAGAGATTTGACAAGTAACGCTTGAATTGCACCTAAACATCACAGGCGTTTGAAAAGGATACTGCTCTGTTTTCTTCTGAGGAGTGAGGTTCTTTATGTTTGAGATGACCTTCTCTAAACCGCCGACCCACTTCTTGGCTTCCTCCTCAGAGCTGGCGATCAGGTCCAGGCCCTTCTGTCGGCCCTTAAACAGGATGGAGAACGCCCGACCCTCCACTGATTCCTCTGTGTATTTCCTCAAACTCTCTGTCTGCCGACCTGTTCGTACCTCGTCAATGTCCTCAACAGAGACTGGGAGAGAGACAGATACAGAAACATAATATATAACAATGTGGGTCCCACTGAACACAGAACCAGATCATCCATGGCTTTCCCAACATGATCAAAAATAACACTGCAGTTTAGCAGTGTGCAAATGTAACATCCGTACGGTGAATAAAATGGTGAGCTTATATTTTGGATGATTTACATCCAAATTTTGTCATTTACCTGATGTCAGTTTTTTTAAATGGCAAAAATGTTGTAAATCAGTAAACTCGATTTTATTTTCCAGTAAGTATGCTTACAGTAATTTATGCTTAAAATCATTAAAAATTGTATTTATAATAAAGATTTTTCCTAAAAGCAGTTTTTCCTAGTTTCTATTAGGGATTGCTGGTAAACGCTGTATCATCACGGTAATATGCATATGGAAATTCTATGCAGAAGAGGTCTTGCATAAGAAAAAAAGCATTGGAAACTTGATTTTGGACATTTGCATACTTTGAGGGAAAATATACATACGTTTTAAACATAGCCCCAGGCTTGTATTTTACAGCACTGGTCACAAAAGGACAATGTAACTTTAATGTGCTGTAGTAAAACACACAACTAGTACACAAATAGCTAATTTGGAGAAACATTTGTTTCATCAATAATAGCCCTTTTTAATTAATTACATCTAAAAATGATACACAAATCTTCTTGCCAATGCTTTAAAGCATTTAACAAGGGCAAGAGATCACTATGACATTATTATGATGTAAAGATGTAGTGATATAATCATACATTACAATAAAAATATTTTATGCTGACCAAGGCTGCATTTATTTTTTTCAAAAATACAGTAAAAACAGCAACATTGTGATTTTATTACAATTTAAAATGTTTTTTATTTTGAGAGATATATATATATATATATATATATATAACTGAATTTTCAGCATCATTACTCCAGTCTTCAGTATCAAGTGATCCTTCAGAAATCATTTTAATATGCTGATTTGATGCTCTAGAAACATTTATAATTACTATCAATGTTGATCATATATATATATATATATATATATATATATATATATATATATATATATATATATATCTCACAGACCCCACACTT
>NW_015505184.1:6166586-6172343 GCF_001515645.1 Sinocyclocheilus grahami
TCTATGTGTATCATCTATATATATATATATATATATATATATATATATATATATATATATATATATATATATATCTTACAGACCCCAAACTTTTGAATGGCAATACACATCAATAATTCAATAAAACACAAGCAATGTTAATGCCTTTTTCAGTATTTGTGAACCACACCCAGTAAATGTCGGCCTCAGTCCAACTGGTTTTGTTGGCACAAACCTGATAATAGTATTCATTATAGATAAAATAACTTTAATATTAAACAAAGCAAGATCATTTCACTGTCACAGACATTAATGTTACACTGCCTGTACAGTACATATTATATGAAACTACATTTAGTCTTTATGCATTCATTTTACCCGGTTTATGTTTAAAAATGTGGATTTGAGGAAGGAAGCGCTGTAGTAACTTCTGTGAGAGACATTCATTAACATTTATATACTGACAAACAAAACACAACATAGGTCAGTGCAGGACACGAGCACACGAGCACACGAGCAAAGAAAGGGTTGACTGACACCCCTGCGCACATCCTTTTTGGGACTCACATGTCTGTTTGGACTTCAAGGTCTTTTTGGATTCATGCCACATGGTCTTGCAGTCCTCCTGGAGTTTGTAGTAGCGTGTCTTTTTCCATGATCCTGAACGGACTTTCAAAAGATCTCCGCCTTTCATCAGGAACTGCAGGTCCCCGTCACCCTCCAAACCTGTGGAGAGGACAAGAGCAAGACTGCTCATGTAATCATTCTTTCAAAGCTCATTCTGAAAGACAGATTTGTGGGTTAATTCCCTCAACAATCTTTTTATGAAGGCAGAACAAACAAAAAGGATTGTATTGTCACTCTGTGGTCCAATTGAGGAAGGAACCCACCCATTCATGAATCCAGCTGCTGAGGAAGAAAACATGGCTTATAAACGTTTATGTAAAACACAAAAGACTGCATAAAAAGACGTGAACACACACTACTGGCACCTGACACCAACCAGGACTTGCTTTTAGGTCAAACTGCCATAGCACAAACTAATTATTTACAAAGTCGTGGTGTGTATTTATGAGTAATTTAACACAACCATGAATCAATTAGGTGTGATGTGTTCTTGCTCTATTTACGACAATAGCAAAAGCTCCCAGCTTACACTACATTCTAGATAGACAAGTTAATAAAGACAATTTCCTCGATTTCCTTCAAGGTGCTTGTCAATGAACTATACACATCTTTAAATAACCAACTAAATGCCACTGTAAAGGCAAGTATGAAATGTCAAGTTCTCGGAGTACACATAAGATTAGTGTTTTATTCTTTGTCCTACCGAGATGTTTCATGTTGTTTCTCGCTGTTGTTTTCATCTGCGCGCGGTATAAGGACTCTTGAGATTTGGTCCGCGCTGGTTGTCTTCGTACACACTGCATATTGTGAATATTCCGCAACAAAACTGCTTCTGAATAATAAGGGAGCCACAAACATATTCCAAAAACCTGCTGTCTTGTGCTCACTCACTTGTCCCCGGATTCGGGGCGTGTACTAATCCAAAGTTCATCCCTAGAATATGACTGTAGTGACACCTGATCTCATCGAGTGGCTATATTCGTTGGTGATTCGTGAATTCAAACAACACTTTAAGGATGTTTGTTCAAAGATAGATTTAATAAGTATACTTATTAAAAGTATACCCGAGTCATTCGCCAAGCGCGAATACTAGCCTACACAACAGCTGGTGAAATACCTGTTGGGCTTTTTTGAGTGTCTTTCTGTGCAGAATCAATGGCGCCATCTAGTGGCTGTATTTGCCAGCAGCCACACTTGGAATCTCATGCCTTGATATGCTGTTCTATTATGATGGTAGTAATAATGATCGTTTCAGAATCATACACGGCCTTATATTTTCAGAAAAGTTGTTCATGCCTCACTTGGTGGCATTTGGCATAGTCTATTAAACCAGGTGAGAAATATTACCTAACATATGCGTTAATAAATGGTAGTCGTGAAGAGCAGAATGTTTTTGTACTGCAATGTCAATATAAATATTGTTTATATATTTTAGATGTTGTTTAAATGTATAGGGCCAGGCTAATGATATTATTATTAACTCAAAATATTAAATATACTTTTTATAAATTGAAAGCTGAAATTAAATACAAGCCATAGATGAGAATAGCTTAAATGAAACCTTGGCATCTAAAGTTTAAAATGAAATGCCAAAATTAGTAAAAGAGCAATAAACTAAAGTCAAATAGAAATATTTAATAAATAAGTGACAAAAGCACATCAAATGACTAAAACCTAAACTAAAATGGAAATAACAAAAGCTGATTCCAAATATGAATAAATACTACAATAGTATATAAATAACACTAAAATAAAACTGATAAAGGCTACATTGATGTTTATACACATTTTTAATTTCATTCCACATTTCAATACCTAATTTTCACAGTAAAATTACACAGTAAACGGCTTTCATATATCTACTTTCAAACATAGTTCTGCCCTAACTGTCTTTTGTTGACATTGTATTATGTTTGTTTTGGATTCAGATAAGTATGTACATGACAGCTTTCTGTCAAAGAAAGCAAACACTTGCAGTGGTTCTATGGACTCCCCCCTGTAATATTAAGACAATTTGTAGTGAGTCTATCTGCTCTTACAAACCCACAGGCTGCTTCCTGCTGCCATTACAGTGCGAGGGAGGACAGTTAGATCCTATTCATATCCGTCTGGATGACAGAGATACTGGAGATTCAGGAGGTGTGTACACAACAAGCACGCAGTTATTTAGATGCCTTAGGCTTTTTAAGAACCCAAACGCAGGTCACATTTACGGTAACACCTTATCACCTTCGGGGAAAAACCATGCACAAACTGAATATTAAAAAAATTAAATGTTTCTCTTTTTAAGAATATTTTAGTCACTTTTTTTGTAAACTGATCTGTTGAAAAATGAGCTGAGCCCTGGTTTAAAGAATTGAGTAAACCCATAATTTGACAGACGTTTCAGGCAGAGGAACTAAAGTAATGAAAGGGATGTTATGCGAGACAGTCAACGGAATGTTGCTCCAGGCTACTGACACCTCTCCTGTGCCCCATCCTCAATAGAAAGTCTAGTAGGTTATTATATTGCTGCAAAATTGGAGCACTGTAGAGATTGACAAATACACCCAACACATGACAATACAAAGTTACTAAGGGTGTGGCAGCCATATTATGTCCTCTAACTCAATTTACACCACCTATTCATGCGTTTATCATACTACATCCACAGAAATAGCTGTCTGAAAAAAGTGTGATTCGCAAAAGTAGACTATTTTCAAAATTTGTGCACAAGTTCAAATCAATATCTAATGTATAACACAATAAAATAACACTTGGTTCATCTTCAGTTTGTTTCCCCCTCTCCGTTGTTTGAAACTTCGACCTTCAAATAAAACATTTCATAAATTAATGCGTGAGGAATCATGTTTGGTAATGGTTAAGATTCAGTTGCGCGTGCAGGTTTAGAGAACAGGTCTGAACATTCTCTCAAACCGAATTTACAGAAGATTGTTTGACTGACTTTTGTGACATTTCGGATTCATTAACTTCAGTTCCGTTTTAGTTTTCATTCAACGCTTACCTTGTTTCTCAGGAATGCCGTTGGAATCCATTTCTCGTAAATACAGCACTGTTATATCCTCCTCGTACACAATCTGTCCAGTGTTCTCGACTCCAGGAGTTCACACGCAAAAAGAAACAACATAAAACTTCGCAAAGTCTCGCTGGCGCAAAACAGACGCAACTGAGAGCTGCACTTTTCCTCTAGCCTTCTCTTCACAGATTATCTGCCAGTGGCGGCTATCGTCTCAATAAAAGGTATCTCATGATGAGCCACTCCCAATGATCGCTTCAGCATCTTATAACGGCATGCTGTGCTTTCAGTTGCCTATAGGGGTCATGATAAATTATGCTCAAACAGTACAGTAGTAAAGCAAATCCAGACTGAGATTGAATGTTTGGTTTGTTTTATTCTGGAGAAGCAGTTCTTTAACGTCCACTATACGTGCTGCACCTGCTATTAGAGCTGTAGACACTAGTCATGTCAGCTGAGAGCACTATTAGTGTAGTGAATCTCTAGTAACTATTTTTTAACCTTTTTATTTTTCTGAGTCGTATAACCGATACATAGGCAGTTGTTTAAAGGGATACAAAGAGAAAAACTGCATTACTGAGTGGGGTTAATTTGGATTTGGATTCAAATATACTATATTTGAAATATGGACTTTTTAAAGCTATGCTTCTTAAAAATAATGATAATGCACATGCAAAACAGTGTATGTGTGTGTGTGTATATATATATATATATATATATATATATAAATGCCGTTGGAATCCATTTCTCGTAAATGCAGCAGACTGTTATATCCTTCTCGTGCACAATATGTCCAATATTCTCGACTCAGTAGTTCACACGCAAAAAGAAACAACATAAAACTTCGCAGTCCCGCTGACGCAAAACAGACGAAACTGAGAGCTGCTCTATTCCTCCAACCTTCTCGGCACAGGTAGAGATTACCTGCCTGTGGCTGCTATCGTCTCAGTAAAAGGTATCTCATGATGAGCCACGCCCACTGATCGCTTCAGCATCTTATAACGGCATGCTGTGCTTTCAGTTGCCTATAGGGGTCATGATAAATTATGCTCAAACAGTACAGTAGTAAAGCAAATCCAGACTGAGATTGAATGTTTGGTTTGTTTTATTCTGGAGAAGCAGTTCTTTAACGTCCACTATACGTGCTGCACCTGTTATTAGAGCTGTAGACACTAGTCAAGTCAGTTGAGAGCACTATTAGTGCACTATTAGTGTAGTGAATCTGTCAAGTGGCACTAATAATTTATAGGCTGGAAAGCACTGTGCTAGTCATGCGAGTAACTATTTTTTAACCTTTTTATTTTTCTGAGTCGTATAACCGATACATAGGCAGTTGTTTAAAGGGATACAAAGAGAAAAACTGCATTACTGAGTGGGGTTAATTTGGATTTGGATTCAAATATACTATATTTGAAATATGGACTTTTTAAAGCTATGCTTCTTAAAAATAATGATAATGCACATGCAAAACAGTGTATGTGTGTGTGTGTGTATATATCTAGCCTTCTCTTCACAGATTATCTGCCAGTGGCGGCTATCGTCTCAATAAAAGGTATCTCATGATGAGCCACTCCCAATGATCGCTTCAGCATCTTATAACGGCATGTTGTGCTTTCAGTTGCCTATAGGGGTCATGATAAATTATGCTCAAACAGTACAGTAGTAAAGCAAATCCAGACTGAGATTGAATGTTTGGTTTGTTTTATTCTGGAGAAGCAGTTCTTTAACGTCCACTATACGTGCTGCACCTGTTATTAGAGCTGTAGACACTAGTCAAGTCAGTTGAGAGCACTATTAGTGCACTATTAGTGTAGTGAATCTGTCAAGTGGCACTAATAATTTATAGGCTGGAAAGCACTGTGCTAGTCATGCGAGTAACTATTTTTTAACCTTTTTATTTTTCTGAGTCGTATAACCGATACATAGGCAGTTGTTTAAAGGGATACAAAGAGAAAAACTGCATTACTGAGTGGGGTTAATTTGGATTTGGATTCAAATATACTATATTTGAAATATGGACTTTTTAAAGCTATGCTTCTTAAAAATAATGATAATGCACATGCAAAACAGTGTATGTGTGTGTGTGTGTATATATATATATATATATATATATATATATATATATATATATATAC
>NW_015505184.1:6174991-6223273 GCF_001515645.1 Sinocyclocheilus grahami
GCTGATGACACTCAACTCTACCTCTCATTCCATCCTGATGATCCGACGATAGCTGCTCGCACCTCAGCATGTCTAACAGACATTTTTTGTTGGATGAAGGACCATGACCTTCAACTCAACTTGGCTAAGACAGAACTGCTTGTGATTTCAACAAACCCATCACTTTATCAAAATTTCACCATCCAGTTAGGCTCATCAACCATAACTCCTTTTAAAAAAACAGCTAGAAACCCTGGAGTTGTGGTTGATGATAAGCTGAATTTCTCAGAACACATAGCTAAAACTGTCCTGCAGATTTGCTTTATACAACATTAGGAAGATCAGGCCCTTTCTTTCAGAACATGCAACACAACTCCTTGTTCAAGCTCTTGTTCTATCCAGGCTGGACTATTGCAATGCTCTCTTGGCAGATCTTCCAGCCACTTCTATCAAACCTCTACAATTAATCCAAAATGCAGCTGCAAGATTAATCTTTAATGAGCCGAAAAGAATGTACGTCACACCTCTGTTCATCAATTTGCACTGACTACCAGTAGCTGCTCGCATAAAATTCAAGGCATTAATGTTCTGCACCCCTTTACCTAAATTCATTACTTCAGAGTTATGTGCCCTCTAGAAGCTTGCGTTCCGCAAGTGAATGGCATATTATTGTGCCATCTCAAAGAGGCACAAAACCACTTTCACAGACTTTTTCATTAACTGTTCCCTCCTGGTGGAATGACCTGCCCAAATCTGTTTGGGCAGGTCTGTTCCATCTTTATTTGACCCTCTAACTCTAGCACATTCTATTCTATTTTAATTCTACTTTATCTATATATCATCTTTTTTTATAAAAAAAATTTAACTCTAGCTTTCTATTTTTTTTCTATTCTATTCTTGTTTTTTTTCTTTTTGTGTGTGTGTGTGAGTGTGTGTGTATATATGTATGTATATATATGTATATGATATCTATATATCTCTGTCTTTCTATAAATGCATACACTTAGTACAACTTATATACTGTATATATATCACAGCTAAGTTAACCCAGTTGTACTAAGTTGTCATTTAGTACAACTTAACATTTCAAGTTGACTTTTAAGGCAGCACAAGAAACTTATTTTCTTAAATTGAAAGAATGGGTAAGAACAAAGAGCTGTCAAAGGATGTCAGAGACAAGATTGTAGATCTGCATAAGGCTGGAATGGGCTACAAGACCATCAGCAAGAAGCTTGGTGAGAAGGAGACAACTGTTGGTGCGATTATTCAGAAATGGAAGAAATACAAAACAACCATCAATCGGTCTTGGTCTGGAGCTCCGTGCAAGATCTTGCCTCATGGGGTAAGGATGATCATGAGAAAGGTGAGGGGTCTGCCCTGAATTACACAGGAGGAGCTTGTTAATGATCTTAAGGCAGTTGGGACCACAGTCACCAAGCAAAACATTGGTAACACACTACGCCGCAATGGAAATCCTGAAATCCTGCAGCGCCTGCAAGGTCCCCCTGCTCAAGTAGGCGCATGTACAGGCCTTTTAAAGTTTGCCAAAGAACATCTAAATGATTCAGAGAAGGCTTTGGAGAAAGTGCTGTGGTCAGATGAAACCAAAATGGAGCTCCTTAGCATAAACTCGACTCGCCGTGTTTGGAGGGAGAGAAATGTTGACTATGACCACAAGAACACCATCCCTATAGTCAAGCACGGAGGTGGAAACATTATGCTGTAAGTATACAAGTTTTCTTCCAGCTCATTTTTAAAGCATGCAGCTTTTGAAAAACGACCTGTCGCCTGTATGTCACAGGTGAGGTGATTGGTCATTATTATATCCTGTTGTTAACATGCCATACGTGTCACAGGCCTTCACAGGCAGAGCTGAGATCTGAGATATCAAAGATAAAATACATGTCTGGACAAATACTTTACAGAAGAATGTCTGTGTTAATTCATGTATAACTCTTCAATGATTTTAGGAAGTCATTGTGAATGTCTTGTCACCTCTTACCCTCTGTGTATGATTTAGCTTGTCCTTATTATAACAATAGTCATGGAGTAGTGAGTGTATCTGTGCTGTTGTGCCAATCAGCAGTCCCATTCATGGCTGGCTTACCCTCCCAGCAGCGTCAGCTCTGGGATGAGTGCATTTTAACATTAGGCCAATCTGCAGCCTCAGGAAGAGGCCATATTCCCCAAATCCATCTTTATGTTGAAGAGGCCCAGGATTAGAATGCAGACGGAAGGCAGCATTTTGTGCCTTGGTTACAATAGTCAGATTACTTTGATCTAAACCTTATTTAATAAAAGAGACTAAATTTATACATACAAATTTATACACAACGTGTTGATTGTTGAATCAGTGGCCAGTTTTGTAAATTAAGCCTCTATGTAATATAAATAAGTAATAAGTAGTCTGAACAACTAGTAGTTAGCCAAGGGGCAATAAGTCTTATTTTTCAGATTCAAATTAGACCAATCTATGTTTTTTTGTAACTGAACTAAAAATGTTATGAGCAATTTTTAATGACAAAAATTAGATGACTAACTTAAAGACTAATCTAAGCATTTTATGCAGCTGGTCACAGCAGGTCACTCTTTCATTAAAGTTTCAATATGTGAATTTAGAGAAACCAAAACTCTAATGTTACTGATACTGAGGAACAGAGAGTCATATAAGGGCTTGTAGGATATGGGCATGCATGGAATGCTCTTTCATATAATTTCCCACCTGCAAATCCTCTACCGTGCTACTTACTCGCATTACTATTAATGTTAATGTTGTAATAAATCAACAAAAATGTTCTTGTTCACATTTGAACTTACTTCAGATAAAGTAACGGCTGTTGTTTTTGTACTTGTTTATATTTATAGCTATTTTCATGGGCCTGCATTAAGAGGGAAATTAAAAAGGATATTTTTAATTATCATGAAATTAATCTAGCAGACTTGGCCCCTTAAATGGGGCAACTTAACATTGTAAAAAGAATGTGATCATTCCAGTTGGGCAAGATGCAGTGCCAAGTCAAAGACTTTGGAAACAAGTTGCTTCATGCTACGGTACACATTACTGACAGTGTTTTGCTCTGTCCTTTACTATGACCCTGCTATGACCCTTCTGAAGAAACACTGGGACCATGTTTAAATTTGACCACGCAGTCCATACAGATAATAAATGAATTAGAGAGAAAAAGAAGTAATTCTCTTAAAGAAACAAAACCAATCTTTCCGTAACTGCCCTAAATAGAAGTATGCTGCAAACAATTCCCCAAATTATTCACTTTTGATATAAATTAGAACAATGGCATCTTTCTTTAACAATAAAAGTGTGTAGTTCGGTGACAATAGCGCCATTTAATGCTGAGAGCAAAAGGTTTTATTTCAGAACTCCCATTGACTAACATTTCAGAGTTAAATAAGTACAAAAGTCATAACTACAAAATCCTCTAAGATGGATTTCACCTTCTTTTGATGTAGCCTATTTTATATCTTCTTTGCTTTCCTTTTTTTCTTATGACTTTATCTTAAAATATAACTTAGAAAGGCTCAATAGGCTACCCAAGGTGAAGAAAATGAGAAAGTAAAAAAGTTGTAGCATTGTCTACAAAAATGTTTTCATAAATCAATAAAGTAATAGAATAGCCTACTTTCCTTACACCTTGGTTTTTCTTTATTTACAGTTATACCTAGACTTTTGATCACTTGATGAACCACAAAGATATCAAAATGATATCTCAATTCAGCAACTGAAAACAATTAATAGCAATTAATAAAGAGAAAGTGCAGAAAAGTAACACTGGACCACAGAGGGTTAAGCATGGATATTTACAGTGAGCGCGTCACCAGCGTGCACCGGAAGTAAATCGCAATGGGACGCAGTCAATTTCAAGTTCATGTTGTCAAAACTTTTCGTCCGATGTCTTGTTTTCTGTATTGATTAAGAGTCAAGAGCGCACAGTGCCATGATGGCACACCGATATCTGCATCTGTCAAGAGGCTGCAGGAACCTTCTCCACGCTCTGCTGCCAAATGTCAGATCAACAAACCGTGTGCAACCGGTAAATGTGCAGCTTGACTGTGTTTCTCAGGATCTTTCATCATCCGGGAACGCATCACCATACGCTACGATCTGGTCACGAATACGCATTTGTCATTTGTGTCATCCGTGTGTCTCGTCTGCTGCAGCCTGCGGTGTCACAGACCGGAGAGTTTGACAGTAAACAAGGGTCGGCCTGTGTGACATTGCGTTGGGTAACGCGTCCAGCTCATGTTATGTCACAGTTCTTCACAATAAATCTGTTATACCAAGACAGCGTCCAAAACATCAGTTCGTGCTATTGCTAACTCTGCATTGCTTCTTTGATATTGTAATAATTCTTGTGAACAACGTTATTTTAGGTCTAAAAAAAACATTTAGAGCTTATTGGCATTTCACTATCTGTTTTCGTATTATCTGCTGAAAATAGTTACATAATTCATAATGAGAAAAGGGCAGGAACCTGTAAGTTCCTCCAGCAGCTCAGAGTACTGTCAACAGTCTCTTCAATAACTAAGGATGACTTTGAGATATATAATATTAATTAGAGGATCGGTTCTCTAAAGGGCTTCAGTAATCGGAGGAACCAGAATGGTGCCATGCGTATTTTTATTTCCATTTTTACTGCAGTCTATTTTTCAGCAGTTGTGATTATGTCTGTTCATCATCTCAATGGATTTGCTTTTGAAGGTCCAGGGTGTTGGGCAAATCGTCCTAGACAGAAGATCCTTGCTTTCTCAGGTCTTGGGCACCTATAGAAGATTAAGCTCCAAACCTCCCAAAGGTGTGAATTACTCGAATTATAAAATGACATTGAGTTCTCAAAGCTGGACTGTTCTGCTAATTGCGTTTTATATTATTGCTCTTAAGGATTTGAAAAATACTTCCCTAATAATAAAAACGGTGGTCCAAAAAATGGTGAGCCCAAGCCATCCAACGCAGAGGTCAAAGGTAATATTTCTCATAAGCTTATAATGTGAGCTAATTGCCTTTTGACATACAATATAATCATGTTGTTTTCTGTATCTGTTTTAACCCAGAGGCCAAACCAACCAATGCTCAAAAGACCACTGGTGGAGGAGGAGGAAAAAGAGGGGGGCGGAAGGATGAATCCAGTTGGTACAGCCGTCTCCAAAAGGTTAAAGGCTGTCTAGTAATTACTATTGGTAATACTAGGCTTATTGTAACATTTAAAGCTTGTTTACTACTGTTTACTGAGGCAGATGTAATGATACATCATATGTCACCAGAGAGAACTCTTGACATTTAATTGGAAGATCAAGGGTAACATTTTGCAAAAAAATTGAAAAGGTCAAAAAAATATTTCATGCATTAAAAAGAAAAACTATGCATGGATGAATTGTAAACAATAAGATCAGTACATTGCACAATAACATGCCCTAATTTCTCTGTCATTTCATGCAGGGTGAGGTGCCGTGGGATGATAAAGAGTTCCGTATGTATTTCCTGTGTGGAACGGCCTTCTGGACAGCCGTCACATATTATTTCTTCTTCCGAGATGGAGGAAGAGAGGTCACCTGGAAAGACTTTGTAAATGGTTACCTTGCTAAAGGAGTGGTAAGTAATTACTTATATTTGGTCTGTATTTTCAATCAATGTTGTTTGACGTTTCTTTTCACCTACACTTGAACTTTGATCCATGAAGTTATGTATTTTATCTTTGCTAGGTTGACAGGTTGGAGGTTATAAACAAGCGATATGTAAAAGTCATCTTTACCCCTGGTAAAACTCCAGTTGACGGGGTGAGTTCTTTACAATAATTTGATACCGTTATGATTATTAATTTTTGATAGTCATTGGTAACCAAGCCAGTGATCTTATAATTAAACAGATTATCCATTAGCCAGGTCAGTCTGACACAGACTACCATCCAAAAGTTCAGGGTCAGTAAGATATATATTTTTGAGAAATTAATACTTTTATTCAGCATTAAATTGATTGAAATCCAGAGCAAAGACATTTTTTTACATGTCATTTCTATTTCAAATATACTGTTCTTTTGAAATTTTATCAAAGTATCTTGAAAAAATATATTCAAATCAGAATATTAGAATGATTTTTGAAGGACCATATGACACTGAAGACTGGAGTAATGATTGCTGAAAATTCAGCTTCGCATCACAGGAATAAATTGCAATTGAAAAAATATTCAAATAGAAAACAAATTTCACAATTTTACTTTTTTTTCCTTCTGTATCTTTGAACAGATAAATGCAGCTTTGATGAACATAAAAAAAAAAATCAGAGTTATTTAGTATAATTAAAATCGTGTGTAATATAACTTGTGTTTGTTTGTTTGCTAGTTTTTATTGCATTTGTTATACTTGTATTTTTTTAAATAGTTTTTGCCCTGACAATAGCCTAAGATGCTGACATGGCATTAAATAAAAATATACAACTACTACATTTAAAAAAAATCACAGACCCCAAACCTTTGAGTGGTAGTATATGTACAGTGTTTTTTTCTTTCTCTCTAAAAACTATGCATATTAATGACACACAATGAACTGTGATCCTTTCTCCAAGCAGCAATATGTGTGGTTCAACATCGGCAGTGTGGACACATTTGAGCGAAACCTGGAAACTGCTCAGCTAGAGCTGGGTGTTGAAGGAGAGAACAGACTGCCAGTCGTCTACTCCACTGAAAGTGATGGGTGAGATATTGACGTAAATTTGCAATAAATTTAGTAAAGGAAAAGTATCATCAATCAAACAAGCAACTTTAAATGCTGTGCATGTTTGTTTATTAATTTCAGTCTTATTCTTCTGTCATTTCCAGGTCGTTCCTCTTTAGCATGTTGCCCACTGTATTGATCATTGGGTTCTTACTGTTCATGCTGAGGAGAGGGCCAGCCGGGGCAGGGAGGCCAGGGAGGGGAATGGGTGGGCTCTTCAGTGTCAGAGAGACCACTGCCAAAGTACTACGAGACGAGATCGATGTCAAATTCAAGGATGTGGCGGGCTGTGAGGAGGCCAAATTGGAGATCATGGAGTTTGTAAACTTTCTTAAGAACCCAAAGCAGTACCAGGATTTGGGTGCCAAGATACCAAAGGTAGCGCAAGACTTTTACATAACATTACATAATGGGTTTGTAATTTAGTAAGTCAACTTAGATTTCAACAGAGGGTTTAATCTACTTGTTTAGGGGGCTATTTTGACTGGACCCCCGGGCACAGGAAAGACTTTACTAGCCAAGGCCACTGCGGGAGAGGCCAATGTCCCCTTTATCACTGTGAATGGATCAGAGTTCTTGGAGATGTTTGTGGGGGTTGGGCCAGCCAGGGTAAGTACATTTTCTGTATCCTATTATGAGCTTCATGGTGTTCAGTATGCTTTCCAACAAACTTCGTTCACAGTGTGACTAAAACACTTATCATTTTGGATAGGTTCGGGATCTCTTTGTATTGGCCCGGAAGAATGCACCCTGCATTCTCTTCATAGACGAGATCGATGCTGTAGGAAGAAAGAGAGGCAGAGGCAACTTCGGCGGACAGAGTGAACAAGAGAACACACTCAACCAGTTACTAGTAGAGATGGATGGTTTGTATCTAGAACAGTGTTTCCCAACCTTTTTTTAGTCGCGGCACCCTTTGGAAATTTTAACAAACTTGTGGCACCCTACAAAATTAATTTTGTCACAATATTTGAATTTCTAACTTTGATATGATAATTTGAGAAGTATAGATATTCGGTACAACAGGGAAGAACTGCAGAATATAATGTCATACAGATATTTTTAATATTATTAAACAATGGTGGCAATCAGTAGGCTAATTTCTAATGAAGAGACCAATTTATATGACAGATTTTAATGTAGGCTTTTATACATATGTAAACATTGTTTAATTACCATTATAACTAGCTATCTCACAAATTTTTGCTCACTCAGTGTTTTTTTTATTTTACAGTGGGGTAATTTTGGTGCAGTAGCACAAGATCGCTTGATTTCAAACTTTGAATTGAATAAAAAATGACAAGTAAGCAGTCAGTAATAAAATAAGTACAAATAAAGAAATTAATAATGATAGCACAAATAAAAAATAACGACAGGCCTAGTTTTTCAAGTAGGTCTAACAGTAGGGTTAAGATATTTAAATTTTTTTACCAATTATCCAAATAATGTTTAGTCCTAGAAAGCTATTATTATCAGAACACGTGAGCATAACATAGCGGTCAGCAGATCAATGAATGAGAGGGCAGTGTTACCAGAGTTGCCCATATACCACACCATGTTACAACACAGTAGGGCTATTGCAGATAGAAACAATACTGTACTACATCGATGTTTCCTGTCGGCTCAATTTTTGAGTGGACTTTGCTGTTCCGATGAGCATGAACGGTATACGAGAGGAGCGACTGAGCGGAGCGCACATGCATAGAGCGGGATAATACGCAGAGTGTCACACCACGTGAAAGTGAATCCTGAGCGGTGAACTAATTTTCGGCTGTCGGAATTTCGGTGCATCTCTAATTATTGGCGACATCAGAAATGGATATTATATAATAAATGCTCTTTTGAAAATTTTAGCAATTTAAAAATATTAAAAAATTATTTTTTTTACACGGCACCCCTGCTCTCGACAGGCGGCACCCCGGTTGGGAAACACTGATCTAGAAGACCGTCGTTTCCAATATTAGATCCACGATTGTAATTTTTAGATTGCTTTATAATTTCATTAAAATTTCTTGTAATAAAAATATGAGCATTTTATTGGTCTCAAACTCTAGATCCTTCACGTGTCAGATCATCAAACAGTATTTAATGTTAGTATTAAAAATGATGTAATGTAATTATATATGCAAATGTATATCCCTTTCTCTCATTTGTAGGATTTAACACTGCTACCAATGTTGTAGTGCTGGCCGGCACCAACAGACCAGATATTCTAGATCCAGCTCTGATGAGGCCTGGACGCTTTGATAGACAGATATATATTGGTAAGGGTTTTTGTCAATAGCCCATTTTTTATTTGTATTTTTTTTTTATAGTTAATTACAAATGTTATCCTTTAAAGGGGTCATATGATGCGATTTCAAGTTTTCCTTTCTCTTTGGAGTGTTACAAGCTGATTGTGCATAGATAAGATCCCTGAAGTTGCAAAGACTAAAGTCTCAAAACCAAAGAGATATTCTTTATCAAACTTAAGACTCTGCCCCCCTAAAACGGCTCGTTCTAACACCCCCCCCACATATCTACCTCACTATGTGGAAATATTTGCATAATGCCGCCCAAATGTTCACGCAAAGAAAGAAGGCGTGGTTTCAGTAACCGCAGTTAGTGTTGAAGCAGCATGTCAGGGAGACGCTGTGTGTTTCTACGTGAAAGCAAAAGCACTTTATTTGGCCTTCCGGAAATGGATGCATTTAAGAATCTTTAAGATGACTTACAACAGAACAGCAATGCATTTTATGAACGACCGTTTCGTGAACCTAGGAGAGAAGGGGGAACTTTAATCACAGGCTATTTAAAAGCTGCATTTATTTTTCCCGTCAGCAATGTGTTTAATGTTTTAAAAGTATACACTACCATTCGAGTGTCTGGGATCATTAAGATTTTTTAAATGTTTTTGAAAAGTCTCTTATGCTGACCAAGGCGGCATTTAATAAATCAAATATGCAATAATGTTAAATATTATTACAAATCGAAACAAATGATTTCTGTTTTAATATATATTAAAATGTAATTTATTCCTGTGATAGCAAAGCTGAATTACTCTAGTCTTCAGTGTCACATGATTCTTCAGAAATCATTCTAATATGCTGATTTTGTGCTTAAAGGATAATTCCTATAAAGGCTAATTTCGCTGGTACCTGTGATCAGTGACAATAAAGGGCTCATTCATTCATTCAAAGGGGTCATATGATGCGATTTTCGCCGCTCACGCTAGGCCGCCGTGTGTGATGTTGTGTGTTTCGTTGTGAAAGCGATACTACTTTGGCCTTCCAAAAGAGGACACGACTAGAAATCAGTGGTTAAGTTGTATTTACAACACTGTTCCAGAACACTTCAACCCAAGTATTCAGATGTGTGCAGCACATTTTATGGAGGACTGTTTCCTGATCCTGGTAGAGTAGACTACAATGCCGGCTGTTCTGACTCACAGAATGTAAGTACATTTTCATTTTTAAAGGATTTGCCACTGACAATTCAAACGCGAGTTTTGAGCAGTGTAGAGTAGGGCTTGTTGTTTGTCATTTCTCCAATCACAAATGCAGACATGGTTTTATGTTTACGTGGCGTGATGCAACGTGTAAAAAGACAAGTATAAGTCATTATAATCTGTAATTATGTCCCCACAGGATTTGCATCACAGTATGGTAAGGGGCGTAACATTTCCGTCACACGCTTGAGGAATTCGGCCAATCAGAGCACACCTCACTTTTCAGACCGATGAGCTTTGTAAAAATCGATGCGTTTCAGAAAGACGGGGCATAGAGGAGAAACAATAATGTACAGTATGTGGATAATAATGTGTTTTTTGAACCTTAAACCACATAAACACATTTCATTATACCAAATACACAAAATAATGTTCTTTTTAGCAGCATCATATGACCCCTTTAACAAACATTTTATGCATTATAAATGTTTATACTGTCACCTTTGATCAATTTAATTAATCCTTGCTGAATAAAAATAAGAATTTCTTACCCCTAACATTTAAACTGTAATTTAAGTTCATGTGTATTTTGTATATTGCATAATGATTGCAGGGCCACCAGATATCAAAGGCAGAGCCTCTATATTCAAAGTCCATCTGAGACCACTAAAGTTGGATGCAGAGTTGGACAAAGAATCTCTGGCAAGGAAAATGGCTGCTCTAACACCTGGTTTTTCAGGCATGTAAAAACGTTTTATTCATTTGAGTTTCAAAAGTTGTTTATGAGATGTGAACTAAGTTTCCCCGCTTACTGATTTCTCTCTAACAGGTGCGGACATCGCTAATGTGTGCAACGAGGCTGCGTTAATTGCAGCCCGCCACCTTTCTGATGCCATCAACCAAAAACACTTTGAGCAAGCCATCGAACGAGTCATTGGGGGTAAGTGACAGATGTGAAATTTGAAAATCTCACGTTAATTTTTTCTTAAACATATTTATAGCAAACTGTGATATTAATCTATTAGAGTGCATGCATAGTTTTGGTGTGAAGTACAGATCTCAGAGAAGTAATCTCGCTGCATGTTTAGGTCTTGAGAAAAAGACGCAGGTGCTGCAGCCAGAGGAGAAGAAGACCGTGGCTTACCATGAGGCTGGTCATGCTGTAGCCGGCTGGTTCCTTGAGCACGCTGACCCTCTGCTAAAAGTAAAACTCACACTCCTTCACCTGTACAGTAATACTTTGCTTTTTCAGTGTACTCGGTCATATCATTGGTCGTTTCAGGTGTCCATAATCCCGCGTGGGAAGGGTTTGGGCTATGCCCAGTATTTGCATAAAGAGCAGTACCTGTACACCAAGGAGCAGCTGCTGGACAGGATGTGTATGACGCTGGGTGGACGTGTGTCTGAGGAGATCTTTTTTGGCCGCATTACCACAGGGGCACAAGATGACCTGAAGAAAGTAACACAGAGTGCTTATGCACAGGTCGGTCATATATTTATATGATTTGACCATTGCCTGTATCATTGGTGGTTCATACATAGTAAATGGATGATTTCTGACAATTTGATTGTCATTTGATAGGATTTTACTTTAATTTTAATTTGTGCTGTTTCGGAAAATGGAAAAAAAAAAATAGATTATTGTTATATTTTGTTTTGTTTTCTTAAGAATGAACAGAAAGCATTTTGAGAGGATAAGAAGTACACACTGCTGGTCAAAAATTTGGAATAATGAATACATTGTTTAATTTTGTCTGTGCTATGGGCAATGTGCCGACACATGGCACAGTTGTGCTTAAGGTGTCCTGAGTTCGAATCCCACCTTGTGGACCTTTCCCAATCCCATCTCCCGCTCTCTTTCCCACTCGCTTTCTGTCATATCTCCATTGTCCTGTCAGAAAACATGCAAAAATGCAACAACAAAAAAAGCCTTAATTGTTTTGAATAATTATTGAATAATTTTATTATTTAATAATTAAAACATTTCTTATTATCAGTGTTGAATTTTTTTTTTCTGCTTAAAGGATTACTTCACTTTCAAATTAAAATGTCCTGATAATTTACTCACCCCCATGCCATCCAAGATGTTTACGTCTTTCCTTCTTCAGTCGAAAAGAAATTAAGGTTTTTGATGAAAACATTCCAGGATTATTCTCCTTATAATGGACTTCAACGGCTACCAAACGGTTGAAGGTAAAAATGACAGTTTCAGTGCAGCTTCAAAGGGCTCTACACGATCCCAGCCGAGGAATAAGAATCTTATCGAAAGAAACGATCGGTCATTTTCTAAAAAAAAAAAAAAGTATATGCTTTATAAACAAAAATGCACTCCTTGCACTGCGTGTCCATGACTTCACGTAATTACGTAGAAAAGGTCACGCTTGACGTTGGCAGAAGTTAGGTTTCAAAAGATTTAAACATCCAGGATACGCACATGAAGTGACCATTTTAAATGATAAACTGACACAAAGACATTTGAATATGTCATTGAAAATACAACTTTTGAACGGTCCTTCTTCTCCACATTTGTAAACACGGAGTCGGTACTTCCGCCTACGTCAAGCGTGCCAACGTAATTACGTATTACGTGAAGTCATGGACGCACATCGCAATTTTTGTTTATAAAGCATATACTTTTTTAACATTTTTTTTTTTTAGAAAATGACCTATCGTTTTTCTAGATAAGACCCTTATTCCTTGTCTGGTATAGTGTAGAGCCCTTTGAAGTTGCACTGAAACTTTTTGACCTTCAACCATTTGGTAGCCGTTGAAGTCCATTATAAGGAGAATAATCCTGGAATGTTTTCATCAAAAACCTTAATTTCTTTTCGACTGAAGAAAGAAAGACGTAAACATCTTGGATGACATGGGGGTGAGTAAATTTTCAGGAAATTTAAATTTGAAAGTGAACTAATTCTTTAAAGGGGTCATATGATGCAATTTCAAATTTTCCTTTCTCTTTAGGGTGTTACAAGCTCTTGGTGCATAAAGAAGATCTGTAAAGTTGCAAAGACTAAAGTCTCAAATCCAAAGAGATATTATTTATAAAAGTTAAGAGTCAGCCACGCATACCTAAAATGGCTCGTTCTAACACGCCCCCACATATCTACGTCACGATGTGGGAAGATTTGCATAATGTTGCCCAAATGTTCACGCAAAGAAAGGCGGCATAACTTTTATTCTCGCTGTAGTATTGTTGTTGCCACCGCCATGTCATGAAGGCGCTGTGTGTTTCGTTGTGAAAGCGAAACTACTTTGTTTGGCTTTCCAAAAGAGGACGATATCCGCTTCGTCATGCCTAGAGCTGATCTGTGCTGGTCACTGAGGAAATACATCAACTTCACGCTGTGCATCGCCGGATCGGCTTTCACCGCCGTGGACGAAGCGGAGTCCAGCCCGGGGTCGTCACATGTGGTTGCCGCGAGCCCGCCGGCCGCTCCTTCGTCGAATCCGCCGGCCGAGCCGTTCTCAAGCCCGCCGGCCGCTGCTCACTCTAGCCTGCCGTGTGTGACGCTGTGTGTTTCGTTGTGCAAGCAAAACTACTTTGTTTGGCCTTCCAAAAGAGGACACGACTAGAAATCAGTGGTTAAGTTGTATTTACAACACTGTTCCAGAACACTTCAACCCAAATATTCAGATGTGTGCAGCGCATTTTATTTTTATTTTTAGGACCGTTTCCTGATCCTGGTAGAGTAGACTACAATGCCGGCTGTTCTGACTCACAGACTGTAAATACGTTTTCATTTTTAAATGATTTGCCACTGACGATTCAAATGCGAGTTTTGAGCAGTGTAGAGTAGCGCTTGTTGTTTGTCATTTCTCCAATCACAAATGCAGACATGGTTTTATGTTTACGCGGCGTGATGCAATGCGTAAAAAGACAGTATAAGTCATTATAATCCGTAATTATGTCCCCACTGGATGCAACAAATACCTCGTTTATAATGGGTTTTAATGTTTTTGTCTCGTCGCTCTGGCCGGACAAGGCATCACAGTATGGTAAGGGGCGTAACATTTCCGTCACACGTTTGAGGAAATCGGCCAATCACAATGCACTGGATAGCTGGCCAATCAAAGCACACCTTGCTTTTCAGACCGATGAGTTTTGTAAAAAAAATCGACCAGTTTCAGAAAGGCAGGGCATAGAGGAGAAACAATAATGTACAGTATGTGGAAAATAATGTGTTTTTGAACCTTAAACCGCATAAACACATTTCATTACACCAAATAATGTTCTTTTTAGCAGCATCATATGACCCTGAGTATGAAAACTGAGTACCTACCATTCAAGAAAATATTCAACAAGAATGCATTAAATTAATTAAAAGCGACGGTAAAGATATTTATAATGTTACAAAATATTTATATTTCAAACTTTTGTGACTTCAGCAGGTATCGCTTAATATTACACCTAAATGTATATTGTTTTTTAAAATAATAAAAATAAGAAATGTTTCTTGAGCACGAAATCAGCATATTACAATGATTTCTGAAGGATCATGTGACACTGAAGATTGAAGTAATGGCTGCTGAAAATTCAGTTTTCCATCTAGGGCTGCAAAATGATTAGTCGCGATTAATCGATTCAAAATAAAAGTTTGTTTACATACTGTGTGTGTGTGTACTGTGTATATCTATTATGGAAACAAACTTTTATTGTGAATCGATTAATCGCGACTAATCATTTTGCAGCCCTATTTCCATCACAGGAATAAATTATATTTTAAAATAGAAAACAGTTATACATATATTTAATTACTGTATCTTGTACCTGTTACATCCATAATATAATCCAGACCCCAGCTGAAAACTGTTAATCTTCCATCTACAGATTGTGCAGTTTGGCATGAATGAAAAGGTAGGGCAGGTGTCTTTCGACCTGCCACGGCAGGGAGAGATGGTTTTGGAGAAGCCCTACAGCGAGGCCACGGCACGCCTCATCGACACAGAGGTCAGAAACCTTATCAACACGGCCTATCAGCGCACACAGCAGCTGCTAAATGAGAAGAAGGCTGAGGTGGAGAAGGTACAGCAGGCCACTATCAGAATCAATGCGTTTTACATTGATTTGTTTTCATCATCACGCCACATGAATTGTGTGTACAGAAAACAACTGGGAAACATAACAGTAATGCTCTCTTTTTACCACTAGGTGGCAATACATCTACTGGAGAAAGAGGTGCTGGATAAGAATGACATGGTGGAGCTGCTGGGCAGAAGGCCGTTCGCTGAAAAGTCAACTTATGAAGAGTTTGTGGAGGGAACGGGAAGCATGGACGAGGACACATCGCTGCCGGAGGGCCTGAAGGACTGGAACAAGGAGCGCGGCAGCGAGAAGGAGGAGAGTACGGAGGAGCAGGTGGCCCGACAGATCACTGGTGGTATGCCCTTCTGAGGACACCCGTTCACCATGACCCTGGAGGGTCCAGAGCGCTTATTTAAGAGATGGGAAACACTTGCCTGACGGACACTGAGGCAAGTACCCTGTTCTTCAGAAGAGCTGCAGCTCTTGGTAGTAGGCGTTGGACTTTGTGTCCAATGTTGTGTACAGTAGGGTGTTTATGAAATATAAACTTTCTTGTGCTGAAGTTTGTGTTTCAACAAAATTGAAAGGATCAGGAGATCTTCTGTTGAAGATGAAGTGTATTTTATGTGACACATCAGCTCTTTGCCAGAAAATCTGTTTAACTTGAGGCAAAAGCACTGTAGCTTGTCAAGAAAGATTCTCTCTAGTCACTTAAATTTTACCTATCAATGACCAAGAAGACATACAAAAAAAAATCTCTCTCTCTCTCTCTCTCTCTATATATATATATATATATATATATATACACACACATATATACAGTGGTGTACTGGAGGGTATACGCAGATAAACGGCGTATACCCACTTCTTTATCAGTCGGCTTTGTGTATACCCACTTCTAAATCCCCTCTGATGTGCATTATTCATTAGTGTCCTGCATTAGCCAAAATCATGACAGTCCACCATGACTAGCTAATCAAATCACATGTAAATAAATGCCAATATTCCCTAAACATACCCAGTAAAGTCAGGATGCGCCGGCTTCCCTTTAAATTTGATCGACTGTAAACATAGGAGTAGAACTGCACAATTCTGGATAAATTGATCACGATTTTTTTTTTTGGTATCAAATAGAGATCATGATTCTCCTACAGATAACTAAACAAAATAGCTTGTCTACTAGAGGTTCTGACGAAATGTTAATTTTTGCAGTCTATGTAATTTTTTACATTTTAATTATTTATTGCAAAATCTGCACCTTTTGTGGCTAATATTAATTTCATAATGATCCTTACTCCAGTAAGTCAAGTAACAGAAGTTACAGAAAGTTAAAATGTGGAAATACTATTGGCCAATTTTGGGGTGAACTAAATATGCAAGACTAGTCTTGACTCTTACATGTCACTGTTTATAACACAGGCCGTTGCTAGGCTGCTTAAAAAAATGGGGGCATAAATTAAGAGTATACCCACTTATATACAGTGGTGTGAAAGTTTTTGCCCCGTTCCTGTTTTTTTAATTGTTTGCATATTTGTCACACTTAAAAGATTCAGATCATCAAACAAATTTTTAATATTACACAAAGATAACCTGAGTAAATACAAACTGCAGTTTTGAAATTATGATTTCATTTATTAAGGGAAAAAAGCTGTCCAAACCTGCCTGGCACTACGTGAAAAAGTAATTGCCCCCTAAATGTAATAACTGGTTGTGCCACCCTTTGCAGCAACAACTGCAATCAAGCGTTTGCGATAAATGTCAAGGAGTCTTTCACAGGAATTTTGGCCCACTCTTCTTTGCAAAATTGTTTTCATTCAGCCACATTGGAGGGTTTTTGAGCATGAATGGACTGTTTAAGGTCATGCCACAGCAGTCTCAATCAGATTTAAGTCTGGACTTTGACTTGGCCACTCCATAACCTTAATTTAGATTTTCTTGAACCATTCAAAGGTGGACTTGCTGGTGTGTTTTGGATCATTGTCCTGCTGCATAAACCCAGTGCGCTTGAGCTTGAGGTCACAAACTGATGGCCGGACATTCTCCTTCAGGATTTTCTGATAGAGAGCAGAATTCATGGTTCCATCAGTTATGGCAAGTCACCCAGGTCCTGAAGCTGCAAAGCAGCCTAAGACCACCACCATGTTTGACTGTTGGTATGCTGTTCTTTTTATGAAATGCTGTGTTGGTTTATGCCAGATGTAACGGGACACACACCTTCCAAAAAGTTCAACTTTTGTCTCATCAGTCCACAGAATATTTGCCCAAAAGTCTTGGGGATAAACAAGATATTTTTTGGCAAATGTGAGACAAGCCTTTGTGTTCTTTTTGGTCAGTAATGGCTTTTGCCTTGGAACTCTCCCATGGATGCCGTTTTTGCCCAGTCTCTTTCTTATTGTTGAATCATGAACACTGACCTTAATTGAGGCAAGTGAGGCCTGCAGTTCTTTAGATGTTGTTCTGGGTTCTTTTATGACCTCCTGGATGAGTCGTCGTTGCGCTCTTAGAGTAATTTTGTTAGGCCGGCCACTCCTGGGAAGTTTCACCACTGTTCCAAGGTATCTCCATTTGTGGATAATGGCTTTGACCGTGGTTCGCTGGCGTCCCAAACCCTTAGAAATGGCTTCATAACCCTTTCCAGACTGATATATGTCAACTATTTTGTTTCTCATCTGTTCTTGAATTTCTTTAGATCACGGCATGATGTGTTGCTCTTTAAGCATGCTTTACTTTGTCAGACAGGTTCTATTTAAGTGATTTCTTGATTCAACAGGTCTGGCAGTAATCAGGCCTGGGTGTGGCTAGTGAAATTTTACTCCGCTTTCTAAAATGATGTGGTTAATCACAGTTCTTTCATGATTTAACAGGAGGGGCAATTCATTTTTCACGTAGGGCCAGGTAGGTTTGGACAGCTTTTTTCCCTTAATAAATGGAAATATCATTTAAAAACTGCATTTTGTATTTACTTGCATTATCTTTGCGTAATATTAAAATTGGTTTGATTATCTGAATCTTTTACGTGTGACAAATATGCAAAAAATAGGAAGGGGGCAAAATCCTTTTCACGGCACTGTATATATATATTCATGTCTAACAGGAGACATGTTAAATCACCTGTAAGCTTTGCTGCTGATATTCACAAGTTGCGTTTACTCTTTCTGTACATTAAGATCCAAGTTCAAAACTGGGTTAGGGTTAGGGTTAGGATTTCATTTTTAGGCAAATTCGTGACCTTTCGGAAAGGTCTTTTTGCAGTTCTGCTTGCTCACTGGCTTCTGAAAGACTGAAATATACATGAATGTTGTGAACAGTGCACAAACTCACTCGTGTCTCTCACAGATTTGCACTGGCATGAGCATCAGCCTTTGGTTTCCATGTTATTTTATGCAGTTTATGATCACGTCCTTTGATTGAAGGACAAAGCAGTCATTTTTGATGTGTTTTCTTCTGTTGAAGTTTATTTGCTTCATTTATGGCCCAGGCAGCTGCTCTTTGTGGTACAGGCTGATTAAACTATAGCTTATTTTGAAGTGGTTACATACAAAATAATTCACATTTGTAATGAAATGGGATGTAAGCATACACAAATGCAGATAAGTAGTTCATTATGTTAATGATCAGTTTATGAACGTGTGTGATTTTTTTTTGACCGCAGTATTTATTCTACAGTGCAAATCACAAATCGAGCTTTGAGGTTAAAAACAGAACTCAATCTAATACGCATTGTCCTTTTGTGACTTCAGCTTGATATTACATCTAAATGTGTATTTTGTTCTGTGCAAAGGGTTTTGAACATGTTTGAAAACCTAAATAAATCCACAAATTTCAAATGGTTTCTCTTTTAGTTCTTAATACCTTTGTGTGTGGCATGAATTTGTTGGTTTTGTTTAGTACATGGATTTCAGATTGCTAGGTGATACACTGATCCACAGCTCCAGACTGATAAAAATGGCTGCAAATTCAGCAAGAAATATGAATTAAAATTATTTGAAATCTAGTGGCACTGCTGAACAGGAAAGCTTTGAAAATGAACTGTTTCTTTTTGTTGAGTCAGTCAAAAAGATTCATGAAACAATCCGTAATCTTGTTTGCTAGTTAGCATTGAAATTGGACTGTGTGAATAATTGCAGTGCGTGAATAATTCAGAGACATTTGGGAGTTCACAATTAACTAGTTATGTTGATTAGAATAAACAGGAAACTTGCTGTGATATGTTCTAAATCTTTGTGAGATTTAAATCTGTCTATTTTACTAACTGGTTGTTCATGTATAATTGTGTGGCATGTTTTTGCCCCCATTGTTTTGCATTTAAAACAAAAAAAACAAAACAAATCTATTAAACTAAAAAATAAAACAGAAAAAGAAAGTCAGTAGTTGAAATAAATATTAGATAAAAATGAGAAACCTTGCCTTGGTAACTAAAATAAATAATTTGAAGTACTAAAATTCAAAAATCAAATTATTATAAATCATTTAAAATCAAAGGAATAGTAAATACTACGATAGTATATAGTACATTACACAAGTCAAGTCAGAGTCACAGAATTTTATATTAAAGGGGTCATATGACGTTGCTAAAAAAGAACATTATTTTGTGTATTTGGTAGTGTTGGGCGATATGGTCATTTTTCAAATCGTCATATCGCCAGTCCGTGAGATCACGGATAGACGATATTATCGTGCATGGGTGGGTGGGTGGGCGGGTGCAAGAGAGAGACACCCTGTACTTGTCATAGGCTATTTCATAACTTTTTGGTGTTTTAAACCGCGAGAGAGGGAGCCTATGGAAGCACCACAAATCTAAATAATATACTTTCAAACATACTCATAAACTAACATGTTAAATACAAAAATATTTAAAACGGCTAGTTCATATATATTCAGATACAACAGTCATACATTGCTATTAGGACCGCGCGTCCTGTGACATGTTTGCCGCATCAGAGCACGGAAGTTATCAGTCTGGTCTGCAAAATCAGTCAACGGCGAAAATCAAAATTAGATTTATTTTAAAGACCAACAGTTTAACACTAAATATTGGACATAAACAAACACGTTAAATATAAAGTATTTAAAACGGGTAAGTTAATATATTTGGAGTAAATTTAAATTAAATAGATGCATAAGTCATACAGCGCTCCAGACTGAGTGCGCAGCCCATGATGAGCCCGACGCGCCGCCACAGAAACAAGAATGAGATGCGTTCTAACATAACTGTGGCATTAAACTCGGTTAGTAAGGGCTCGGTTAAAATATTGTACATATATAAGCGGTTCAGATTACTTGTTAAAGTGCAACGAAATACCGTATATCAGCAGACGATTTGTGTCTGTGTTTGTGGTTCGAGACTCCTTCACCGGCTACAGGCTCCTCATTTGCGTGTGCGTGTGTGAAATACAGTGCTGAATGAAAAAGCGGGGCTATTTGATAATAATAGCCTAATTATAATGGGCCGCCTAATAATAATAATAATAATAATTATTATTATTATTTAATACATTAATAGGAGAATGAGCCTAATATCGTCTTGACTATTGACAAAGACATCTGCTATCGTTGATATCTCTGACTATCGTCGATACACGATACTATCGTCACAACCCTAGTATTTGGTGTAATGAAATGTGTTTATGTGGTTTAGGGCTGTGCGATTTGGGGGAAAATATCAAATTGCGATTTATTTATTTTTTGACAGATATTGCGATTGCGATTTGATTTGCGATTTTAAATTTGCAAAGTCAAGCTTCAGCTCAATATTGCCAATAATGTGCAGCACAGTATGAGTATCATTACCCTGCTGAAAAAAAATATAGAATCTATCACAGAAATTCTTATAGTTTCCATTAAACCATTACAAAATTCCTTTTTGTTTTGGGCATTATTCCAACAGGAATTACTGTTGTTCTCTTGGTTGCCATCTGCCAGATTACATCGCACAAATAGAATCCATCAAATAGACACCATTATAGTTTACATTAAAACCAATACAATTCCCACTATAACCCTGAAATCCATTACATTTTTTAAATAGTGTTTTGGGAGGGGTTCTATTGTTTGTTTGTTTGTTTTTTCCAGCAGGCAAGATTATAATGGTATAACTACTTTTACAGAATTAAGTTAATTACTGAATTTCACAGAAAATATTTGTTTATTTTGTATAAATAAAGAACTGTAGGCTATTTCTTAAGTCAATTATTAAAGCATTATATATGTTACATAGGGTGATTTATTCATTTTAAGTATTTGGGATTTTAAGAGCAAGTGGAAAATGTGCTGAATGTTTCATTTCATCCAAGTGAAATTAGCAAGCAGTTAGACTGAATTTACATTTGTTTTAAATGCGGAACCAGGCGTGAGTCGACACAGGTTGCGCGCGTGCATCAAGCCTCGTTCATACTGCCAGATGCGCTCGTGGAGACTTGCGGTGCGAAGCTGGGTGCGAGTATAAACGAGCATTACGAGACCGGCTGCGTGAGGCAGAGAGGAGCGAGTATGAGAAGCATTCACAGACACAGGCTGTGTGTGCGCTCTTCTGAATTGGGAATAGCGAACATGCATCAAACTTATTTCAAATTAATCTGTTGGGGAGATAAAATGTGTAAGATAACTAGTAAGACTGCAACTCAAGGCTGGCAGTCATGCATATGCTCTGGAACGGAGTAATATCGCGTCCATATCTCAGTCTTTGCGATTAGGAAATCGCAACGTCTCAAATCGCGATTTCGATTAATCGCACAGCCCTAATGTGGTTTAAAGTAAAAGAAAAACTTTATTTTCCACATACTGTACATTATTGTTTCTCCTCTATGCCCCGCCTTTCTAAAACGTGTCGAATTTACAAAGCTCATCGGTCTGAAAAGCGAGGTGGTACGCTGATTGGCCAGCTATCCAGTGCGTTGTGATTGGCTGAATACCTCAAGCGTGTGACGGAAATGTTACGCCCCTTACCATATTGTGATGACACTGGCATTGTAGGCTACTGGTTCAGGAAATGGTACTGGTCCTCGTCCTCCGTAAAATGCGTTGCACACATCTGAATATTTGGTTTGAACTGTTTGGAACAGTGTTGTAAATATAACTTAACCACTGATTTCTAGTCGTGTCCTCTTTTGGAAGACCAAACAAAGTAGTTTCGCTTTTACAACGAAACACACAGCGTCTCCACAACATGGCGGCGGCAGCAACAATACTACAGTGAGAATGAAAGTTACGCCTTCTTTCTTAGCGTATACATTTGGGCGGTGTTATGCAAATCTTCCCACACAGTGACGTAGACATGTGGGGGTGTGTTTAAACAAGGTGTTTTAGGAGGGCGTGGATCTCTTTGGGTTTGAGACTTTAATCTTTGCAACTTCAGGGATCTCATCTATTCACGAACAGCTTGTAACACTCCAAAGAGAAAGGAAAACTTGAAATCGCATCATATGACCCCTTTAAAAACAACTAGTACAGCACGCTAGTGTCTGTATCAAGTAAATTAATGAACACATTTCTGAACAGCCATCTTTATCGAGGGAGTCTAATCTGGAAACTAAAAAAAAAGCTTGAAAAAGGAGTTATGTGGCTCCTAAACGTTTCCTTTTAGGGGCCAATGGCACTCTTGTCATTTTGTTTGTATAGAGGCCTGAAATTTTAACGAGGAGAAATTTCACTCTTTGTTTTTGAACTGTCGCTGGAAGCAAATATGGATCAGTTTTTCTCTCAACAGATGCAGCGCCCCCATGAGAATCTGGTAACGTGCTCAAAGAAAGCATGGACTTTAAATGTGTATTCACACGAGCATTCGTGATGAGTGTTCGTGATGAGCATTCAAAAATACACTGCAGCCCACTTTCAGTGGCGTAATATTTGCTAGAGCGCTGCGTTTAAACTGCAGTATGAATCAGCCGCTTGCTTGCCGGGGAGGATGTCCACATTTAGACCAGGCAAACATGAAGAGGCTTCCCTCTCTGTCTCCTCTGATTCAGCACTAAATGAAAGTCTTCCCCACACTGTGACATCACCTGCATAGATTAGCAGCTCGCCTCGGGAAAGTGGGTACTGCTGGAGTCAAAGTCATACTGAAACTGCTTTAAAAAGTCAAAGGAGCTTTTGAGTCACCATTTGCGACGTCTGTCCTTATATATATGAGCTGGATGATGCGAGACTGCTTGTGTTGATCCTATTTGGACTGGAAGTTTTGAGGTTTGTCAGTTTAGAACCGGTGACATTTCTTGGCCCGGTAAAATATGCCTCCTTGAAAGTGAAGTGAACAAAGGCCTCCTGTAGTGAATCGATGCATTTTTGTAAGAAAAATATCCATATTCAAAACGTAATAATCACTTTAATCTAGCTTGCGCCAATAGTTGTACACGGAAGCAGCTCCGGGAAAATTACGTAAGATGTCGGCGTTGCGCATGCGCCGGTGAGTCTCGTGAAAACCAACGTTTGTTTACAGGAGCAAAGGAAGCAAAGTTTCCTTACTTCAGCAAAGGAAAACCAATTTCCTCTTGGCTTATATCGAAATCCTCCGACATTCTTCTTTACTAGGAATGTTCATTTTAACCGGTTAACCGACCGTAAGAAATTTGACCAATTAATACAATCATTTAAATGGTTTAAAATTATTTTTTTTTTCCAGTAATTTATCAAAATATTTAAAAAGGTTTGCTGCATGGTTAAAATACACTAAGCGTGTAAAAAAAAAAAAAAAAAAAAAAGTAAAATAGTTTTTTAGAGAAAAAAAAAACAAGTCACATTTTATTATTTCATTCAGAAATAGGCCTAATGCCAACGCTAAATGTTTACAAACATTATAATAAACACTGTAAACCTAGCTAGGCTATTTTAGTTCCCCTCACTACACAACAAATCCTTTCAATTAACATTATTTAGAAAAGAAGAATTAAAAATATAAGCAGCTATATAAACAAGCCAAAACGAATTCATTTAGGCTAAAACAAAACTGAAACCAATGTTGGGTCTCTCATTCGACACAAAATCAAATGTTTAATAAATTATTATTAATTATATAGCCTACTTCACTTGCATTCCAATATCTATGTAAAAACAAAATGTTTTGCATAACATCACGGCGGTACGGTGATAACACTTAACGGCACAGATTTGACTACATATTTAAACTGAGCAGTGTGTTTTTTCCCATATGTTTGACTGACTATTTTATTATGATAATGAACAGGCTGCATTGTCAAGGTAGCAATGCTTAACTGTATACGCAGTTTACAGCATGCGGCACCAGCGCAATGACTTGAATTTTTTTCCTTCTAACAGTGGAAGCAACTACTGCTTTTAGTCATAAAGATAATCGGAATTGTAAAAGGTTTGCTTTTATTTGTGTACATTCACAATAAAAACATATCTTTGTGCTTTTGTAAAATAAGCCTAAAGAAAAATAGGATGCCGCTTTCTGCCGTCTGGTTTCCTTTCATGGAGCACAAAAATGAACCGAAACTCTGCATACTAGGCTACTTGTTGTCCACAGGTTTTTTTTCATTTTCTTAATTTATTAAGTAAAAATATATTTCTCGTATGGGCCTATTTATTCGTTATATACATATATAGCCTAGCTTTATGAAGTTTTTCTCTGCTCGCAGAAGAGCTGCAGGTGCGTGATGTGATATGATGGCCATGTGAATCCTCATGTTCTGTTGTTTGCTGCTTTTTGCGCATGTAAAATTAATCCCCGGGAAACAAATGCTAGTATTTTTAAAGGGTCACAGACACTTATCCTTTCTAATTTAATTAAATTCTCTTTTAAAATAATCTTGTATATATATATATATATATATACACACACACACATACATACATATACAGGTGCATTTCAATAAATTAGAATGTCATGGAAAAAAACATTTATTTCAGTAATTCAACTCAAATTGTGAAACTCGTGTATTAAATAAATTCAATGCACACAGACTGATGGTGTGTGTGTGTATATAGCCTAGCTTTATGTTTTTCTCCGCTCGCAGAAGCGTGACGTGATATGACCATGTGAATCCTCGTGTTCTGTTGTTTGCTGCTTTTTGTGCATGTAAAATGAATCCCAGAGGAACAAATGTTGCTATTTTTAATGGGTCACAGACAATGTGTCTAATGTAATTTAATTCTAATTTAAAATAATCTTGTCGGTTAACGGTTAATAATCGGTTAACGAGTGTCAGTTAGGAAAAATAACCGAAATGAACAACCCCTATTCTTTACTAGATTAAATTATTACGTTTTAAATATGGTTATTTTTCTTACAAAATGCAACAATCCGCTACAGGAGGCCTTTGTTCACCCCCCGGAGCCATGTTGAGGCACTTTTTATTATGGATGGATGTGCTTTATTTCACTTCTTTTGGACTGATGCACTGCAACACCCACTGACTGCCATTAAACAGCTTGGAAGATCAAAGACAATTTTTATTATAACTCCCGACTGGATTCGTCTGAAAGAAGAAAGTCATATACACCTAGGATGCCTTGGGGGTGAGTAATCATGGGCTAATTTTCATTTTTGGGTGAACTAACCCTCTAAAGAGAAGCCTTAAAGGGTTAGTTCACCCAAAAATAAAAATTAGCTCATGATTTACTCACCCTCAAGGCATCCTAGGTGTATATGACTTTTTTCTTTCAGAAGAATCCAATCGGAGTTATATTAAAAAATGTCCTGGCTCCTCCAAGCTTTATAATGGCAGTGGGCGGGTGTTTTCGTTCAACAGTCCAAAAGGAGTCCAATAAATCACATCCATCCATAGTAAACAGTGCCTTACACGGCTCCACAGGGTGAATAAAGGCCTCCTGTAGGCGAATCGATGCATTTTTGTAAGAAAAATATCCATATTTAAAATGTTAGAAAGTTTTCTCTAACCTCCGCTAACTATCGAACGCGCGTTCACAAAAGAGTGCCTTTCCGCTGGATGACGTAGGACGTATATATGCATAGCGCATGCTCCGGTGAGAAGTGATGAACGCAGAAGCATAGTAGAGGAGAGAGCAAAAGAAATCACCGGTCACAAATTAGAAGTACAATATGAGGATTTGTAAAGAAGAATGTCGGAGGATTTCGATATAAACCAAGAGGAGACTGGTTTTCCTTTGCTAAAGTAAGGAAACTTTGCTTTGTTGGTTCTCGCGAGACTAGCACATTCTCACCGGTGCATGCGCTAAGCATACGTCCTACGTCCGGAACTGCTTGTGCGTACGACAGTTAGCAGAATTTAGAGAAAACGGTTTAAACATTTTAATAATATTTATATTTTTCTTACAAAAACACATCGATTTGCTACAGGAGGCCTTTATTTACCCCCCGGATCTGTGTGAGACACTTTGCATAATGATTCAGCATTATGATTGGTCAGATCGCCTGTCAATCAAACTCCTGCAAAAGGTCAATTACTATCAATGTTGAAAACAGTTGTGCTGCTTAATATTTTTGTGGAAATGTAATATTTTTTCAGGATTCTTTGATGAAATGAAAGTTCAAATGAACAGCATAAGAGGAGACTGGTTTTCCTTTGCTAAAGTAAGGAAACTTTGCTTTGTTGGTTCTCGCGAGACTAGCACATTCTCACCGGTGCATGCGCTAAGCATACGTCCTACGTCCGGAACTGCTTGTGCGTACGACAGTTAGCAGAATTTAGAGAAAACGGTTTAAACATTTTAATAATATTTATATTTTTCTTACAAAAACACATCGATTTGCTACAGGAGGCCTTTATTTACCCCCCGGATCTGTGTGAGACACTTTGCATAATGATTCAGCATTATGATTGGTCAGATCGCCTGTCAATCAAACTCCTGCAAAAGGTCAATTACTATCAATGTTGAAAACAGTTGTGCTGCTTAATATTTTTGTGGAAATGTAATATTTTTTCAGGATTCTTTGATGAAATGAAAGTTCAAATGAACAGCATTTATTTGAAACAAATCTTTTGTAACATTATAATTGTTTTTGTCACATCTTATTTTACTGACCCCAAACTTTTGAACGGTAGTGTACGTGTACTGCACAACTAGTCAGTATAATTTATAAAATCACCAGAAGTTTGCTTTATGTTGCAAGTTTACAAGCACTTCAGGAAGTTTGAGGAAAACTAACCGTTACTCATTTTGACAGAATAACTCATGGACACATGTAAAAACGTGATCGCTTCAGAAGATGCAGAGGCAGTTGGCAGTGAAAGTTGCAAATATGACTTCAGGTGATTCATTGGCGATGATCAGCGTCTGGTGGAGCAGGTAGAGTGATGAAGAGAAAGAGCAAGGGATCCCGCCTACCATCAGTACCACAGCGTCACTCAGCGCGGCCTGACTCATACAGAAGTGTAGTAGTGGGTGAGGACTATCCTGCCAAAACTCACTCGCACACCAACTCCTTACAGCCTCTTACATCATCAGACTCACAGTTATGACACTATAACATAACACAAGCACAAAATACTACAGGAACGAGCCATTTTTAACAACTTCCAAAGAATAATTTTTGTTCTTCAACGCATAAGTGGAATTTGACTGCAGAGAAGAAAAACTAAATAGACTTGTGGATTTGATTAAAGTAATTGAGCGGATGAGATTTATCAAATGTCTGAAGACGGTAGAAGTTTTCTCAAGAAAAAAAGTAAATTAAAAACACGTGAGAATGCATAGATGATGAGGCCTGTCTTACTCATTCCCAGAGTCCCTCTGTGTCATCTATAGAGAGAGGAGGCGTGGCAGGCAGTAGGATGTGTGATGACACCACCTTATGGGCACCTTTCAGAAATAGCAAACTCACCACACACACTGCCCAGGCGAACATGTGGCAAAACTAAGAATAAGTGTTTAAGAGTTGAGAATGATCCATTGGAGTGTTGTGTTCTTTTCTAAGTGTTAACAAGTCCAGGAATAGATGCAGTGATGCCAGTAGGTGGATGAAGGGTTGCCCGTATGATGAGCCCACGAGCACATCAGCAAGAAACTTTTTAAAAATTCATTAGCGTCAGTAAACAGGAACATGCAATACAAAAATGACAATCTGGACCCCACTGACTTTCACTGTATGTAAAAATATTTTCAAAATATGTGAGTGAATGCTGACTTTTTTTTTTAGGTTAACTATGCCTTTGAGTCATTTTATAATGAGTTAAAAAAAAAAAAAATTATATATATATACACAATACCTTTTAAAGGGGTCATATGATGTTGCTAAAAAGAACATTATTTTGTGTATTTGGTGTAATGAAATGTCTTTATGCGGTTTAAGGTTAAAAAAAACACATTATTTTCCACACACTGTACATTATTGTTTCTCCTCTATGCGCCGCCTTTCTAAAACGCGTCGATTTTTACAAAGCTCATCGGTCTGAAAAGCAAGGTGTGCTGTGATTGGCCAGCTATCCAGTGCATTATGATTGGCCGAATACCTCAAGCGTGTGATGGAAATGTTACGCCCCTACCATACTGTGATGATGCCCTGTCAGGCCGAAGCGATGATTCAAAAACATGAAAACCCATTATAAACGAGGCATTCGTTGCATCCAGTGGGGACATAATTATGGATTATAATGACTTATATGGTCTTCTTACGCAGTGTGTTGCATCGCGCCACGTAAACATAAAACCATGTCTGCATTTGTGATCGGAGAAATGACAAACAACAAGCCCTACTCTACACTGCCCAAAAAACTCGCTCAAAAAACTCATTAAATATAAAAAACCGTACTTGCAGTATGTGAGTCAGAACAGCCGGCATTGTAGTCTACTCTACCAGGATCAGGAAACGGTCCTCCATAAAATGTGCTGCACACATCTGAATATTTGGGTTGAAGTGTTCTGGAACAGTGTTGTAAATACAACTTAACCACTGATTTCTAGTCGTGTCCATTTTTGGAAGTCACACACGGTGGCCTAGAGTGAGCAGAGGCCAGGGGCTAGAGTGACGAATGGCCGGAGGGCTAGAGTGAGCAGAGGCGGAGGGCTTGAGGATGGCGCGGCCGGCGGATTCGACGAAGGAGCGTCCGGAGGACGGCAACCACATGTGACGACCCCGGGCTGGACTCTGCTTCGTCCATGCCGGTGAAAGCCGATCCTGTGATCCACAGCGCAAAGTTGTTGTATTTCCTCAGCAACCAGCACGGATCAGCTCCAGGCATGACGAAGCAATATCGTCCTCTTTTGGAAGGCCAAACAAAGCAGTTTCACTTTCACAACGAAACACACAGTGCCTTCTAACTTTTATTCTCGCTGTAGTATTGTTGTTGCCGCTGCCGCCATGTCGTGAAGGCGCTGTGTGTTTCGTTGTGAAAGCGAAACTACTTTTGTTTGGCCTTCCAAAAGAGGACAATATTGCTTCGTCATGCCTGGAGCTGATCCGTGCTGGTTGCTGAGGAAATACATGAACTTCACACATGTGGTTGCCGCAAGCCCGCCGCCGCTCACTCAAGCCGGCCTCCGCTCACTCTAGCCCTCCGTGTATGACGCTGTGTTTCGTTGTGAAAGCGAAACTTGTTTGGCCTTCCAAAAGAGGACACGACTAGAAATCAGTGGTTAAGTTGATTTACAACACTGTTCCAGAACAGTTCAACCCAGATATTCCGATGTGTCCAGTGCATTTTATGGAGTACTGTTTCCTTATCCTGGGAGAGTAGCCTACAATGCCGGCTGTTCTGACTCACAGACTGTAAGCATGTTTTTTATAATTAAAGAGTTTGCCACAGTCTATTCAAACGCGAGTTTTGAGCAGTGTAGAGTAGCGTTTGTAGTTTGTCATTTCTCCGATTACAAATGCAGACATGGTTTTATGTTTACGCGGCGTGATGCTATGCAACGCGTAAAAAGACAGTATAAGTCATTATAATCCATAATTATGTCCCCAATGGATGCAACAAATGCCTCGTTTATAATGGGTTTTAATATTTTTGTCTCGTCGCTCCGGCCGGGACACGTCATCACAATATGGTAAGAGGCGTAACATTTCCGTCACACGCTTGAAGTATTCAGCCAATCACAACGCACTGGATAGCTGGCCAATCACAGCACACCCCGCTTTTCAGACCGATGAGCTTTGTAAAAATCTACGCATTTCAGAAAGACGGGGCATAGAAGAGAAACAATAATGTACAGTATGTGGAAAATGTGTTTTTTTAACCTTAAACTGCATAAACATTTCATTACACCAAATACACAAAATAATATTCTTTTAAGCAACATCATATGACCCCTTTAATTATATTTTACAGTGTTACTGTTTTTGGTCTCACTTTATATTAGGTGGCCTTGACTACTATGTATTTACATCAAAAATGTACTTACTGTGTTCATATTGTATTTCAAAACACTTGCTGCAATTGAGGTGGGACACGGGTAAGGTTAGGCACAGTTTGGTGGTATGGGTAGGTTTAAGGGTGGGTGAAAGGGATGGGTCAACAGTGTAATTATAAATGTAATTACAGATGTAATTACATGCTGGTATTTTAAAAAATATAAGTGAAATGTAAAAACGTGTATGTACACAATAAGCATTGTATAAAACGATTAATTTAAATGTATGTACAAAGTAGTTAAGGCCACCTAATATAAAGTAGGACCCTGTTTATCTGTATTTCTGATCAAATACATGCATTCTTGGTGGTAAAAATGTAAAATCGCTCAGCCTTGACTTTCACCTACAGCCATCATGATTGAGTGTTTTTAAAACTGAAGTTCAGGAGAGAAAGAGTTAGCCTGTGAGTAATTCTTGTTCACAGGAGCCAAGGAATGAAAGGTGAGATGTGCTCCAGCTCACACAGACACATGTATGGACCAGCATGCATCTGTCTGACATACACGCATCGTGGCTGAATAACAGCCCTCATTGGTCTCTGGAGACGCACAAACATCTGGAGAAACGCTGCGGTATGTCTGTTCTGCAGTCATGAACATTTCTGCGTTCAGCTGAATCACCTTCAGGGATTTTATTTCTCTTAATTGTTCTATTTTTTTTAAATCCACCTAATTTGCTGTTCGTGGGATAATTGCTTGAAATCATTTTAAATGTTGAGAATGTACGTATTATAACCACAAGAGGGAGTCGAGTGATGTCACTGCCATGCATCACTATGATGCAAATGTTACAGATACAGCCATGAATGCAAAAAAATTACATTTAATAAAAGGTGATTAGGTTAATTTAAATTGCCCAAAATGTATTTTTAGGAAAGTCACATTTAAAGAGATGAATCCCTCTAATAAATGTCTGTCCTGACTGAATGAGTGAATATTAAATGTAACAGGTTTGTCTTTTTTTTTATGCTCATTTGATCTAAAGGAAGTGCCTCACTTCCCACCCATGCCTTTTTCTACAAAAATCGTGTCTGTACGATGTGTGCGCGCCTAACCGAGCATGAATGAGTGACTCGTTGTGTTTACACGTGTGTTATGCACACAGATAGCCATGATAATCATGTTGACCCCTCGACTTTTCCCTCCCCAGGAGATTATTCCACCACACAGTTAGCCAGCCTGCACAACAGGTGCTGACGGACTGATGGCTGGAGAGATGAATGATTGGTGGAAAAAGAGAGAGAGAAAGAGGGAGAGGGAGAGTGCGTAAGAGCAACTTCGATTCTCACGAGGGAAAAAATGGTACACGTTACTGGAGGAGTCACTGAAGAGAGCGAGAGAGAGAGGGAGGGAGATGAAAAAGTCAGTGAGTCAGTAGTGAGAAAGATTGTAATAAAGTGAGAGGGAGGGATGAAGAGGAGGAAGGTATAATTACAGAGAGAGAAAGAGAGAGGGGACAAACAGTGAGAAGCCAGAGAGGGAGAGAGTGCTAAAGAAAGAGTCAGAGAACTGTCTAACCCTGCCCACTTTCCACTCAACCATTCAACTCCGGCACGGGCAGCCGTGCACTGCCAGGTTTCTCCAGAGCGACCCGGAGCTCATCGACCTGCAGGAGGAGCTCACCGACGGCTCTTCGTTCAGCCCTCTTCAACTTTTATCACCATGACCGCTCTGCTCAGATAAGGATTATTTTGAACTTGCTCCCGCTTTCCGCATCGATTTGACAAGCAAGCCAGTGCGGCGACTGTGATCTTGGCAGCAGAGCAGAACAGGACCGAGGTGTGAGTCTGCCGTCACTCAGGATGTCCTCGCTCACGCTCGTGACAGGTGTGCTGCTGCTCTCCGGCTGTTTGTCAGGGGGCTGCTCGCCCACGCCATCCGAGAGCAGCTTTCAAGGTGCAGGGCAGCCGGACGATCCCGTGACCCCCTGCCCGTCCTGCGCTCTAGCCCAGAGGCAGAAGGACTCGGAGGAGCAGACCGACATGGTGGAGGCGGTCAAGAGGCACATCCTCAACATGCTGCATCTGAACGCTCGGCCCAACGTCACACACCCGGTTCCCAGAGCCGCCCTGCTCAACGCCATCCGCAAGCTGCACGTGGGACGGGTGGGTGAGGACGGCACGGTGGAGATGGAGGAAGACAGAGGGGGGCTGGGGGAACACCGAGAGCAACCTGAGGAGCAGCCCTTTGAGATCATCACCTTCGCTGAGCCAGGTGAGGGATGTTTTAGTGCCTCGTGAGGAAATGTGATGACATTAATAGCTTGTTTGTGCTGCTAAGTGATGAACTCTCACCTGTTGAGTGAGACGGTGGAGAAACGCTCAAGTGCAATGAATCTTTGTGACTTAAAACCTTGGTGTGAATTTCAGTAATATATTCACAAGTATTACTACTTAGTATAGAATATATATATATATATATACAGAGTTGTAATCTATAATATATAGAATTTGTTTAATATATTTTAAGATATTCTAGTAACATTTGAACAAGGTTCAATTTATTAACATTAGGAAATGCATTGTTATAATGAATTAACAATGAACATTAACTTTATAGCATTTATTTATCATAGTTAATAGTAATTTCTACAGATACTAATATACGTTTACCTTTTGAAATTGTATACATTAACAATTGCTCATGTATTACAAACATGAATTAACAATGAAAAATAGTGTATTTATAAATTCTTTAATCTAAATGCTGTAAAATGCTTCATTATAATGCCTAATGTCTAATTCATTTACTGAACCTTATTGTAAAGTATTTCCCAAATATTCAATATAACTGAACTGATTTGAAGCATTATATGTTTAATAATGCATTAATTAATTATTTTGTAAAGTGGGACTTTATCTAAATCCACGCCTCCACTATGGAGTTCAAATGGATAAAAAGTACTTTTTCGGTTTTGAATTGTTTGAGTTGTCACATAATTCACCCCGTTATGCGCAAGACTGTCCGTTCGTTGTTCCTTCTTAAGATGTACACCGCAAACGCTTGCAGTATATATGATGTACAGTGGATGTCACCTCAAATGGCTCCACTCAGACTACTGTTTCGAAGGAGTGCTTTTAAAAAGCACTCAGGTAGGTGTTAGCGGAGGTCTGAGGGAGGGAGAGTCATCTTAAGGGGAACACATGCACTGCAGCTGTGGAGTATTAACACTCTGACTGTGCACTGCTGCGGGAGGCTCTCGGCGCCATGCTACTGATATGAAATGAGGAAATGATGCCCCTATTAGCAGCTATTGAATGGGGCCACTTAAACATCTTCAGTCTTGCCAAGCAACGGGAAACTGTAGAGACAGTGATTTAATATCAAATGAACACTTTATCATGGTATGCATCCAAAATACATTGAGTATTCACTTAAAATCTACTTGAAAGTATAGTTTACCCAAAAGTGTCAATTCCGTCATGATTTACTCACCCTCACGTTGTTCCAAACCTGCATGACTTTCTGTTTTCTGTAAAGCCCAAAAGAAGATATTTTGAAGAATGTCAATGGGGTTCAATATTTTTGGACCCAAAATGTTCTTTCAGAGAGTTTTTTTTTTCTCAGAAGAAAGAAAGTCATGCAGGTTTGGAACAATATGAGGGCAGATTTTTTATTTTGGGTGAACGGTCCTTTAGAGAGACCAATTCTTGTTTTCACAAAGTATCTCTCATTTTAAATGTCATACAGTTCATATTAACTCTAATGTTGAGCTTTTTGACTCTGAAAATGTGTATCTGCTGACCTGATGATATGCTTTTTATGCCATGTCGCTAATGCCAATAGACAGCCATCTATTTTTTACGATGATTCAGAAAAAAAAGCTGAAAATGACAAACAATGCTCTTTCTTATTTGAAAACGCTTTTGGTGCCGCCCGTAACAAACACTACTTCCCAGTCGGTTCACTAAACTAAGTCTGGGATGGGAAGATCCACAAGTACATTCCATTTTTAATTGGTTCCTCATGACTTATTTATAACAATGTCACTGATCCACAAATCAGCATGACACTGCTGTAAAAAAAAAAGCTAACAACATTCGCCTGAATGTGGTGCGGAAGCGGATGGTTGAAGTGGTCCAGTCTCATGGCATTCAGTTTTTTTTCTGCAAAAACAATATAGCAGTGTTTCTAAAGATATCAAAGCTGACCTATCTTTAGACCAGCACTGGCCATGATGTGGATTGGCAGTCACATCTGATTCTTATACACAGATTGTATCTGTGTTTGTATCAGCTCATTAATTGCAGCTATCATCATTGAGCGCAAGAAGGAGCCAGCAAACGTTTGACGGCGTTTATTGTGCCCGTTTGCTTACATAAATGTGCATTATGCCTTGATGCTATAAATAGACCTTTTTGAATGAACCTAAGATTAAAAAAGGCCTCTTAGAGCCTTTATGAGATTGCAGGGGTGTTAATGATGCTCCAGGGAATGGAGGGGAGAGGGATGGGGTGGTTCGATCCCATTCAAAACCCACAGGGCTGTTAGCTGGCCATAATTGCTCCATTTATCAAAATATGGGGCCCAGTAATTACTCTAGGCTGCTCTGTTGGTGTGTGAAATAGTCGGGGGTTTCTTTGAAAGTATCTCAGTGAACTAGAAAGATCAAGTTTTTTTTTTAAATGTACAAAATCATTAATTTACCCTCAAGTCATTCCAGACCTGTAAGACACTTTTTTTTTTTAAATCTGTGGAACACAAAATGAGATATTTTGATGAACATATGGTGTTCTAACAACATTGGACCCCATTGACTTTCTTTGTATAAGCAAAACATTTTTAAAAATATCTTCTTTTGGGGTTTTCAGAAGAAAGAAGGTCAAGCAGGTTTGAAATCAGTTGATTTTTGAGTGAACTATCCATTTACTGACATTCCAAGGCCAGTTCTGGTCTTCTGGGAAGGATCTGTTGTGATGCACTCACAAAGGTCTCTAAACTGTCTGAAGAAATGGGACAAGAGTGGGACACACTGGAGATATTGTATCTGAATCTCAGGCAGTTTTGCTGATCTGGTGTAGCTTGGCTTGTTGCCTATCCAAGCCGCTTCCTGAAACTGCTTAGAAGTTGACCGATGCATTACAGCAGGTCTTGAAGTTCTTTAAGGCTTACTCTGAGGGATGTTATAACTATTTATTTCCTGCTCTGACCCTTGTGTCAACCCTGTCTCCTGACGATTCATACCTGAGGCTTCATTATTAGGGGACAGATAGGTGATAGCTTTGTATATTGTATGAGACAAAGCAGTGCAAGACAGTATTATAGGTAAATGCAAGATAGCACTTGATTATGTGATGAATATGTTTTGTGTTGCGGTCATCAAGCGATTGGGGACTGTGATATCACTTTTACATCCTAGTACAACAATACATCCGACTACAGGGAGGCTTCTTGTCAACACCAGTTTTGGGTGGATGCTGTTTTTTATCTAACACAAAAGCAATTGACTTTTGGTCTATTTATAAAGTAATTCAATGATCTGACATCGATTTTGAATACCTTTAGTTTGGTGATTCCTAACCAGTGGTACACTATCGTTCAAAAGTTTTAGGTCAGCAAGATATTTTGTCCCATAGTTATTAATTATTTTATTCAGTAAGGATACATTAAATGTAAATACATTTATAATGTTAAAAAAGAATTTTAATTCAAATAAAAAATTTATCATTGTATAACATTGATAAGAAGAAATGTTACTTGAGAACACAATCAGAATATTAAAATGATTTCTGAAGGATCATGTGACATTGAAGACTGGCGTTATGATGCTGAAAATTCAGGTTAGTCATCACAGAAATAAATTATATTTTATAATATTTCAAATATATAAATATTTGTTTTTACTGTATATTTGATCAAATAATTGCAGTGAGCATATGAGACTTATTTCAGAAACATTAAAACTGACACCAAACTTTTAAAATTAGTTATTTTAAATAAGTTGGTTCTAAGGGTCAAAGAGGTGCTGCCAGAGATAAAAACAATTAAATTGCATTATTTTTAAGAAAAGAAAAAATTATATAAAACAAATAATATGAGCAATTATATGTTTTTTTTCTACTATTTTAGCCTTTCTTTTTTCATCCTATCAAACGTCTTCACATCAATCTGTTTCTATATTTTTAAACCGTTTGGGTCTGTTTTTCTCCCACAGTGTCTGCTGAATTTAGTTTAATAAAGTTCAAACATTTAGTTTGTAGGTAAGCCAAAAAAGGTTGAGAAATAGGTTGAGACTTTTTTCAGTCCTGATGTCATCAGAAAGTGTTTACTGGGTTATCTCACGTCTCTTGGCAGTGTTTAATTTTTTTTAAAAGACCCACTGCATGAATGTAACACCAAGTAAACTATCCTTTGATCTTCTCTGATATTCGACATTAGGGGTGGAACGGTTCAACTTGCTCACGGTTCGGTTTGTATCACGGTTTTAGAGTCACAGTTTCGGTACGGTTCGATATGTGCTATGTTTAGGGGAAAAACTATGAACAGGGTTGCCAGGTTTTGGCAATAAAACTAGTCCAATTGCGTTCGAGGGGGTTCCCCTGTAAAAATTGCATTGGGGGGTAAAATACAAGTTTTTCGGAGGGGATCTTCCAGTAAAATTCACATTCCAGGGACTAAATATCACGTTATTGGGGTCGCTTCAACCCGCGGACATGAACAACAACCCGCGGCAACAGTGTTAAAGTATCCCAATTCCGTGGGAAATTCGCGGACTTGGCAACACTGCTTATGAACCGACCGCACTATAGCGTTTCCTTGTTTACCGCTGTAAACAAAGCAGAGTTGCGCTTTATACGGAGAAGAAAATGCCATTGCCATCTAAACTTTTCTCAAGACAGTTCCCTTCAGTTATACATTAATATAACCCCATAAATGTAATGCATTTTTGTACTTATTTTAAGTTTTTTTTCGGGATCTACTGGGACAGTGATAAAGATCTACCAGTCGATCGCGATCAAAATAAATAAAAAATAAACAGTGAATTTCAGTTTTTTTTAGGTAGGTCTAATATTAGTTTTTAGGTACAGAAATTGAATAAAGTAATCAAATGTAAAATAGCATTGCATATTTTACTGTATAGATTAATCTTTATTAAAGTTACAAAAGCTATTCAATCAAGAGCAGTGAGTGATTTCCTTGTTGCTGTATGATTAATAATAAGAAAGTGCTGTCACTTTAAGAGAAGGATACTTACCAAGACGGCATTTTGACAATTTTTGTGTGAATTTGTCCATTCAAACACAATACTTCAAAGAGAGTTTAATATTTGCACGTTTCGGATGAATGCACACAAAAAGTTTCAACTGGCAAGGCTTAATAAATGAGTTTAGTTTAAACACAGATATCAACGTGTTATGTTCAGGACTCACCTGTGCACGCGCGCTATCAACACGATGACGGAATAAATGACTGCTCATATTCCAGCATACGGCATTCGCATTGAACAAGAGTGAATGGTTTGTCCACTTTTTTTTTTTTAGAATGTGCATCCATCAACAGAAACATTAGCCGAACCCTATTTTTTTTACTTCTTGTTTTATTTATTTATTTATTAATTAATAACAAAACATATTACAGATGCGTTTTCAGATTTAAATTGAACCGCGGTCCCAGTGCGTGCCAAACCATGTGTAGAGACCCGTACGGTTTGATTTTTTACCGAGAACCGTTCCACCCCTATTCGACATGCTCAACTAGTCATGCTCATTGTGCGTAAAGCAGATTATTTAATTTATTTATTTAATTTTTTTCAAAACAATCTTGTCCTTGATATTGACAGTGTGCAGTCGCAGACACAACTATAGCAACATTTCAACATATAAAACGGATAAAGAATAGTGACAGTATGATAAGAAGAAATTAGAATAATTCAGTGTTACGTGACAGTGGGCACAGCTGACCTTCGACCCGAACCTGCAGTACTACGAGCTTCTGAAGTGTCCACCTCACCCAGACCTCAGAGACACGTGGCGTGTGTTTAAACCTACAAGAAAGACAAAACAACTACAGTGAACTGTAAGACTTACTCAGGAACCAAATGACAATGGCAAAAGAGCAGTTGCCTTTTAATATGGAAAGAAAGGCCCAGTCTTTTTACTTGATCACACACTGCAGCTCTTGTTCGAGTTAAGAGGTGTTCTGATAAGAGATCAGGCTCGATAGAGACACAAAGATAGAGAGACACATTCATCCGCAAATAGAAACCAGTGCTGTGCTGTTTTGTACAACATGTTTACAGCAAAACATTGTTCATTCCCATTAACCTGCTATATTCTTGATTTTTCATTTCTTGGCAGAATTTCCAGCCTCTACTATCAACAACTCTCAAAGCAGAATTAAAAAGCTGTTGCAACTGATAAATTAACCAATTATATAAGAGCATAACAAAAACTTCAAACAGATTTACATTAGTGTGGTGGCACTGCATTGTTCACTGATCTGTTTGACAACTTAATCCACAGAGTAAGGGAATATTGGCTTTAAACGTGGGGTGTAATTCCACCAAACAGAATTTCAAAAATAATGAATGTTTCCAAACTCATGCCATTGTTTGAGTTGACAAAATCTTTCCAAAGCACCACAGACTCTGTGTTTATAGTTTTGGGGGTGAATCAACTGCTATGTTTGTATCTGCATATTAACTTGGAATAGGACTAAGTATTTTAGCATTCAAACTACACACTTAAGCTTTAAAAATAGTTCTTCTTCCTGTTATGTGTTAAGTCCATTCAGTGTTTCGTGGGAGTTTTCTGACAATGTGAGATTCAATGAAAAGAACAGACCATCCAGTAAAGTTACTCAGAGATATCAGAGGCTTTCGTGAGCTTTAAATAGTAATTCATCCAGGCACATTTTCATAATAGCCTGACAATCGAGACCCAAATGAATAAACGGTTGCTCTTGTGTTCAAAAGCGGCTAGACGCAACAGAATGCAGCGACGTCTTTAAAAAAAACAGTGCTCATGGCACGAGACACTGAAAAAAAACAAGACTCATCACAATGGTTAAAGATTTCAGTCTGGTGCATGTTTACATTGACAAACAATTAAAAATGGTCTAGTCCTGTGTGAACTTACTGTATTGGCCCTTCTTTAGTTTCATAGATCACTATTATATACAGTGTCATATGAGATGACTGAGTAAAGATAAACCTGCAACTGTATTTGTCTAGATAGATATCTCAGTGCCACATTGAGGAGCATAAAAGATCGAGTGTTAGAGAAGGTCTTTCACAGCTATGCTGGACTGTCCTTTATATCAGATAACACAGGATTTATTTAATGTAGACATATTGACTAAATAGTTGAATTAATAGCTGTCCTGCTGAGTAGGGGTTGGAAGAGATCATTTAAGAGAGTCAGTATGTTGGATCTGTAAATCAGCAATGGTTACTGATGCTGAGCTGGCTTATAGCAGACAGTCATGTGCAAGTTATAGGGAAGGCCCTTGTCATAACATACATACTTTATGTACACAAATGGAGTGCCAGGATTTTAGAAGCAGGAAATGTTTTTATGGACTGAGGCTAGGTGTTGACGAAGGACTGCAGATGGTGGAGATTGACCGCAAAAAGAACATATCCTTTCTTACAGAAAGAGAGAAACAGTTTAGTGTAGCAGGCGTTATGTGTGTTCTGATCGTGTTGAGCTGGTGGCTCTAACAGAGAGAGTTTGTCATTAATAAACTGAGCAACACAGAATCTCTGCATGAAGATCACCAATGAAAAATTGGCAGATTTCCATAGAATTGGAACAGCTACCATTCACAATTCTACACATTCCCATCAGTTGATTTTTGTTTATTAGTTATTTTGGTTAAACTGATCATACTTTCTGTAATTTATAATTTTTCCATTTTATTTTCACTCTTTTCCTGTTTTCACTCTTATTAGTTTTAATTTTATTTTAGTTTAACATTTCATTTATGGAGCAGAGTTCATTTCCTGATTTGTATCCTTTAAAATGGTTTTAAACAATATATTTCTCATCACAGTTTATTGTCATTGCTATTCATTTTAATGTTTACTGCAGGTATGCTTCAAAGGTTTCAAGTTTTGTAATATTCTATGTATCATAAACCAAAAAAATATATATATATATATATTTTTAATTTAGTTTAGAATCATAAAAATGTAAATGTATTTGTTTAGGTTTTTGTTTGTATAAAAATAAAAATGCCTTGCACATCTGCATCAATCATTAATACATGGGGTGAAAATACAACATTTTTTTAATTTGTACTATATTTTTCAACTTTTTTTTTTTATTTGTTAGTTTTCATTTGTACTCTCAATTCCATCTTAAAGTCCGTTCTGCATAATTCTGTGGATTCAGCTTCAAAATATGCACAGAAAATGTTTCTTCCTCACTTTTTTTTTGTTAGTTTTTCAACTGTTACAAAGTTAAAAAGTGTTGTCATTCAAAACTCAACAATGCAATCGCAAACATAAAGCTAACCAATTGCCTCGTGTGCTTCATCCACAGGAGATTCCCCGGACATCATGAAATTTGACATTTCTAAGGAGGGCAGCACACTGTCTGTGGTGGAGCAGGCCAACGTGTGGCTGTTTCTTAAAGTTGCCAAGGGCAGCCGAGGAAAGGGGAAGGTGTCTGTGCAGCTTCTGCAGCATGGCAAAGCTGATCCAGGCTCTGCGGACAGACCCCAAGAAGCGGTGGTGTCCGAGAAGACCGTGGACACGCGGCGCAGCGGCTGGCACACGCTACCGGTGTCCCGCATGGTGCAGACCCTGCTGGATGGGGACAGCAGCTTGCTCAGTCTCCACGTCTCCTGTCCCATGTGTGCCGAAGCCGGCGCCGTTCCCATCCTGGTGCCCGCAGAAGGCAACAAGGGCAAAGAGAGAGAACAATCTCACCGACCCTTCCTCATGGTTGTGCTCAAGCCAGCCGAGGAGCACCAGCACCGGCGCAGCAAGCGCGGCCTGGAGTGCGATGGCAAAATCCGCATCTGCTGTAAACGGCAGTTCTACGTCAACTTTAAGGACATCGGGTGGAGCGACTGGATCATCGCTCCGTCTGGGTATCACGCTAACTACTGCGAGGGCGACTGCCCCAGCCATGTGGCCAGCATCATGGGCTCTGCCCTCTCCTTCCATTCCACCGTCATCAATCACTATCGGATGCGTGGGTACAGCCCCTTTAACAACATCAAGTCGTGTTGCGTACCCACCCGCCTACGGGCCATGTCCATGCTCTACTACAACGAGGAGCAGAAGATCATTAAGAAAGACATCCAGAACATGATAGTGGAGGAGTGTGGCTGCTCATAAGACGCCATGAACTCCTAACAAACACTTTAATGTTGGTACAAAGCACATATCAGAGGATTGGCACACAAACTTTTGAACTGCAAACTCGGGCAACCTATTCGTTTCTAGATCATTCCAATAGGACTGATTATTGGAGCGGTCTTCGTGGCACTTTCATATAAAAATGACGGAGGAGAATAAAGCATAATATATTTTTTTTAATGAAGGGAGACTGAGAGGGAATGGGTGCATGGGTCAAAGTGTCAGCCCTGATTCTCTGCACTGCAATAAAGAGACTTATTTTGAAGTGTGGAATTATATATTCAGAGAAGAAGAAAAAAAAACATGCAACTCTATGCAAGTCAAGTATTATTATAACTGGATGTTTTTTTTATTATTATTATTATTTGTCTTTTAGCTTATGTTTAATGGTGTTTTTTTATTGTCATCCCTTTTCTCACAGACAAAAATTAGTAATTTTTTAGTACATCTTAAAAGAAGTAGCTGTTTTTATTTCATTTTTCTTATGAGAAATACTTGAAGAAAAATTAGTTTGACCAGCTGCTGGAGCCAAACTACATTACTATTGTCATTATGATTATTTTATTATTATAATTATGTTGCTTTTATCACCTATTATTATTTTTCTCCTAAACATTCTGAATGTTGATGAAAAGTAATATAAATTTGCACTAAGCCAACATTCATATCATGAGAGGCCCAGAGCATTATGGGTCGCATTCTAGTTGCCATATCAGAGTCTAGAACCATATGCATTTGGAACTTATACATAGTAAACCAAAGACCATACACATCCCATTCTCAGAGCAAATCCCCAAAATGCCCAGCTCTGTGAATTTATTCAAATTAGGAACAACTGTGTATGGCTAACATAATATACCATTAACTCAATATAGCACATAAATAACTTTAATTTCTGTTTGTTTGTTTTTTGCTGAAACAGCCTCAATGTTAAGATACCTTTGCTCTCTGTATTTCGACCGTGTTTGTCTCTACCAATGTATAACAAAGGTCTTAGATTCTGAACTGAAACCTAGCCTTCTCGTCAGAAATATTCAGTAAAGAGATAGAAACAATGTCCTGGTAATGGCAATCTGCTTTGTCAGGTTTAAAGTACAAGACACTAAAGGAACTTGCTGTGTTGTTTTATGTAGAGTTATGCAACATATGTTGCCATGTTGTACAAATCAAAAAAATGTGCTTGTCATGTTTTATATCTAATTTATTTTGCAGCATATTCTTTGCTTCACTATTAAAGCTGAATTGTACAACTTCACCTTTTGGTTTAAGTCAGCGGTGTGTGTTTACTAGGCCAGTTGATGAGCTGTATTTCAACACTAAATGCTAGCTAGTTTGGTTTTTACTAATTAAGTATATTTTTTGCAGATCAACTGACAAATCTGACACGTTACCCCAAATATTAGCACTGCACAGCCAAAGCAGATGCTGTGCAAACTAGTGTGAACTCCTCAAGGGCTGTTTTCTGTCATTTTTAGCCACATAGCAGCTGTCTGTTGGGAGGTTTAGATTGTAAGGAGTAAAAAGAAACATCTAATATATATATATATATACACACACACTATATCATCTGACTGATATTCCAGTAAAAAAAAAATTGAATAAATAAATATTCCTGGATCAAAAAGATGATTTAAGGGGAGACACTGCAGGCAAAAACACTTTTTTCATGCACCTGTCAATTTTGAGATTTTGGGCTTTTCATTAAGTGTTTTTTCAGACTAGTGGAAAGAAAACATCCAAAAGACACTGTTAAGCGTTTCTTTTATAGCACTTTATCTATTTGTGTCAATAGATTTCAATTACAATACATATTTTTAAAGGCCGTTTTCTCAAAATGAGTTTTTTCTCCTACCCTAAGCCATAAATCTCCACTTCAGTAGCACTTACACACACCAAACTTTACATTTTTATTCCTGTCTATATTCTGAAGGGTTTTACAGAGAGATTTGTTCATATATAATTTGCTTGATTATATACAACATTTTATTTCCCCAAAAATTGTGAAAATATATAGTTTTTTGGCTGTTCAAAGTATTTTCTGAATTATGTGTCTCGCCTTAAATGTTCTTGAAATAAGTCAAAATAAGCACATATTTTATCAAAAATACAGTGAAATGTAATATTGTGAAATGTTATTATGATTTAAAATCCATTTCCTATTTGAGTATATAGTAAACTGTAATTTATTTTTATGAAGGCAAAGCTGAATTTTCAGCATTTCTACTCCAGTCTTCAGTGTCACATGATTCTTCGGAAATCATTCTAATATGCTGATTTGCTGCTTAAAAAACATTTTTGATATTATTATCAATCCTGAAAACAGTTATGCAGCTCAATATTTTTTGTGGAAACCTTGATAATTATTTTTAGGATTCTTTGATAATTAGAAAGTTCAAAAGAACGGCATTTATTTGAAATATAAATCTTGTTACATTTTAATTGTCTTTACTTTTGATCTATTAAATGTGTCCTCCTTTGCTGAATAAAGGCATTTTTCCCAAAACTTTTGAACAACAGTGTTGGTCACAAACCGATATGTATTATAAGTACATGGTTTGCCATTTAACATAGTCAAAGCATAAAAGGCCTTCAATCAGAGATATGTGCACTTACGGAGGGACCTTGTCAGCACACCGGCATGCTGTGTCAGGACAAGAGATGTGACCCAGGGGTAGAAAGGTAATTGCCGCTATCATCACTCAGCAAATAAAACCCCCACAGGTCCTGTGAAAAAGAGCCTCTCTCAGAGGAGGACATAATCTCTTCCCCATAAACCCTTCATGCCATTTAGAGCACAGCAACAGAACACACAGCTGATTTATCACTAATAATGTGAAATAAATCTCTCAGCACAGAAATGCAAAAAAAGATGATAAGAGATCACATGCTAACAATCGTATCCTTTTCCACTGCCGCCTGTGACAAGTACTTTCATATGACTTCTGCCTTTGAAGATCCAGTACGAAATATAGGTCAAGGTCAGTTCTCTTTTGAATTAGTCTTGCAAACTTTACGGAGACGTTCTTTTAGCTTGGACATCTTGACGTCTGAGGCTTGAGGGTGTTTACACGAGTCTTTAATTATCCGCCTATATACACAAACAATACATGCTTTGAAATAGCGCATGTGTAATATTGCTGGTGACTGTTATCCAATGCGTCACACATGCATGCGTGCCTTTATAGTGCCATAAAAGGCATTCACATCTTTGTTGGGTCTACTTGTGTTGATAACTCTACATCCTCTGGTAACATTCATCAGGAACCATAAAAAGGGATGATGAACCAAAACAAGTAATGGCAGATTTCAAGTTCATTTCCTTGTGCTTCCACACAAACACAAACTGCAATTTTAAATTAATTTATTATAAGAATTTGTATATATTCATCTACTTCATGTATGATGTATAATTATTAACTGACTTTCTGTTTAGAAACAAGCTAATTGCCATCTAAGATTGACGATGAATATCACGAGTAGACTTTGTGAGGTATAAACATCACATGCATTCCTGTCCTTCAAGGACATGAGCTTGGAGAACTCAAAATACCCCGACAGGAGAATAAAGGCTGAGAGGAGGGGACTGGATCTACAGAATCTGTGTGGGTGTTAAGCATTGTCAATCCTCCAGGAATAAATGTGTTTGGAAGGGTGTTTGTATATGTTATAAGGGCTGAAGTGTTTATTTAACACCTCATCTGTCAAAATGAATACAGGGGATGTGTTTTCTAAAACTTGGACTCTGTATACCATCTTTTGGACAGTGACACATTTTAAACCACTGAATGGGACATGGTGGCCTTGAATTAGGCCAGCGCCCTCCCATTCATATTTACAGAGAGTCTCAATGGTGACTGGCTTACGTTAAATTCAATATTGGCTAAGTTCCCTGTTCATAAGTTGTGAAAACTGGTAGTCTGTTGCACACAAATGGAAAAAAGCGCTTTTTGAAAAACGGGCTGAAGGACAGATTTAAACATGAAGTATGAGGGTTTTCTGAGAACTGTGAAACAACAGATATAAGCACAGACATAAAAAAAAAAAAAGGTTTAAAATTTTTTACATTTTCCTAGACTCTGTTTTAATGGTTAAATTAAATATTATTCATCAAAAAGCACGTCTAATTAATTGAAATCAGGAAACTTACAATAATAAACAGCAATTTATTAAAAATGTAACCAAAATTTTATTTTTACGGTCCCATGAAATGTTTTATTTTTTCTCAAATTATTTTTTATTTTTTTAACCAAATTCTATTTTACATTTTAATGGTTTTATTAAATATGAATAATCAAAAGCATCTCTAATTAATTGATTTTATAAAATAATTTATCATTTTATTTTTTTATCGACACTAGGGGTGTGACAATACACTTAGCTCACGAGATACAAAATACAGATACTTGGTTCACTAGAACGAGACAGTATTTTAATACTATTTTTAAGAAATTTTCAATAAAATATTTGTCTTTTAATTACAAACAGTAAAACAATGCAGCTTTATTTTGAAATATTTTAACTAATCTAGGGCTGTAACTAATGATTATTTAGACAATTGAGTAATCTGATATTTTTAGTAACACAAATAGACCTAAGTGAAAACCAGGCTTTAGTATGACTAGTTATATATAAACTAACGGTGAGGCAATAATAATTGGCTCAAATAAAATATCAAAATCAAGTAATTACATGGTTTTATTGAAAAACACTGTTAAAATAGGCTAAATGATTTACGTTACAAATCTAGTGAGATAATGCACACTGTTTTCCCAGATGAACGTTAAGCAATTCAAATTCACAGCATATGCAGAGGAAGAGTTTAGCCCCTTTCACACATACAGTCTTTACTGGCAAATTACCGGTAAGTTACCATTAAGAGATCGTGTGTGAACAGGACATTTTCAAAAATCCCGGTAAATTTGTTCTGGCAATCATATCGTTCTTATAGAGATGACATGATTACTCTGAGCTGTTTACAAAGCTCCACTGCTTTTTAATTAGTTTTTCTATGTAAATATGCGCTAGATGGACATCTTTGATCATTGCGCCTTGCAGCTTTTTCAACATGTCGCGCTTCTCCATTCATCGGTTGCGACTCTGCAATTGGATACTATTATGCGCATCTCGTGTTTATAAGAGCAAAAAATTCTGATTGGCTAGAAATGTTAGTTTGGTTGAGAGTGAAAGCTGTGCTCCTCTCATACCATTGGTAGGCGAACTCATGGTCTCAAAAGTGATGCATAATCTGGCAGGGGTGCAGAATTCGGCACAACACGAATCTGTGTGGGTGTTAAGCATTGTCAATCCTCCAGGAATAAATGTGTTTGGAAGGGTGTTTGTATATGTTATAAGGGCTGAAGTGTTTATTTAACACCTCATCTGTCAAAATGAATACAGGGGATGTGTTTTCTAAAACTTGGACTCTGTATACCATCTTTTGGACAGTGACACATTTTAAACCACTGAATGGGACATGGTGGCCTTGAATTAGGCCAGCGCCCTCCCATTCATATTTACAGAGAGTCTCAATGGTGACTGGCTTACGTTAAATTCAATATTGGCTAAGTTCCCTGTTCATAAGTTGTGAAAACTGGTAGTCTGTTGCACACAAATGGAAAAAAGCGCCTTTTGAAAAACGGGCTGAAGGACAGATTTAAACATGAAGTATGAGGGTTTTCTGAGAACTGTGAAACAACAGATATAAGCACAGACATAAAAAAAAAAAAAGGTTTAAAATTTTTTACATTTTCCTAGACTCTGTTTTAATGGTTAAATTAAATATTATTCATCAAAAAGCACGTCTAATTAATTGAAATCAGGAAACTTACAATAATAAACAGCAATTTATTAAAAATGTAACCAAAATTTTATTTTTACGGTCCCATGAAATGTTTTATTTTTTCTCAAATTATTTTTTATTTTTTTAACCAAATTCTATTTTACATTTTAATGGTTTTATTAAATATGAATAATCAAAAGCATCTCTAATTAATTGATTTTATAAAATAATTTATCATTTTATTTTTTTATCGACACTAGGGGTGTGACAATACACTTAGCTCACGAGATACAAAATACAGATACTTGGTTCACTAGAACGAGACAGTATTTTAATACTATTTTTAAGAAATTTTCAATAAAATATTTGTCTTTTAATTACAAACAGTAAAACAATACAGTTGTATTTTGAAATATTTTAACTAATCTAGGGCTGTAACTAATGATTATTTTGGCAATAGAGTAATCTGATATTTTTTTAGTAACACAAATAGACCTAAGTGAAAACCAGGCTTTAGTATGACTAGTTATATATAAACTAACGGTGAGGCAATAATAATTGGCTCAAATAAAATATCAAAATCAAGTAATTACATGGTTTTATTGAAAAACACTGTTAAAATAGGCTAAATGATTTACGTTACAAATCTAGTGAGATAATGCACACTGTTTTCCCAGATGAACGTTAAGCAATTCAAATTCACAGCATATGCAGAGGAAGAGTTTAGCCCCTTTCACACATACAGTCTTTACTGG
>NW_015505184.1:6224131-6238180 GCF_001515645.1 Sinocyclocheilus grahami
AGATGAACGTTAAGCAATTCAAATTCACAGCATATGCAGAGGAAGAGTTTAGCCCCTTTCACACATACAGTCTTTACTGGCAAATTACCGGTAAGTTACCATTAAGAGATCGTGTGTGAACAGGACATTTTCAAAAATCCCGGTAAATTTGTTCTGGCAATCATATCTTTCTTATAGAGATGACATGATTACTCTGAGCTGTTTACAAAGCTCCACTGCTTTTTAATTAGTTTTTCTATGTAAATATGCGCTAGATGGACATCTTTGATCATTGCGCCTTGCAGCTTTTTCAACATGTCGCGCTTCTCCATTCATCGGTTGCGACTCTGCAATTGGATACTATTATGCGCATCTCGTGTTTATAAGAGCAAAAAATTCTGATTGGCTAGAAATGTTAGTTTGGTTGAGAGTGAAAGCTGTGCTCCTCTCATACCATTGGTAGGCGAACTCATGGTCTCAAAAGTGATGCATAATCTGGCAGGGGTGCAGAATTCGGCACAACACTGGCACAGTGCCGGAGAACTTTAAGCCCTGAATACTGTGTTGTGTATTTACATTTTTCTTCTAAATAAATTCTTCTAAATATTTTTTTTCTGGTAAATATTCATTTAAAAACAATGTTTTAATAGTAATTTTATTAGTAGTACTATCCTTACATTAAATAATATTTCTGTCACGGTTTCTTCAAGTTAAACCAAACTTTCATTTTGACGGATTGCTATGAAGACCTTTAGGCTTCTGTTTGTATATGATATGATAGATTTTCTGAAAAGAAATGGTAAAATGCTCGTGAAATGACTCTCAGAGCAGTTCTAGAGATCATGATCATGTGTCATGTAGTCCTATATTGAAGCAGCAGAGGCTGAAAACACTACAAGCGCCATGCGCAGCGGTCACATTAACCATACATTTTCCGTCATTTACGGAATTTTTTAGCAGTGACGGAAAAATCTGAAGGCCGTCCGTCACTTTGACAGATTACACTGAGGGTGATCTATTGTAATTTATAACTGTAATTCCCACCCCTGTCCAGTTGGTGGTGAGTGCGCTCCAGTGTGGCAGCAGAGCGCGGGATCATCAGCTCCAGAACAAAAATAAAACTGTCAAAAGTCTTGAGAAAGGTCTGGCTGCAGACATGCACTTGCATTTTCAGATTTGCACTCTCAGACTTGCACTCTCGCACACCTGCACTTCCGCGAGTGAAGTCACTTGCAGTCTTTTTTTATTTTTAATTTAATAAAAAAAATTTTTAATTGAATCTCTTAACATTTTACACAAGTAGCCAGGAGGTGAAGACAAGAAAAAATAAACTAAATCACGAAGTCACTTGCAATCACCGCTTGCACGCTCAGCTACTTGCAATCCACACGAATCGTGCGTGTTGCCAATGGAGACAAGACGCTGTGGTGGTTAAATGATTAAAACTAATTTAGTACTATAACATACAGGGTCCTGCAAGTCATCTGTAGGAGAAAAAGACAAGACCCGCAAATCCGTGGCCACAGAACAGCAGAATATGAATGCAATGCGCAAAGTCTCTCAATAAGCGTTTAAACCTCCGTAGAAAACCATACACTTAAGATAGTGCTATTAAAAGATCAAATTCAATATATCGTTTATTCATTTAATGTACTAGGATACTACAAGGCAAGCATATGCTCATGCACAACGAGCAAACTTATACTTTTCCTCCCATACGCCTACAGCAAAATGCTTAATGTGCCATAACGGACTAAGATGATAAATACCAAATTCAGTATTTCTTATTGTTGATGCAAACTACACAGACCATATGAACACGCATTAAGAAATTCATTAAGTGATATTAAATGGACCAACTCTATTCTGGACTCACCTGCTTATCTGTACATATTAACTGTGTTTTAATAATGAAGAGGTGCATATGAGGTCTTTATAATCTTAGACCGTTATGCCACCTTTTGCGGTATGGGAGGAAAACACTATATACATACATTATATTCATAAACTTAATTTGATCTTTTAATAGCACTCTTAATACATTAAGCCATAGCCTATTAAGTATTTATGGTTTTCTACGGAGGTTTAAAAGCGCTTAAATAGAGACTTTGCTCTTAAAGAGAGAAAAGTGATGCAGTCTCTGTTCATCTGTTCTCTTCAAAAATAAATAAATGCATAAGCCTATATGCTCGTCCTGCAGGTTCATTATTAAAAATGAAAATGTGAACAAAAATACAAGCCATTAAATGTGTTATTATAATTAAAATATGAAAATTGAAATGACGGGTAATAATAGATTATGACGGAACTTTTACAACCCTGCCCATCAAAATGACGGACAATGTTAAAGTTTAACGCAACCTCTGATCACGTGCATTTCAGTAGTAAACGAAACCATTCATTCACACCGAGACGCGCAGAACATGCAGGATTCACATTTAAATTGTCTTTTTGGGTCTTAATATTCACAGACACTAGTCCATATTTAAGTGTACGGATCTACTTTTGATGTAATCATCCAAAAGTTCATGACATTTTGTGTTATACAGTAAATTCTGTTTTTATGACTGGATTCCGCGATTCCGTCCACGTTTTCAGCATTGCGTAAATCATAGGGCCCTAATTTTTTGTCTCAGTGGCCTCAAAGACCAATTGTCAAAGTCAGTTCAGTAAATTCAATCAACAATAATAGTGGTATACCATAAAAATGTACTTGTGCCTGGAGTTTTCAGTGAGGAACAATGGTAGAAAATGGGCCAGGTTTTGGAGGATTTAAAACCAGAAATGTGAAGCTTACAAATTTATAAATGACTTACATTAAAGGCTGGAATACACTACATTTTTAAATCTGAAGAGATTAAAAAAAAACAAAAAAACTATGCTTTGTATTCTTGTAGAATTTGTAAATGGAAATCCTTCACTAAACGACTAAGAATCACTCACTACCAGACCTTCAAGTTGCTCTAAACAGAACAAACTTGAGTATAAACAAACGCCTTGTTACTAGGAGACACGCGACAAAAGATAACAATGTGTTCTAAAATCAACTCAAAATATCAAACATGGTTGATATGGCTGGCTCTGACTTTCGGTATAGTGACAACTCCTCCAGACTGTAAACCAGGGAAAAAATCTGGCCAAAAGTCATGCAGTGTAATCCAACCTTAGGTATTCTATTAAAACGTGTGTATTACATGAGCTGTAAAGCCGTTTAAGTCATTTTTTACAGTGGTTTCAGACTTTTAAGCTTTAAATTAAAGGTTTAGTATTCTTTAAGGTTAATATTCAATTTCACACTAAAATCATTTTATTACACATACTGTTTACTTATTGTTTTACTTTTTGAAAAAGGTGAGCATTTTAACATTTACAGATTAGCCCTCTTCAAGAGAACAAAATCTTCACTTCCTATGAAACGTACACAAAGTATCAGTAATATAATCATAAGAAGTTGCTGCAGCCAGGGATATCTGTGACTCTTTTTTCCTACATAATAAATTACTTGCACAGATGAAATGCAATAACAAATGGTGTCATGTTATCTTGTGTTCGGAGGCAAATGTTTGAGAGCGTAATCATGTGAGACAGTTTTGAGAGGCAATTATACCAAATCATCCTGATGACAGATTTTTGCTCAGGCATTTCAGATAGACTAAAGCAATATTTTAGAAGGTGGGCAATGTGATTGGTCTGCTGGTTAGTCCAGTGTCCAATCACATGATCTGTTGAGGCAAAGTCATGTTTTTAGTTGAGCATCCAGGAATTTATTAAATGTGTTTTAGTTTATGTACATTTTACACAGAATAAAAAAATGATCTGCCTCAATTAAAGAGTTTTTTAATGTGGATTATAAGATTTTATGCGCATCTTGGTTTTTTCCATCCAGCATTTTTTAATATACAAATGCTGTCAATTGAGCTTAGCTTGTACTGAACACAGAATATTCATTTAACAACCATAATTACAAGCTTCTAGAGAAACATGCTGTGTGTTTGGGTGTTAATCTAATACCTGATGTGCACTTGTCTTTTTCAGATGGCCCAGGCTGCCTATTCAAGACTCAAAAGCAACAATTGTACCATGGCTCTGACAATGGCTCCCTCCTGGGAACGCCGGTGAAGGGAGAGCTATCTCAAGGTTGTCAAGAGCTTAATCTCATGCCAGGCTTCCGAGGGGTTGTGCAAATCTTGACACTCTTTTCAGAGCGATAAAAAAGTCTGAAAGATAGAAAAGGGTTAGAAAAAAACAAGGTCTTGCTGCCTTGGCCTAAAGTAGAAGTCCACACAAGGTGGTCTGTTGTTTTCAAGGCTGAGAATAACGTATCATGTCTGCTGGTCTGGTCAGCTTTCTCACTTTGACAATAAGAGTGAGAGTGACTGGGAAATCTAACACTCATCTCTTTGTTTGTGGAGAAAAACTAGAACGGCAGCCTACAGACTGCACGGCTCCTGTGTTATCACTACAAACCTCCTCTTCCCTTTTTTCCACCCCTGACTCCTCTTCTCTTCGCTGAGACATAAACTCCTTTATAGTGCATAGTATGTGGGATTGAACATGGACGCAGGTAAAGTAATACCTGCAGAGGGCACAGAAAGTGCATTCAGGACAAGAGAAAGAGGGCTGATAAGACCCCGGTTGGCGATGGAGAGCATGGCCCTACACAGATCTGTCCATTTGTGCACTGACCCAAAATCCCATCAATGGTTTTATCATGTCATTAGCAGGAAAACAAAGGGTGTCTTGCACATTCTAATTAGCGCTATACCAAAGTATAATTTTTATACCAAACAACGATGACAATTTTTATACTAAACTAAATTTTCCTTTGCGTTTTTGAAAAGTGTTCAATACAGATGACAACATTGTCAAAATGATCTCCGTTCACATGGATCATCTAAAATGACTAAAAACGCTGTATTACGGATGCCAAGCCAGTAGTTGGCGATGTCACTTTGTAAAGAAACACTATGCGCCTGTACACATACCTATAGACTGAAAACATAACAAACATGCGCATAATGTCACAGTTTTCACGAATTCGCATTTTTGTAGTTTACATGATAACCCAACACTCTGAAAACCCATTTTCAAAAGTTTGTTTTCAGGCCCCCAAAATGCCACTTATGTGTAAAAGCCATGCTAACACTACAGGAGTTTTAGGTCGATTTATCCCTGATTTCCCCTCCCGAGAATCGGAGATAAAATATTGTTGAGGATCTCGGTCGGTTCCGATGTTCGGCGTGCATTATCTGGTAATGTGAGGCATTTACAGATCGAATCTTGCACCTCCCGATCTGGGATGCCAACTATGGTCGCAAGTTCCGTCGTTACCAACATGGCTCAACGATTCGATGTTTCCTGAAACTATAGTTCAAACGAACATTCGCAAACAGCTTCGCAAACTTATGTGGTTGTTCTCGACTTGTGGTTAGAAGCATAGTTTCTTGTAAGACATATTGGCTCAAATAAATATGCTCTTGGGCACAATAAGCAAGCTAACATGCAGTACAATCTATATATATTCCATTCTATCTAAATATAAATGCATTTCAATCTATATTTTTTTGTGCGATAAGCGCCATTTTTTAAGAGTGTGCATGTGCATAAATACCTAAGGAAACCCTAAGTATGACGTAAGAGGGAACCCGCGATGAATCAAATAAAGCAAAATGACAGGGAACAAAAAATATTAAATTAGTCATCAGGTGCCATGTTCAATACAGCAGCATCTTAGAGATCTCTAATCAGTTAAATAGCAGAAGTTATTACTCCACCACATGCATGTGATGTCATGTCATTAACACTGGCCCTATGTTGTTGAACTAATGTGGTTCAAACGATGGAGATGCAACTGTGTTCGGGAAACAGTTGTGACTAGGTAGTTCGGTTCCACAACAATGCATTATACTATGGTGGTTAATCAGCGAGTTACGTTGTTGTATGGGAAATGCATACCTGCTCCCACACAAATTGGGGCCGCCCCGATTAATATCAAACATGTTTGGGTTACACTTTATTTAAAGGTGTCCTTGTTACATACATTTAAGTACCGAGTAATGAATTAACTACATGTACTTACTATATGGTTAGGATTTGGATTGGGGTTTGATTCAGGATTACTTGCATGTAATTATGCATAATTAATTATTTATTATAATAGTAAGTACATGTAACATGTACAATGACAAGGACACCTTAAAATAAAGTGTTAACCATGTTTTATATTTAGGATTTTAAGTTGGGATGATGACATCTATGATTATTACATCAGTACTTTCAAAATAGACAATGCGAGACTGCAAAACAGGCTGCTGTATGGGCCCGTTGGATAGTGGAGATGGAGGATATTGCTTGTGGAAGTTTTGCAATAATAAAACTGTCTGTATAATATGTCAAAAACATACCACAACCATAACAAAAAAAGAGAAGCGCTAGGGTGAAATCGCCTCAGTTTTGAATGGGTGAGTGCAGAAAGGTGATGGATAGCTTCCAGGAAGAACTATTGTTCCAACCACTAAAGATCAGTGTTGGGAGTAACGCATCACAAAAGTAATAATATTACAGTAGTATATTACTTTTTGCTGTAACGCAGTAATATAACGCATTACTAATCAAATTTGGGTAATATTATTACTCATTACAATCACAGTAACGCAAGTTACAACAACATATTTTAACTTAAAATTAAGTGGTGAATTTACCAACACCACAAAACAGCACCTGAGAAAAAATTCCGCGGGTAAAATAGTTAGTCTATTTCCTGTTGCTGGAATTAGATGGTTGAGATGACTGCAGAGATGGATTCTACATTTGTGAGATGAGCACACTCCTGTTATTTTCAGTTTATCGGGGAAAAGGATACGAATGCATAGTCAGGTGCAATATGTGCGACACCAAACTCTCAACATGGAGAAATAGCACGAGTAAAACCTGGAAACACCTGGACTGGTGCCACTAACACGAAGCTATCAGAGAGAGCTGCGGGTCGGAGAAGAGAAGAATGCGGCGGACGAGCGCAGACAAGCAACAAAAATTAAATTTAGGAATTAGATGGTTGAGATGACTGCAGAGACGGATTCTACATTTGTGAGATGAGCACACTCCTGTTATTTTCAGTTTATCGGGGAAAAGGATACGAATGCATAGTCAGGTGCAATATGTGCGACACCAAACTCTCAACATGGAGAAATAGCACGAGTAAAACCTGGAAACACCTGGACTGGTGCCACTAACACGAAGCTATCAGAGAGAGCTGCGGGTCGGAGAAGAGAAGAATGCGGCGGACGAGCGCAGACAAGCAACAAAAATTAAATTTAAAAATAAAATCTGTTTTTATTAAATCATAGTGTATATATAAAATGAATGAATATGCGAAATATTTGACTTAGCTTAATTAACAGATTAACAAAACGGCTCCTCATGCACACACATAGAGCATTGCAAACGTTGCAGCCTGTTCATTATCAGAATAAAAGTCAACCAAACGTATAGATACACTTGTTAATTTAAATAGTGCATACTGTGTACAATCCATGCCGTTCAGCCTGAGCTCGGGTCAAAACACACATTTGCTCATGTGACGACAGACAAGGATGTTTTTTAAGCTTGTTAAGTAACGTTAAGCCTGGTTTACATAATAAATAATAGTTTAGCATTCAAATACATCGCAAATATGGACACATTTAATGGATTAATGCCGAATGAGAGAGGTAGGCTGCGCATTGAATTAGCCTATTCGTTTTGGCTTGTTTAGCAACTTATATTTTTCATTCTTGTTTTCTTCTGAAATCGTTCAAAATAGCCTATAGGCTAGGTATTGTGTTTATTGTTTGTACATTATAACATTTAGCTTTATTTACTGGTGTTATTTATTATAATTATGAATGTAATAATGCGGTTTGTGCTTATCTGTGTTTAACCTAAACTACAATGTAACAATGTAGACCTACATAGCCTACCAGTATCTAAATATGATTTTATAATTTTATGCTATATAGACCTACCACTGTCACAGTGTCTGGTTGTGGTGCCCTGGACTAGCCACTTGAGGTCGCTCTTCCTGTTTCTGTGTTTCATGTTTTGAACTCCGTTTCCCATAGTCCTTTGCTTTGCCGTTTTGTTCTGATCGTTATCACCTGTTGGCAATTTACTCATCATTTCATCGCTACTTATAGCATGCTCTCACTGTCTGTCTTTGCTGCAGTATTGTTTGAGTTACGTTGTGTTTTCTGTTCCTGTTGTTTTGAATTTACCTTTTGCCTAGTTTTTGTTCTGTTTTGGATTATTTGTTATTTTAATAAACTTACTGCACATGGATCTAATCTTGTTTTCTCCTGGCATTCCGTGACAGAATACTGCAGCCAGTACAAGATCCAGCAGTTTGTTTTGTTTTTGCCTTCGTTTGGACATGGACATTCGGATTACCCCTCCTGTCACAGGGAAGGAGCGAGTGGCTCGACACCGGGCTTTGATGGCTCTGAGGCAGCAGGGAATGGAGGTTGGTGGTTTTGCCCAGACTTTTTGGACGTTTACGGTGGGGCTGGAGTATAATGAGGCTGCACTTAAAGACTTCCTTAATGTCTGTCTGGATGATCCTTTGCCCCAGTGGGAGCTGGAAATACTCGAGATTCTAGACTTCTGGGGCTTCGTCCAGGGTCGAAGTCAGTGGGCAATACCGGGTCAATCAGAACCCTTCCGCAGGGATTTTCCCACCACCTCTACCCTTCAGACTCCCACTAAGTGGCGGAGGGCGAGAAGGAGGACAGGAGAGTCTACTCCAGAGCCCGCTCCAGTCCGGGAGCTCACTGGGTCCGCTCCAGTCCTGGAGCTCACCGGGTCCACTCCAGTCCTGGAGCTCATAAGGTCCAATTCAGAGCTTGTTCCAGTTCAGGAGCTCTCGGAGCTCATTAAGGAATTCACTCCAGTCTGGGAGCTCACAGGGACCGTTGCGGATCAATCGGCCTGTCCTGTTGCAGCCATCGAGGCTGGTACTAAACTTTCTTTGCTCTGGTTTACAGTTTTCCCTGAGTCGCTGAGAGGATTTTCTGTCCCACCAGTGATGCCTGGCAGGATTCCGGCTCTGCTCTGGTTGCCCGCTTGGGTTCCGGTTTGGCAGGAGCCTCACTGGCTCATTCCTCCGGCTCCATCCTGGCTATCTGCTGGGCTTCCTGTGTGGTTGGGGCCTTGCTGGTTCATCCTGCTGGTCCCGCCTTGGCCTTTCACCCTGCCAGTTCTGTGCTCATGCCCTGGTCTATCTCTGTCCCCTTGCCGCCTTCCATTGTATGGTCCTGGCCCGCCGTCCCTCCCCCTGGTCCGCCTCAATTCCACCTCCCTCCTGAACTTGTGTGTTCTGGTGGAGCGTCTGGTATCCGCTCCGTAGAGGGGGGGTAATGTCACAGTGTCTGGTTGTGGTGCCCTGGACTGGCCACTTGAGGGCGCTCTTCCTGTTTCATGTTTTGAACTCCGTTTCCCATAGTCCTTTGCTTTGTCATTTTGTTCTGATCGTTATCACCTGTTGGCAATTTACTCATCATTTCATCGCTACTTATAGCATGCTCTCACTGTCTGTCTTTGCTGCAGTATTGTTTGAGTTACGTCGTGTTTTCTGTTCCTGTTGTTTTGAATTTACCTTTTGCCTAGTTTTTGTTCTGTTTTGGATTATTTGTTATTTTAATAAACTTACTGCACATGGATCTAATCTGGTTTTCTCCTGGCATTCCGTGACAACCACATTACCCTCCACTGGGTGTAGAATGAGCAGCATTAAACTACATTTTGGCATTTTTTATAATACTAATGTGGATACTTTGGTGAAAGTAACTCAAAAGTAGTGTAACGCATTACAATTCAGAGACGGTAATATTGTACCGTAACTAATTACTTTCAAAAGACAGTACCTAGTAATATAGAATGTATTACATTTTGGAAGTAACTTGCCCAACTCTGCTAAACCAATTCAGAAATAACCTGCCTGATTTCTCAACTGGTCTGTGTCCCGCTTATCTTTAGGTCACATCCCAAAACCATTCAAGCTGGCGGTTATTAAGAAACCACGACTAGAGCCTAGTGAACTGGCAAATTACAGACCCATTTTAAATCTTCCATTTAGGTCTACATTTTTTTTAAAGTTGTCTGCTCAATTGTGCTCCTTCCTGCAAAATTATCTCTATGAAGAATTTCAGTCAGGTTTCAGGCTCCACCATAGTACAGAAACTGCACTTGTTAAAATTACAAATGACTTGCTTCTGGTGTCTCCAAGGCTGCATCTCATTGCTAGTTTTACTTAATCTTAGTGCTGCATTCGAAACCATAGATCATGACATATTCATAGATCGATTACAAAACTATACAAGTATTCAAGGGCAGGCTTTAAGATAGTTTAGATCCTACCAGTCTGATCGCTACCACTTTTATTTAAATGGGGAATCATCTCTATCACCAGTGGAGTGCCACAAGGATCTGTCCTAGGTCCTCTGCTATTTTCAATATACATGTTGCCCCTTGGTAATATTATTAGAAAATACAGGATTAGTTTCCACTGTTATGCTGATGATACTCAACTATATATCTCAAGTCCAGATTAAACTTCTAAATTATCTAAGCTAACAGAGTGTGTTAAAAATGTAAAAGATTAGATGACCAATAATTTTCTCCTATTAAATTCGGATAAGACAGATATATTACTTATTGGACCAAAAAACAGTACACAGAATCTCTTGGATTACAATTTGCAACAAGACGGATGTACTGTTACTTCCTCTACAGTCAAAAATCTGGGTGTTATATTAGACAGCAACTTGTCTTTTGAAAATCATATTTCCCATGTTACAATAAAAGCATTCTTCCATCTTAGAAACATTGCCAAGCTACGAAACATTACCGGTTTCTGATGCACAAAAGCTAATTCATGCATTCATGACCTCTAGACTGTACTATTGTAATGCAGATAGGTGGTTGTCCGACATCTTCAATAAACAAGCAACAGGTAGTCCAAAATGCAGCGGCTAGAGTCCTTACCAGGTCAAGAAAATATGATCATATTACCCCAATTTAACGGTCTCTGCACTGGCTACCTATTATGTTCCGTATCAGTTACAAAATATTATTACTTACCTAGAAGGCGCTTAATGGGTTAGCTCCTGTGTACCTAACAAGTCTTCTACCACGCTACAATCCATCACGCCCCCTAAGGTCGCAAAACCCTGGACTTTTGGTCGTACCTAGGATAGCAAAATCCACTAGTTTCGCATTTGGCTCCCAAACTGTGGGATAGCCTTCCTGATAACTTTCTGGGTTTAAATCACTCTCTCTGTTTAAATCTAGATTAAAGACATCTCTTTGGCCAAGCATTCAAATAATGCATCTCAATCTTGTGCTGCAGTTATATCTGATCAAATGCACATTATTATTCTTTAGCTTGTGTACCGTAACTAATTACTTTCAAAAGACAGTACCTAGTAATATAGAATGTATTACATTTTGGAAGTAACTTGCCCAACTCTGCTAAACCAATTCAGAAATAACCTGCCTGATTTCTCAACTGGTCTGTGTCCCGCTTATCTTTAGGTCACATCCCAAAACCATTCAAGCTGGCGGTTATTAAGAAACCACGACTAGAGCCTAGTGAACTGGCAAATTACAGACCCATTTTAAATCTTCCATTTAGGTCTACATTTTTTTTAAAGTTGTCTGCTCAATTGTGCTCCTTCCTGCAAAATTATCTCTATGAAGAATTTCAGTCAGGTTTCAGGCTCCACCATAGTACAGAAACTGCACTTGTTAAAATTACAAATGACTTGCTTCTGGTGTCTCCAAGGCTGCATCTCATTGCTAGTTTTACTTAATCTTAGTGCTGCATTCGAAACCATAGATCATGACATATTCATAGATCGATTACAAAACTATACAAGTATTCAAGGGCAGGCTTTAAGATAGTTTAGATCCTACCAGTCTGATCGCTACCACTTTTATTTAAATGGGGAATCATCTCTATCACCAGTGGAGTGCCACAAGGATCTGTCCTAGGTCCTCTGCTATTTTCAATATACATGTTGCCCCTTGGTAATATTATTAGAAAATACAGGATTAGTTTCCACTGTTATGCTGATGATACTCAACTATATATCTCAAGTTCAGATTAAACTTCTAAATTATCTAAGCTAACAGAGTGTGTTAAAAATGTAAAAGATTAGATGACCAATAATTTTCTCCTATTAAATTCGGATAAGACAGATATATTACTTATTGGACCAAAAAACAGTACACAGAATCTCTTGGATTACAATTTGCAACAAGACGGATGTACTGTTACTTCCTCTACAGTCAAAAATCTGGGTGTTATATTAGACAGCAACTTGTCTTTTGAAAATCATATTTCCCATGTTACAATAAAAGCATTCTTCCATCTTAGAAACATTGCCAAGCTACGAAACATTACCGGTTTCTGATGCACAAAAGCTAATTCATGCATTCATGACCTCTAGACTGTACTATTGTAATGCAGATAGGTGGTTGTCCGACATCTTCAATAAACAAGCAACAGGTAGTCCAAAATGCAGCGGCTAGAGTCCTTACCAGGTCAAGAAAATATGATCATATTACCCCAATTTAACGGTCTCTGCACTGGCTACCTATTATGTTCCGTATCAGTTACAAAATATTATTACTTACCTAGAAGGCGCTTAATGGGTTAGCTCCTGTGTACCTAACAAGTCTTCTACCACGCTACAATCCATCACGCCCCCTAAGGTCGCAAAACCCTGGACTTTTGGTCGTACCTAGGATAGCAAAATCCACTAGTTTCGCATTTGGCTCCCAAACTGTGGGATAGCCTTCCTGATAACTTTCTGGGTTTAAATCACTCTCTCTGTTTAAATCTAGATTAAAGACATCTCTTTGGCCAAGCATTCAAATAATGCATCTCAATCTTGTGCTGCAGTTATATCTGATCAAATGCACATTATTATTCTTTAGCTTGAGCTAAACAAATAAATTTTGTTTCTCTGCTTTTGCCATGGGAGGATTTACACAAGCTTCAGTCTGGATCCAGAACAGCTGAGAAGAGATGATGCCAAACCCTCAGAGGACCTCAGATGATGCCAACCCTGAAACAACATACAGAACTACCACATTTTGCTATAAGTTTGATTGCATCATATAATAATTGCTGTTAATAGTGTTCATCGTCTGTTTGATTACGTCTTTAATTGATTTTTCCGTACATTTCTGCCATATGTACATTAACTGACAGTCACCACTGATAAGCTACCACTAAATATTGTAGAAACTTAATTTGCTGTAAAGTTGCTTTGCAATGATTTGTATCGTGAAAAGCGCTGTACAAATAAACTTGACTTGACTATTGTGAAAAGCACTATACAAATGAATAGATAGTGCGCTAGCTAACATATGTAAACAGGGCCGTTTCTAGCCAATTTGACGCCCTAGGCGAAATCCCCATTTCCTCCCCCCCCCCAGTTTATATATGTATATATAATTATTTTCAGACACCAGTTGCTTGTCACATTCAAATTAGTTGTCATAGTAACGACACTAATTTGTGGAGATTCAGTGCATTGAGTTCCACAAATCTGAATGCATTATTTGCAGAGGTGCACAGTAACTAAGTACATTAACTTGAGTATTGTACTTAAGTACACTTTTTGAGTATCTGTACTTTACTTGAGTATTATTTTTTGTGGGAACTTATGACTTTAACTTCACTACATTTGAAAGACAAATATTGTACTTTTCACTCCACTACATTTCTATCAAGGTCCTCGAAGTAGAAAGTCTTTACTACTGTATGTAGCAGCTTTGGTGTCTGGAAGTCAGTAGGTGATTTTTTTTCTTTTTTTCAGACAGTTTATCAGTAATCACTTTTGTGGGGCTACATGAAGAGATTTCCCAGCATTTTTTGAACACTGACCAGTTGCAAATGTGATATTTACAACAATTCAATAATAAGAAGTTAATATTTTGGTATATATTAAACAATATTTTGTCTGATTTTGCTAAATTGTGTAAGTGAAAATATTACCTATAAAGCCACAGAAGAACTGTTGTGCATCT